>NC_089597.1:39791439-40131275 GCF_019320115.1 Miscanthus floridulus
GCTATTCCTCGCGCCACCATGTCACCATACGTCAGCATGACCGGACATGGCTCCTGTGCGTTAGGTCATTCTTTGTGCCAGCGTTTGGTCACAAGACCGAGACCATGCGCTCTCTGCTGTTACTAGACCGGATGCGCTGGTCCTGCCGAGGCCAGCGTCCGGTCACCTCCAGTGACCACTTTTCACCTCCGTTTCTTCACTGAGTTGATCCACATCAACTCCAACTTCTTCTCCTTTGCAAATGTGCTAACACCACCAAGTGTACACCACCATGTGTATGTGTGTTAGCATTTTCACAATCATTTTAAAGGAGTTAGCCACTCAACTTGCCACGCCACTCAATCCTAGTGACGATGCAAAGTTAGATCACTCGAGTGGCACTAGATGACCGATATGCAAACAAGTTTGCCCCTCTTGATAGTATAGTCATCTATCCTAAACCGGTCATCAACTTTCTACACACCTATGACCGGTAAAATGAAATGCCTTAGGTTATACCTTTGCCTTGCGCATTCCATTCCATCTCCAATGTCGATGCAACACATGCACCAACACAATCAACAATGATATGATCCACTTCATATCATCCCATGACCGTATTGGTTCATCGATCTTGACCTCAATTGCTTTTCACCGCTGCCTTCGTCCATTAGCGCCAAGTCTTGCTCAAGCTTCACCGCCACGCGGTCCATCGCTTCAAAGCCTCTAACTTGCCCTTCACGCTTGCAACCGGTCCATCAAGCCAAGTCTTGTCTTGATCTTCTCCACCTTAGTCACATGACTCAATGTCATGTCTCATGTGCAATGAGCTTCTTCATTATCACATGTGTGAGCTTTGCAACATCTCCGAGCCATTTCCACCTCCATGGCATATGTTGCTCACACACATGTACCTATGGACTAATCACCTGTGTATCTCACATAAACACAATTAGTCCACCTAGGGTTGTCGCTCAATTACCAAAACCAAACAAGGACCTTTCAAACACATATTAGTCCACCTAGGTTGTCACTCAATTACCAAAACCAAACAAGGACCTTTCAATCTACCCCTTTTTGGTAATTGATGACAACTCTACAAAGATATGGAAATTAAGCTCTTATGGATTCATGTTGCTTGCCCAAGTAATTTTACCATGTGTAAATAATTTTGGACAAGTACCACAATCCTGAAATGGTAGTATTAGCTCCCCCTACATATGTGCTAGAGTGTTTGGTTTGAAGCTCGCACATATGCATAGATTGGAATTGTGGGAGAGTAATTACTACCAAATGATGCTAAGGTGTATAAAATAAACTTTTAAAGTGTGAAAACAATCGGAGTTGTACTTTAACACCATCCTTAACACCATGAGTAGCTAGACAACAAAAATACTAGAAACCCCATGAGATCAATATTATAAGCAAGGTTCTAGTACCACGTGTAAAAATACAAGTCTAGCTACCATCCTATGCATGCTAGTTATCAAATCATCATTCAAGTTCTACAACTAGCATACAGCACACAAGCATGCATATCAAATTTAAAAACTTATGCAATGCAAGCAAACACATGACTATGCACATATCAAATGCAACCAATCAAAGTTCATGAGCTTGCACCCCCTACTTGTGTGCTTCTCTTGTCCAAGACTTGATCCATCTGTTTTCTTCAATGTTGCTCCCTCTTTGTCCATGTCCATGTCCAACCTCTCCCAAAGCTTTCATATCTTTGTACAATCTCTCCCCCTTTGTCATCAATTTCTATAAAAGGTGTGCTTCTCATTGATGCAAAGGTTTGCATTTGGGATAGATGGTTGAGGCTTGAATCTTTGTATTTTTTATGGACACTACCAAATATTGGAATGACACCACTTGTATAGCTTCTTGAGATACCACACATAGGATATTACTTGTGAGTTGATCTAGACATCACTTGTGAATTCTTGATGAAATACTTGAGTCTAGATACCACTTGAAATAAATAAACTAGATATCCATTTGCATTATTGTCTTGTGCTTGTACTCTTATCACTATCATGAGCTTCTATGGTTGACTTGAACTAAATTATTTTGCCTAAGTTTCCAAGTCTAGTTTGAACCAATGACAAGCTTCTTCACACCTCTTACAAGGGTTATCTTACCAATGTTGTACTTGTCACTTGTTGACAATCCAAATTAAATCAAGTACTTGGGTTCACTAGCTCATGAACAAATTCATATACTAACCACTAGATCAACTAGTCATTCAAGCAATAGTGGTAGGCTATGAATTTAAACATTTCATTTGTTATGCATGATCCTATGAAGCATGTACTATATGCACTAATCGCATACTAGTAAGGGATGAAATGATCATGCACATTACAATGATACCTTTGCTATGTTAGAGTAGAGGATAGTCACATAGATTCCAATTCATTACCCCAATAGCAATGTGAAGTCTAATTATAAGCTTGGTGAAGACCAATAATGAATAATGAAATCCATTCTTCACCCATATGATTTGAGAACCACTAATATGATCAAGTGCACTATCTTATTGTGGTTAGCTTGCTTCATCTTTTGATCAATGCTTGCATGGGAGAATCAATATGAGAATACCACTTGAAATATTATGACTAGCTATCTTTTGGGTGTTGCTTGTTTTTCTTGATCAACCCTTTTGATTGCTTCAACTAAGCATCTCAAATGTTTCTCGTATCACCACTTCCATGTTAGCCTTTCAAGTACCACACTTGGTTTACCTACACATAGGTGGCAAGCCCCTACACTAGGGAGAAGTGACCTCTCTCCAAAGAACCATCCTTGATACTCACTTGAAATGACTTGATTGATTGATCCAAGTGATGGACTTAACTTGATGAATAACCTTGATTCCTTCTTTAAGTCCTTTTCTTTCTACTTGTTTGAGTCCTTTTCTTTCTACCAAATGATTTTCAATAGTCACTAGAACTTAAACTTCATCTTCATCTTGAGCTTGGTCTTGATCTTCAATTTGAGTACCAAATATGTGCCAAGTACACTTCCACAATCAAATGGCCTTGTACTCTTTTCTTGTCATGCTTATAGATCATCTCAAAACCAAACTTAGGTACCTCAAACACTTATAAACACGATTCGAACTTGAGGACCTTTTAATCAAAGTGACTCCAAATAAATCCAATAATTGTCACTTTTCTGACAGATTCTGTACTCTTCAAAGAAAAATGCATATCTCCCAAAGTACAAATCCAAATACCACAAAATTTAGTGGAGATGTGCTTCACTAAGTTATATAGCATCTATAAAAATTTGAGCTTCATTTGAATTCTAGATTGCTACTAGATTTCAATTCTTCCACCACTACTATATGCTGAAAACTGCTGCACTATAGTTGAAAAGATCTACTCCAAAACCGAAGCATTTCTTATTCAATTCTCATGAAATTTGTATAGAATCTTATACCATAAGTCTAGATCATGTACACCAATTTTTATGCCAATCCAATAAGTTTTGATCACTCAAACATGGCTAAGATCACAGCTCACTCAGATTTTCAATATAGGACAGATTTCAATAGCTTGAGCTATACTTCATCAAATGTGAATCAACCTTGAAATCAACTTGTTTGAATACTTTCAAAAGACATAAATCTATTCAATCCACTTACTAAATGTCATCTTATGAACTTATCCAACTCAAATCAATCCAAACTTGAGTACTAAGCTATTTATCCATTCAAACATCTCATAGCAAGCAATATTGCATATTTATCCAATTCAATCAACTCATATGCACCCAAATGAAATGATCAACAAGAGATATACCTTGGTTAGCTCATGATCATCCAAATAGCAAGCTTCAACTCAAATATTTTTTCAAGCCATCAAATAATCCAATAAATCACCACAACTTGAATATGACACTTGTATGTTGATAGCGATTAGACTTCACTCAATTTTCACTTGGTATTGAGTTTGGATGTGCACTAAGCTTCATAACTTGACTCAATATATGATGAACAATATGAGATTAATTGAATCAAGCCTCCAATGCCATGGTACCTATAATTATTCATCCACTTTTTGATGGTACCTAAACTAGTTTAGGTCCTCTCAAGTTAGGTGCAACATACTTAGGCATAGCCTTATTATGAGCAGCGAGATGTTTTGCAATAGCAACCATATAGGTACCATTACCATCCTTCCTAAGCATAGAATCATCATCAATTGAAATAGGCTTAGGAGTGTTACCTAGGGGACATGAATTTGCCATGTGTCCCCTTTCCCGGCATGAGTAGCACTTTCTCTTTAATTGAGCCTTCTCTTCCTTGCTCATGTGGTGCTTCACATTGCCTTGCCTCTCATGGATTGCTTGAGCCTTCTTCTCAAGCTTGGTAGGACACTTAGAGGCAAAGTGTACCATATTTCTACACTTGAAGCACTTGATGTGAGCATAGACTTTCTTCTCATCTTGTGTCTTGCTCATCATCTTGGCATCTTGAGTTTGCATTGGATGCCTTGCCTTTCCACCCCTTTTTGTTTTCTTCTTCTTCATCATCATCAAGTCACCACCATCTTCATTGTTGATCTTGATTTACTCTTGGGGTGTCTTCTCTTGCTCAACTTGTGGCTTTGGTTGAGGCTCCTTTTGTTGCTTCACCAATTGCTTGGTTGGGCACATTGATGTAAGGTGACCCCAAGTGTGGCACTTGAAGCACTTCACATGCTTTATGGGCAACCATTTGCAAGATGTTCCGCTTCATGACACCGATAGCACATGGAGTGAGACAACTTCAATTTTTGTTGCTTCTTCATCTTCTTTGCCCTTTTTCTTTCGCCCTTTGTCATCTTCTTCTTGAATCCAAGGCCACTCTTGTCACTGAAGTTTCTTTGAATCTTCATCAAATGCTCAAAGGTGACTTTTGAGTTGTAGCACCTCTATAGCTTGTTGCTCAATTTCTTCACTTCATTTTTTAGTTCATTGTTCTCCTTCAAAAGGTTAGTCTCACAAGATAAGGAAGTAGAACGAGCATCTATATGTGAAGAGCATGGCATATCTAATAAATTATCACAAGAGGTGGATACATGCTTCTTGCCTACATCACAAGGGTTAGCCACATGTTGCAATTGATCACTTGACTCATGTGATGAGCTCTCATTATTTTTGAGTTTCTTTGAAATTGTTTTAATGAGAGAAGCATGTTGTTCTAATAATTCTTCATGAGATGCAAGTAGTGTCTCATGAGTCAATTTTAGCTCACCATGTGAAGATTTAAGAACATCAAGTAATTTCTTATGTTCTTCACATGAGTTCTTTAGAAATGAATTTTCATTTTCCAATTTCAATGTTTTAGCTCTCTCATTTTCTAAAGACATGGTCATGCTAGCAAGTCTACTAACAAGCTCATCATATGAATCAACATGATCAACCACATTAGCATTTGATACCTTGGTGTCACCTTGTGACATGGAACAATGTGGTGTAGTGGATGGGCTTGCAGTAGCATCACAATCATGGCCCGAGCATGAACCATCATCACCATCAAGTGTGTATGGGGTAGGATCATCAGGTGCATCACTTGAGGCATCACCATCAATCTTGTCAAGTGATTTTGTGGTAGCATTACCATCATCATCACTTGACCATGAGGTGGAGCAATCTTCCACAATCACCAAATTGTGGTTATGCTCAACATCCTCATGCGCCACTTTTTTGGGCTCCTCCTCCTTGAACTTGTCATCATCCCATGTGGAGGAATCACCAAAAGTGCACTTGATGGACTCTCATATGTCACGAGCGATTCCCGTGTAGTTTACTTGTTTCATCAAATCAAAACTCAATGCATTCATTAGAAAACAACAAGCATGTGTATCAAGTTCATAGAGAACTCTTTGAGCTTTGGTGAGATTTCTATGGTCCAAGACATGAGTGAGACCACTAGTGACAATCCACCAAAACTTAGGTCCCTTTGCACGAAAATGATCAAGCATGTGATTCTTCCAAAGTGCAAAGTTTGTGCCATAAAAAATGTGCGTCTCACAAACATCTAGCCCACTAGATGCCATCCTCTTGGGTCAGTGAAGACCACAAATGAGAGACCTAGCTCCGATACCACTTGTAGGGTCTAGATGGTGGACTAGAGGGGGTTGAATAGTCCTTTCTAAAACTTAATCGCGCCGGCTAACCGAAACAAGTGCAGAATTAAAACTATCGGTCTAACCAAGACTAAACCCCTCTATCTATGTTCTCTAGCACCTTGCAAAGATCCTCATTAAGCAACTAAGGTGTCGGGCTAGCTAAAGCTCACCTAATCAATTCTAGAAGCAAGGTCACACAAACATATGCCACTAGTGCTTCAAGCAACGAGGGAGCTCCTACATATGCTAGTAAGCAAAATCACAAAGCCACCTAAGCTCACTAGCAATGATCAATAACAAGGCTACACAAGCCAAATTAGAGAGCGTAAATACTTAGCTACACAAACTAAGCAATATGACTAATAAGGTTACACAAACCAAATTAGTCATGCAAGGGAGCTACTTCTATGCTACACAAGCAAGAAGGTAACTAGCAAACTACACAAGCTAACTAATTACAAGAGCAACTACACAAGCACAATGTAAATGAAGTAAATATAAGCTTGTGTAAGGGGATTACAAACCAACGGGAAGAACAATGTTGACACGGTGATTTTTCTCCCGAGGTTCACGTGCTTGCCAACACGCTACGTCCCCGTTGAGACAAGCTCCAAGGTTGCCGCCGGTCCTCTTGCTAGTGGTGACCCGCAAGTCACACTCTCCCATGTGGAGTGCTTACCATAAGCTCTAGCACTTGACCCGGCCGGACCATTTGTCACCCTTCGCGTCTCGTTCTACTAGAGTTGCTCTTCGCGGCTCTCGCGGGGCGAGCACAATGCCCCTCACAAAGCTCTTCTCCGGAGCACCGCACAAGCTTCTTGCGGGCTTCGATGGAGACCACCACCAAGCCATCTAGGAGGTGGCAACCTCCAAGAGTAACAAGCTTCATCGGCTTGCAAGACGACCACCTAGTGCCACTCGATGCAACCTCATGATGCAATCGCACTAGAATCGCTTGATCTCAATGGTCGGCTGCCACGCGCCAACGGTCAAGTCATGATCGGATGCACCTCTACGTCAAGACTGGACGCGCCAACGTCTAAGTCCAGTCATTTTTAGAGAGCTCCCCGAGCCTCTGTTTTGCGACCGGACGCGTCCATTTGCATGTGACCAGATGCAGCTACGCCTGAGTCTGGTCATTTCTAGAGAGCTCCCTAAGCCTCTGTTTTGTGACCGGACGAGTCAGTTGAGTCATGATCGGACGCAGCACCTGAGTCCGGTCGTTCTCTGACTGCCACGCATCACTGCTGTTCCTCACGCCACCACGTCACCATACGTTAGCATGACCAGACGCGGCTCCTGCGCGTCAGGTCATTCTTTGCGCCAGCGTCCGGTCACAAGACCGAGATCGCGCGCTCTCTGCTGTTACTAGACCGGACGCACCGGTCCTACCGAGGCCAGCGTCCAGTCACCTATAGTGACCACTTTTCACCTCCGTTTCTGCACCGAGTTGATCCACATCAACTCCAACTTCTTCTCCTTTGTAAATGTGCTAACACCACCATGTGTATATGTGTTAGCATTTTCACAATCATTTTAAAGGAGTTAGCCACTCAACTTACCACGCCACTCAATCCTAGCGATGATGCAAAGTTAGATCACTCGAGTGACACTAGATGACCGATATGCAAACAAGTTTGCCCATCTTGATAGTGCGGCCATCTATCCTAAACCCGGTCATCAACTTCTCTACACACCTATGACCGGCGAAATGAAATGCCCTAGGTTATACCTTTGCCCTGAGCATTCCATTCCATCTCCAATGTCGATGCAACACATGCACCAACACAATCAACAATGATATGATCCACTTCATATCATCACGTGACTATATTGGTTCATTGATCTTGACCTCGCTTGCTTTTCACCGTTGCCTTCATCCATCGGCGCCAATTCTTGCTCAAGCTTCACCGCCACACGGTCCATCGCTTCAAAGCCTCGAACTTGCCCTTCACACTTGCAACCGGTCCATCAAGCCAAGTCTTGTCTTGATCTTCTCCACCTTAGTCATATGACTCAATGTCATGTCTCATGTGCAATGAGCTCCTTCATTATCATATGTGTGAGCTTTGCAACATCTCCGAGCCATTTCCACCTCCATGGTATATGTTGCTCACATACATGTACCTGTGGACTAATCACCTGTGTATCTCACATAAACATAATTAGTCCACCTAGGGTTGTCACTCAATTACCAAAACCAAACAAGGACCTTTCAAACACATATTAGTCCACCTAGGTTGTCACTCAATTACCAAAACCAAACAAGAACCTTTGAACCGCCCCTGGCACCGCCCTAGGGTGGCGGTGCCCACTTTTTAGCCACCGGAAAGGGCGTCACCACCCTCTATAATGGCTGCGATTTGGCTATGAGTTAGGTTGCAACTTTCGACCCCCGAACAACCATAACTAACCCTTTTCTTCTCCTTTTCCTCTCTAATTTGATCCGTTTCAACACCAACAACTTCTCCTTTGCAAATGTGCTAATACAACCAAGTGATCACCATTTTGTGCATGTGTGTTAGCTTTTCACAAATGTTTTCCAAAGGATTAGTCACTCAATTCACCATGCCACTCGATCCTAGCAACGATGTAAAGTTAGATCACTCGAGTGGCACTAGATGACCGATATGCAAACAAGTTTGCCCCTCTTGATAGTACGGCCATCTATCCTAAATTCGGTCATAAACTTTTCTACATACCTATGACCGGTGAAATAAAATGCCCTATAGGTTATAACTTTGCCTTGCACATTCCATTTCATCTCCTTCGATGTCAATGCAACACATGCACCAACATAATCACAAATGATATGATCCACTTCATATCATCACGTTACCGTATTGGTTCATCGATCTTGACCTCACTTGCTCTTCACCGTTGCCTCGGTCCATCGGCGCCAAGTCCACGACTTGCCTTTCACTCTTGTAAACGGTCCATCAAGCCAAGTCTTGTCTTGATCTTCTCCACCTTAGTCATATGACTCCATATCATGTCTCATATGCAATAAGCTCCATCATCACATGTGTGAGCTATGCAACATATCTAAGCTATTCCACCTCTATGGCATGAGTTGCTCACACAAGTGTTCTTATGGACAAATCTTTTGTGTAAATCACTTAACCATATATTAGTCCACCTAGATTGTCACTCAATTACCAAAACCAAACAAGGACCTTTTAACATGTCAGTGTATATTAACAAAATGTTTATAGGCTCAGATCAAGGGGTTGTTGTTGCTGCTGGAGTTAAACCCCGAAATCATTGTCCAGAAAGCAGGAAAAGCCCCTACTTAGACATGTAGGGCCCTAGATTTGGAGGTATTATAGTTGGAGATACTCTGATGTCAGTGGTGACCAATTATTCTGTAAAAAGAAAATAGATATATTGTCTATTATTATCAATGATGATTAAAGCTTTTAGATTTTGTTTCTAGCATGTCTCGTGAGCCTTCAATACAATTAGTAATTGTAAGATGGTTTTTTTTAACTACGGTTATGGCTGCAAGCCTGATAAGCCAAATAGACCCCGTTCGCTTCGCTGAAAAAACAAACCGAAACATTGTTCTGCCTGATTTGTTGTGAGAGAAAAACAATGTTCTAGCTGAAAAATCAAACTGAAAAATACGTATTATAAGAGAAGCGAACATGACCTATTTAAATCATTCCCATATTGCTTTATTTTATTGCCTTGGAAAAACTTGTATAGGGTATTCAACCCTTTTAATTATACATAGGGGATGAGTTCACAACTTCACATACATGTATCAGCGAAATAATTAAAGCTGTGAAATTAAGGGCATGGGTTTGACCTCGTGAGAGTGAATATTTTAGGATTTAACGGCGTTGTGCTTTCAGCTGTAGGCGACGGGGCAGGAGGTATACTCTACTAGTAATCAATCACGCCATCGAATCGATGAGCTACATAATCAAACATGGTTGTCCTCATAGAATGGGTAGTCCGTATAGCCAATGACAGGATCCTGAGTGATAAAAGTTGCCCGGTTGTACTCATCCATGGGTGCACCCAACTCAAACCTTCTAGGCAGGTCTGGATTGGCCAAAAAGAGTCTCCCGTAGGCAACGAGATCAGTGTAATGGTCATCGACCACCTTGTTACCTTCCTCCCGATCGTACCCGCCTGCAGCGATGAACGTGCCGTTGAAGGCTTGCCGAAACGGTAGAAGCCTATGAGGGATTTGCCTGCGGCCGTCAACATTGGCCATCCGTGGCTCCACCATATGGCAATACAGTAGCCCCTCGTGCCTATTCAGCTGCTGCACCATATATTCACCGAGCGCCACCGGGTTAGAGTCGGCGCACTCCAGGTAATCAACGAACGGAGACAGCCTAACGCCCACGCGGTGCGCGCCCACCTCGTGGACGACAGCATCGATCACCTCCACCGCGAAGCGGCACCGGTTCTCAAGGCTGCCACCGTACTCGTCATCACGGTCGTTGGTGCCATCCTTCATGAACTGCTCCAGGAGGTACCCATGCGCGCCGTGGATCTCCACACCATCGAACCCCGCCTCGATGGCGTTTCGTGCCGCACGCCTAAAATCGTCGACGATGCCCGGGATCTCCTCAGTCCGTAAACGCCGCGGCTTGGAGTACACTACGCCAAACTCGGCGTCGGGAGAGATCTGCTTGTCCGTGCTGGAGATGGGCGCCTGCCCGTCAGGCTGCATCTCTGCCGCAGGGTGGCACACAAATAAAGAATCAGCTACAACATCATCGACTGAGTTGATAGTAAAACATGTTCTCGAAAAATAGTCTGCCACACGTAGGTACCGTTGGTGGAAACCCTGCCGACGTGCCAAATCTGGCAGAAGAAGAAGGCGCCCTTGCGGTGGACGGCGTCGACGATGGGCTTCCACGCCTCGACCTGCTCCTGCGTCCAGATGCCAGGAGTCTCTGGATACCACCACTGCGCGGTGGCCGACACCCCCGTGGCCTCCGCGATGAGCAGGCCGCCCTTGGTGGCGCGCTGCGAGTAGTACACGGCGGCGTGCGGCTGCGGCACGTTGCCATAGGAGCGGCACCGCGTCATCGGCGCGAGCACAACACGGTGGGAGAGCTCCAGATGGCCCATCTTGTAGGGCGTCAGCAGCGGCATCGTCTCGTTTGCCGACTCGCACACCATCTTAAATTAAGTGCTGTATCTATGCGACCGAACACACAGGCAAGCTAAGCAGCGTTTACTAGCTTTGCTTGTGCTCCAGTTGCGAGTAATAGGCTCTTGCCTCTTGCTCTATGTTAGCTCTCCTGCTTTGTGCAAGTGGAAGGCGGCGGCCCAGGGAGTACTTATGGTGTGTTTCTTTAGCTCTGGTGTGTGGCGTTTAAAAAATATTCTACACACATGCATGGACTAGCGACTAGGAACTGCTGGTTGTTTCTTTAGCTCTGATGTCGCCCAGGGAGTACTTATGGTGTGTTTCTTTAGCTCTGGTGTGTGACGTTTAAAAAAAATTCTACACACATGCATGGACTAGCGACTAGGAACTGCTGGTTGTTTCTTTAGCTCTGATGTGTGACATTTAAAAAACTTTCTAGACATGCATGGACTAGGGACAGTGTGAATGTGACAAGGCTGCGCAAGGGGGCCAGAGGACCAGAGCCCAGCTTGGCCTACACTGCTCTCGGCCACCGGTGTGCACCGTGCTCATTGTTACCGTGGCAGGCCTAGCACCAATTAGAATGTGTGTAGCAAGGTAACCTTCAACACGCCATTGGTCAAACATGTGGCGCTGAATAGCACCCTGTGCATGAAGTGGACGACATATATATGCATTCTTGGCCAAGGGTTTCCTCTACTTGACTTTCGTTGACTACGGGGTTCTACCGTGCTGAACAGTACTGTACTACTGTACCATGATCATATATGGCATTGATTACATAGGGAATTTTCCCTCAGTCTCGACAAGTCCATTGGATGGTGGAATTAGTGCAACGAAATTTCATTGGGCAAGAAGATCAATTTCCTCCACATGAATTGAATTTTAGCATTGGCACCTAGCCTCGTGTTTCCAGTTCCTTGAAAGTTCAATGCATATATTCGCTCTTTCCCGCTTCTTTCGCTTTATTGACAATGAATGAACATATAACTCCAATTCCTGTACTTTCAGGGTGACGTATCCAAATACTGTGACTGTGTGACTCCTACAGCTACTCTCCATTCTTGATGATTTAAAATCTACACAAATCCAATCCATTTGTTTTCTTCTACTACCATTTCGGAAAATCATGTATTTAAACGATGGGCTTACCACTACTAAAACAAAGATTTGTACTGGGGTCACAAACATATTTTCACTGGCGATTCTAACTTCCACCAGTGTGAAAGACCAGTCGCCAACTTCACTGGCGTCTTCTAGAGAACCGCTAGTGTAAATGGTTTACGCTGGCAGTTAGTTTAAGAAAACCGCCTGTGTAACATACTTGGCCAAACGAGCCAAGCCCGCTGGGCCACCACGGGCCCGGTCCAAAAAAGCAATGCCCAGTCCTGGTACCGGTACATCACGACAGGTCTCGTGCCCATGCCTAGGCCGCCTCACCAGCCCGTAGTGCCAGCCCGGGCATGGCATGGTTTTTCAGGCAGCACGTTCCAACACGATTATTTCCAATCATTAGATTCTCTTCAGATGAACCACAACAGTTGGATTACAAACTCTAAAACAAATCTTCCCCACACCTCTGAGTTTTCCCGTCCACATACCACCACTCTCCCGTTCCTCCTCTTCCTCCTGCGGCTTCTCCTCGCGACCTCCTCCAGCAGCGATGGCATGACCCATTGCATCTGCTCCGGCGGCGATGGCACGGCACAACATCCGCTCCTTTGCTCCCCAAGTCGACGACGGCGTGGAAGGCAACAACGATGTGGCGCGGCAACGTTGCGGGCCGAGCATCTGCGTGGTGACGATGCACGACATCTTGGCGCAGTGTGCACCGACGCTAGTGTGGCGCGGCCTCACGCGATGGGCCAGGGCCGGCACGACATTGTGGGCCACTGTGCCCAGCGGCATGGCACGGCGCAGTTCAAAGGTCCTAGTGCCATGCATGGCCCACGACGTACGGCACCGTCGTGGCCGATAGTGTTGTGCCCTGCCGTGCCATGCCAAATCATACTAGGGCTGTGCCAGGGCTTGGCCGCCCATTTGGCCATGTATATGATGACATATATGCATGCGCTTATCCAAGGGTTTCCTATACTTTATTTTCGCTAGGGATGCAAGTGGGTACCCCGTGCTGTTTTTTGGTCACCTAACTGATTACGGTCCAATGTCATTCTAGTTCATTTTTCCACTTTCCTCAAACTACGAAATCTCATTCTAGTTCATTTGATCAATTTATTAGGCCAACCCAATGACCCAAAATAATTTAAACTTGAATTCCTAATTTTCGTTGACTACGGAGTTCTACCGCGCGGCCAGGATACCAAAAAGGCTCCTTTGCCATATCTACCTCCCTCAGCATTGGAGTTTCATGGCTGATATCCCAACAAAGTAGTGTCAACATAATCCACTATGCAGCCTTGGTGAAACACAGTACTGATCCGTCCTGTGTGCTCGGTTTCCAATCATGACTGCTATTAATTTTATGAAAGCGATTATTAAGTATATATGCCAGTGCAGTGGATTTTGAATTATCAGGGTATTTTGAATTTTTTGGGGTCATACAATTAGATTCAGTGTATCTTGAATTATCAGGGTATCTTGAATTATCAGTGTTCCAGTTCCTTCATTATTGTAGTTTCTTGTTTTTCTGGGTGACAAAATGATTTTATCATGTACCATGGTTTGTTAGAATTATTTTTTATATTCGGTTTGTTAGAATTATTTGCAACCTTATAGATTATAAATGGTCATAATACGGTTACTTCTTCCCTTCGATACATATATCTTGTCAATGGATGTGTATCATTTTTTCCCTTTTGTTGTACTTGACCAATGAACCTGTATAGGGTCTTTCTGATATGAGTACTTTACACGACTTTTACCTTGTGACAAACTTAAATGAAATATCAGCATGTTACTATCCTTTCATCTTCACTACTACACAAACTTTAATGGAGGCGGGCGTTTTTGATTTTCCGCGGCGGGCAAAGCTGTCCGCCGCGGCCTAGAGGCCA
This sequence comes from Miscanthus floridulus, assembly GCF_019320115.1. Classification (NCBI taxonomy): domain Eukaryota; kingdom Viridiplantae; phylum Streptophyta; class Magnoliopsida; order Poales; family Poaceae; genus Miscanthus; species Miscanthus floridulus. Next base: position 39,805,671 of record NC_089597.1, read on the forward strand.
CGGTAAATCGTGGCTTAACCGCGGCGGGCGGCTTTGCCCGCCGCGGTTAACCTATTTACCACGGCGGGCGGTGTAACGTGCCCGCCGCGGTAAATATACTTTTACCACGGCGGTCACGTGGAACCGCCCGCCGCGGTAAATTATTTTACCGCGGCGGACACGGTACACCGCCCGCCGCGGTTATGTTAGTTAGCCGTGGCGGGCATTATTATTTGTCCGCCTCGGTAAATTATTTCCTGAATTAAAAAAAATACAGCAGCATATAATTAAATTCAAATTCAAATTCAAATTCAAATTCAAATTCAAATTCAAATCACATCCAGATTTCACAGATTAAACTTAAAAAGTATGCAGGCATTACACATGAGATAATATACATATATATACATTCACTTAGTCGTTCTTGTCATCGTTAATTCATTACATTTACATATTAAAGTCGTTATACATGCCCTAAGGAGTAATCTTGCGGACGCATCATCGTGGGCCATTTCCTCAGCCTCTCGTACTCCGGTAAAATCGCTAGCTGGCTGTTCTCATTGAAGAACGTGCTCCCTTCAAGCACGCATTTGTCTAAGACAAACTTATATATGTCCGCCTTTGTCTGCTTGAAGGAGTGTTGGGTGCTCTGCACGTCTCTCCACCAGTTCAATCCATTCTTGAGCACCCTCCAACTGCTGCTGTACTGCTTGCACTCCCTCAGGTACTCACATACGTAGAAGCCACAGGTTTGTGATCCTACCGGTTGTTTGGCACACTGCATGATCGATACACAAGCATTAGAATACAGGCATTAGAACGCTTATGAACAGAAAGCACAATTAAACCTTTCAAATACTTACCGGAAAGTTGCGTCTGATTTTGATGCGGTTCTTATGCTTAGCCTTAAAATTCTCTGTTCTTCGATCATAGCATTCAGGATCCTTCACGTACTCTTTATAAGCGCTATACGAAATGTACTAGTATTAGGCAGGGCATTAGAACGCATATGAGAAGACAGTTCAGTCACTTACACTCTGAGGCAATCTTCAAAGGCCTTGTACCCTTTTAAGTTTGGCATTCTCAACGAATCAAATACGCAGGCCCTGCCATCCTGAGGATAGATGATAAATGCAACCCAGTGACCCTCGAGGCCTTGGCTGCGCCATTGAAACAAAATACAGGTTACAATGAGAAATAATAATACTAGCTAGCTACCCACTTATCTCTACAGGCATGTCTTCGACTTACCCAAAGTGGTAGGCAGCTACGATACACCCATTTCTCCTGATCTTCTTCATTGCTCCTAGTATGTACCTTGAAATGTTCAACTTCTCATTGTCCATCAGTTTCTTCCTGTGCGCCTCTCTCTGTCGCTTGGTCAAGTCTTTCATGGTTGGATGATTGTCATCTAGGTGGTAACCAATGATGACTCTTTGAGCAATATGCATTGGAGATAGATAGATAACATCAAGTTTTAGTTCCTTGGATATATAGGCCATCAACCTGCAAGGACAAGCCATCGTGGCATATATAAGTAGTCTTGACCGATTCAAAGGTAGGTGATATGTGAAACTCGCAATTCATCACTTACATAGAGAACAAGGTGACTTGGGCGATGTCAAGGTCTTGTTCCCGTAGTAGTCTGTACATGTCGTGGAAGTCCACGGGGAGTTCTACATCGTTGCCGGGCAAGTGGAAGTACTCCGCCACAACCTTGACTAGAAAACCATGTAGGCCAGCTTTTGCCGCTTCCATGTACCAGAGATGAAACCTCCTTGTCTCCCACCTTTCCTCGTCGACGAGCTGGGCCTTGGTTATCATGAACTTCCCATGCTCGTAATGGCTGGGGCAGTCATCCGATTCAGGAAATAGATGGAAAGGTGATCTCGGCCTGGGATAGAAATGTTAGTACCATATTATGGCAAAGAAAAGTTATTAGCAAATTATGCTCGCCGCTACCATACCTTTCGAACTCAAGTGAGTATGTGAGATGCCCTTGGTCGCCTTTAGTCTTCGCCGGCGGTGGAGGACAGTGGCTTGTGCTCGCAATGGCAGCAGGCGGTGTCTTTGTCCCCGGTTCCTCCGTGCCTCCCGGTCCTTTGCTTGTGCCCTTAGACAGACTATCGGGAGGTGGAGGTGGACTTGTTGTTGGAGGAGAACGAGGGTGAGGGCTTGTGCCTCGGGGTGACTTCCTTCCCTTGTCATCCCCGCCATTGCCTTCGTCATCGCCGTCGCCGTGATCCGGATCATCGGGGGGACAAGATCCGACAACGGATGGTTGTGATGCTGGTGTCGCCATCGGCGTAGAAGTCGGCGTCGAGAGAATGATCTCTATGTCGTCCTTGTTCCACAGGACTTCGGAACCAATGGCAGCTCCAAGGATCGTTACCCCTTGTGCAGTTGGATATTCCATTTCAAATTCTTCGTATTGGGTCGCATACCATGTAAGTATCACGGCAGCATAGTTGGCAGGGATCTGGTCTTGGTTGAAATCTTTGATATCTTCTTTGGGGTGCATGTAACCCTCACCCACGGTCAACTTTTTCGCCCTGCCGAACGGGATGTTGAGGTGGACGCGCATGGGTTGCTAGATGTCGTCGACGGGGTGCCTTGGGCGATCCTCGATCATCGGCAGTGGCTGCCCTTGTGTCTGCCCTTGTGGAACTTGTGGCACGGCCACGCCAGCCTGGCGAAGCATCTGTGACCTCATCGACACCATATCTGGGTCATTGCTCGTGAAGGCTTCTTTTATGGACCGACTGATCATTTCGGCCACGCCTTGATCATAGCCCTTCTGAAAGATGCCCTCCTTGTACCTCTGCCTTGACCGGTATGTGGCAGCGTCGGATTGCCATGACTCCACTGAGTTCCAGCTCATCTTCGATGATATGCCACGGACGCGACCACGGTGCTCGGGGGTTCCCAGCGCCAGGGTCAGCAAGTCCTGGCCCCTGCGAACCTCGAAGCTGTCCTTGGATTTAGCGGCCTCGATGAGAGCCCTCTCCACCTCCTCGAACTTCGGCTCATTGAACTTGCTCGTGCCCTCCTTGAGCTTCTTCGGCTTGCGGGCATAAATGAAGTCCTTAGCCCTCAAGTCTACACCGTCGTACGGATCGGGAAGCCCGGCGGCAGCTCTAGCCCTTTCTTCCTCCCGCCACTGGGGCCTCTTACCAGCAAACCCAGTCATGCCCAAGTGGTGGGGGTGCAGGTTCTTCTTCGCGAGTGCGTTGAACTTGGCGCTCTTTGCCTTTGCTTCTTCTGTTGTTCTTTGTTTGCAGAACTCTTCCCAGTGATGTTCCTTCACCATAGTGTATTTGACACAGGGTGACTTGCCTAGCTTTAGGTAGTACCTGGTCAGCATGGACTTGAAGTTTCTAAAGGCTCTTCCTGCCACGTGCATGACCCACTCCCTGCACTTGTCCAGATCGGCGTCCTCGGGATAATGGAAGCTCCTCGTCACCTCACCCCAGATATGTGTCTTGTAGTCGACCGGGACATTGTTCCACTCCGCCCAAGTGATCTCCACCTTGTCCTTGACTATACATGCCACCTGGTTGCTGAACTTGGCAAGGACCGTGGGTGGCGACAACGGGTTTCCCTCTGGTCCCACCTCATGGATCACATGGACTTCGCCGTGGATTTCCCTCCGGTGCCTCCCGTGCTCCCCCCTTCTCAGCTTTGTCCTCTGACCACTAGACTTGCCTGAAGTGGTTGGAGATGGAGCGGGGGGTTCTTTGTCACTGACTTCTTCCTCCTCGAAATTCAATTCTCGAGGCACCACCGGCATCTGTTCAGGGTTTGGAGACCGCGCACTTTCAACTTCGTCGTCCCTCGGTTGGTAGGTCGGATCATCATCGTCCTCTGTACGACATTTCTTTGTTGGCCTCGGGGTCACGGACACTTGGCTCTCGAGGCTAGTTGATGATGATGCACTAGGGGTAGGGTCGCGCCATTCGCTTATCGGTTCCTCCGCCATTGGAAAGCTACAATGAATACATATTTCAGTTGTATAGACACAGTTATAGAGTAGTAAAGTAGAGTAGTACTAGAGTAGTAAAGTAGTAGTAGTTGGCTCAGATTTGCCCCATTGTCATCACATCGCTTTTAAACTGGTTGCTTGTATCTGGTATACAAGCCATCCTAGTTTAGCGGGGGCACTCGATCATCATCGCCGCTGCCTCAGCATAAAAGGGTTCACATCATTGCATATGCCACTGCCTCAGCAATAAGTTTAAAAGTTCATCATTGCATATGCCAAAAAAGGAACCAGCCCCATTAAATAAAAACCTTTCACAAATCAAAACCAGGAGCAGCAGTAGTAGAATAGTAGTATAGGAGGGAGTAGAGGAGTAGAGGAGGAGGGAGTAGTAGTAGGCAGTAGTAGTAGTATACTAGTAGTAGTATACTAGTAGTAGTATACTACTAGAAAGTAGTAGGCAGTAGTAGTAGTATACTAGTAGTAGTATAGGAGGGAGTAGAGGTAGGCAGTAGTAGTAGTATACTAGTAGTAAAGGAGGGAGTGACCAATTCATCTCAAAATTCTCACAAATTATATCAAATTTGGCAAAATTGCAGTAGAGTGACCAATTCATCTCAAAATTCTCACAAATTTAGCTCAGAATTAGTTTAAAGGCAAGGTGCATCATAGGCAGTGGCATATGCTCAGAATTTTGTCATAAATTTCTTTGGCATCATAGGCAGCAAAAAGAATTGAATTCAAATGCTACGGTTCACCAAAAGCATCATAGATCAGTAGTATAGCAGTTCAAAATTCACCAAGTGTAGTACTGCTTTGTTCAGTTGAATTCAGAGTAGCAGCAGCAGTAGTAAGACAACAGTGGTAGAGAGAAATAGGTAATACAAGTACCATTTTGCATCAAGTTGTAGAGTACCAGTAAGGGGATAAGTAGTAGCTAGCCATCTCAAAAAAATTTCACAAATCAAAAAATTTGCATCAAGCTATAGAGTGTAGGCAGTAGACAGTAGAGTGTAGGTAGTAGAGTGCAGGCAGTGGATTAATGGGCATAATGGCAATTGGCAATGCCAAACTGCCAATGACAAGCAAGAGAGGCAAATGCCAAAAAAGTTCATCATTGCATATGCCAAAAAAGGAACCAGCCCCATTAAACAAAAACCTTTCACAAATAAAAAACAGGAGCAGCAGTAGTAGAATAGTAGTATAGGAGGGAGTAGAGGAGTAGAGGAGGAGGGAGTAGTAGTAGGCAGTAGTAGTAGTATACTAGTAGTATAGGAGGGAGTAGAGGAGTAGAGGAGGAGGGAGTAGTAGTAGGTAGTACTAGTAGTATACTAGTAGTAGTATACTAGTAGTAGTAAGACAACAGTGGGGGCAAAGCAAAGAGACCAAAAGCATCATAGATCAGTAGTATAGCAGTTTAAAATTCACCAAGTGTAGTACTGCTTTGTTCAGTTGAATTTAGAGTAGCAGCAGCAGTAGTAAGACAATAGTGGTAGAGAGAAATAGGTAACCCCCCACCCCAATATAATTCGCATAAAAGTGATAAAAGTCAGTGGAACCTAGATACACACAAAAACATTACATGATACACACAAAAACAAATACCTTCTGTTGTTTGATAGCAGCCTGAGGGAAAATAAGACGCCAAAATTTTGGTCCTTTTCGTTGTGAACATTCTGTTAATTTTCATTTTAAAATGGTGGCTCTACTTTCAATTTTCAATGCAATTTAATAGAGACTACAACTACAAACAGTTCGAATTGGAAATTAAGGAGTAAGACAGGAGAGAAATGTACCAAATTGTAGGTTGCAGCTGTACAAGAGCAGACGAATAGGAGTGCAACCTTGAAGGCCCGACCGCAGGAATGGAGCTCCGGCCACCAGCCTGCGCCCTACAAGCCGTGGGTGGTGGCGCAAGACAGCCGGGGCCCGGGGGCGGTGCAGCACGGCGCCGCTGCTCTGCCTACACCTTTCCGGCGGTGACGCCGGCCGGGCTACATTGTAACACCTCGGGTGTTTAAAAATACTAAAACCTGACATGTCATCATATGCATGGCAAAGCATTTGGCATTTGGTGAAAACTTTGAGATGCATACACTAAAACGAGTTTATATTCATGTGGTATGTGTTGAATTGTATTGTTTGACTTAAATTCAAAGTTTGTTTGGATTTTTGAATTTTTGGAGAAAACCCCGCTTTTCAACATTTAAATCCTACTCTGAAAATCCATTTCAAAATCTAAGCATAATTTGGGGTGGATCCCAAAAGCAAAAGTGTAGAGCTTAACAAGTTATACAAAGTTTATTTTTGGAGATTTTTGAGTTGTTATGAAAATTTGAGAGTAATTTGTGAATTTTGGCGAATGGCAATTTTGTAATTTCTGTGAACAGTGTTCACCGCCTAAGCTACATTGCCGTCGGACCTTCTTCGGCGTTCTAGGCGCGTCGTGGCTGTCCTTGATGTCGTGCTGGTGCGGAAACGGCTCCGTCGTGGCTTCCTTGAGCTTCTGCGCCGCGCTATAAGTACCAAGACGCCGTCATCGTCGTTTTTCTTCTTCCTTTGTTTTCACCACCGCCGTTGCCATCTCGGTAAAGGCCATCCTAGTTTCGTCTTTTCCTTGCGAATCCAGCCAGCTAACATTGGTCGCCGGAAATTGCCAAGAATCCGCTGTCCACGTCTTTCTTCCTCGCGGTCGGCAACTTCATCGCCGCGGGCGTGTCATTGTGGTCAGAGCCCTCCGGTGAGCCGTTGTCTGTAATCAGTGTACTTACGGCTTCGTTTCGATGCTGTAGTACTTAATCTGTTGTTGTCTACTCATTTTGATCACTGCAGTCGCCGGTTCTCCCTCACCGACGATCTTTGTTCTGCCGTGATCACCGTAGTCGTCGTCACGCATCTCCGTTGCTCCTCCGACCCTGCTCGTTGCTCAGTCATGTTCGGGGTGAGGTGCTGAACCCTTCTGTGCTTAGTGTTTAACCTCTATCGTGCTTGTGTCACCAGTGTAGTGTGGTCGTACCATCGTGCCGCCATGGTCATCGCTGTGCTCAGTCCAGTATGGAATTGGAGTGGTGTATCAGCTAGTGTAGTAGTCGGATAGTTCACCGTAGTGGTCGGATAGTTCACCGTAGTGGTCGGATAGTTCACCGTAGTGGTCGGATAGTTCACCGTAGTGGTCGGATAGTTCACCATAGTAGTCGGATAGTTCACCGTAGTGGTCGGATAGTTCACCATAGTGGTCGGATAGTTCACCGTAGTGGTCAGATAGTTCACCGTAGTGGTCGGATAGTTCACCGTAGTGGTCGGATAGTTCACCGTAGTGGTCGGATAGTTCACCGTAGTGGTCGGAGAGTTCACCAAAGTGATCGGTGCTGGCATGGTCACATCAGTTACGAATATGGTTTGGTTAGTTTGGTTTGTAACTGTACTGCGAAGGAAAATTGTATCCAATTTATTAATTTTTGCATCCATCATCGAGCATCATGTTTCATATTCTGCATCATGTTAAACATGGCAATGTTACTACGTGTAGTAAACGAAGGTGAACACATGGTAGTTAATCAAGTTGTGGAGGAGGTTGATCTGTCTGTTGAGGTCGGATCGAATACTTGTGTGACGCCGCAGGAACCAGACTTTTCCGTCAACGAAGGCAAGCCTCAGATGCATACAACCCTACCTTGTGTTTTACAAATAAATTTCGCTTTTGCTTTCCGTTACTGCATTAAGTGATTAAGAGTTAAGTAAGAGCCTAATTGGTGCATTACCACCCTTGTTATTCCATATTTACCATATTACCAGTTTTGAACTCGTATATGCCTAGTTTTGCTTAGCTATGCGTAGAACGATGAAGTCGGGTGACTACCTGCCACCTGCAAGTTTTAAATGGAACATTGATTAATTATGTTAGCATGTGATATGGGAATGTGGAGTAATAAATCTAGACCGGGCGGACTCGGTGTGTGTGAGCCATAAGACATGGAGGTCTTGTGAGCGGGATCTTTCCGCCTGTGTTGATTAAGGCACGTCCGTTGTTGAATTGCATGAGGTGAGAATTTGTAGTACTAACCACATACTCCGGTAAGCCTGAACCTGGCGATTCTATTACGAGAATGGCTACTCGCGCACTGGGAGTGGAGAGATGGCGGGAATAGCGTGTACCCACGTGGCTATGGGCTGGATTGGTGGAGTACTGTATTCTCGGGTGGCGCGAACCCGTTCTTGTTTTAGAGGATCCGAGGGTAGGTTGGTATATGTAGGTCAGAGACCTGCATATGTCGTGTGGTCTGGAATTCCCAGCTGGGTTTATAATCGGTTCGAATCGTCGTTGCTCCTCGGTTATGGAGACTCAACTCACTGTTCATCATCGTAGAATTAATAACTGGAACTTGAGAATGGTTGATGAAGGTGTTGGATATGAAGTTTCATGATCTCATTACAGATCGTGTCATCTTTGTATATGATTTTATGAAGTTTAAATTGTTGAAATAAAGAATTTTGTCAAAGAGCTTTTACGCAAAATAACTTTGATTATTGCTAAAACCATACCTTGAATCCCGGAGCCTGCATTCCTGAGTTATCAGTTCTTATTTTGGTTAAGTCTTGTTGAGTACTTTTGTACTTAGGGTTCGTTGACCCTTGTTGCAGGTGAGCCTCATGAGCAGATCTGTTTTGGATCGTGCTGCATGACAGTTGTACCTTGTGATGACGTTGAGAAGTAAATGTGTGGCCCTTGGGCAGGGCAATCTCCTTGTGTGTTTTGTATTATATTATAATGCCACTCCACTATTTCGTTTTGTAATAAACATCGAACCTAGTTGTGAGGTTTGAAACCACTGTTTTGTAAATTATGTTATCGTAAGATTTCCGCTGTTTTTACTCTGGTGTAGATATTTGAATAAATGTTGTAATACTGCAATGACTCTGTAACGTGATCCTGCTCGGAAATCGTGGATGATTCGGGGTTCCCTGAGGACACCCGACAGTCTTTTTAAGTTATTGGAAACATATGCATAAATGTCAAAGGTCATTGGACAGTGACAGGTGCATGTGGGCCCTATGACTTAGGAGGTTCTGCCACAGAATGGTATCAGAGTGATCGTTACAAGGTTTTTGTTGTATTGCTTTTCAAAAAACTTCAAAATGATTTGGATGACTAAATTTAACTTGATAGTTTGGTCCAAATTGCTTCTGACTTATCTTATTTCTTTCTCACCATTCCTTATTTGATTAAAAGGGTCTTGTGTGGTGGAGTAGTAATCTTACTATGCCCTATATAAAAATAAATGTTGTTTATGTGCATTATAAACTTTGATGTTTCTGTTCGTAAGAACGATTCATGCATCATTATTAATTCACTCGTTACTTCCTTCACCTCTTAGTCTGGAGTTGAGTAGTGAGACTGGTTTGAGTAATGTAATCCATCATAGCTGCTCTTTAGACTTTGATCAAATGGTCTTACTTGGATTAAATTGGTTTCCTACAGTATGGCTCGTGCCAAGATGACGCCCCGTAAGTCCACTGGACCCAAAGGAGTTCCTCGTCACCAACTTGCCCCTAGAAATGATGGTGCTAGCAGTAGCAGTTCTAGGCCTGATCTCCAGGCAGAAATACAGAGGATTTCTACAGAGTTAGCACAAGCTACTAGAGATAGGGCTTTGGATGCTATACAGGTAGGAGAATTACAGGATCAATTGAGGCGTCTCACCACCGCACACAGGAACTGCGAAAGCATGTTAGTTCATACGGTGGAGGGAAGAAATGAGGCTTGGCATAGGGAAAATGTAGCTAGAGCTAGAACTCATGAGCTAGAATTCTATGTAGAAGATTTAGAAGAACATAATACCTATCTACATGAGGAAGTTCATAGGCTTAGCAATCTACTAAACCCGAATCATGAGCCTCAAGATGATGCCATGGACCCAGGTGTCATCCTTGCCGATGAAAGTGAATCAGAAGAAGAAGAAGAAGATCCTGAAGAATTAATAATGATAGATGAAAGTGATAATGAAGGCGGTAATATTTCCAGAATGGATACCGAGCCTGAAGTTTGAAGTGCTCAGGGAAAGGAGCAGAGTTGTGTAATAGAAGATCTAGTTAAGATAGTAGTCTTGTTTAGATGTGTTCTTGTGTTTAAATAAGTGGCATCGATGTAATGCGGGTAGTAAGCTATTTGATCTTTGATTAAAGACTTGTGAATAAAGTTTGGTTTGTTATGAACAGATGCGTCGTACGCGGGGATCACATATTCCTGGTACTTCACAAGATGATGATGATATCCCCAACCCGCCACCAATGCCGACCAATTTGGCTGATGCTATCGCTGCATTAGTCAATGTGACTGTGGAAAATTCTCGTTTGCTTCATGAGATGGCTCAAAGTAATCAGAATCAGATGCATGGAAACCGTGGCCGCAATCATAACAGGCATGAGGCTACCTATGTGGATTTCACGGATACAAAACCCCCGGTGTTCACCAAGGCAGATGAACCCCTGGAGGCTGATGACTGGCTTAGGACCATGGAGCAGAAATTTGATCTTATTCACTGCACAGAGTTTCAGAAACCGGTGTTTGCTGCCCAGCAACTTAGAGGTGCAGCTGGTGCTTGGTATGCAAATTTGATGGCCATGCAACCCGTAGGTGTTCTGTTAACTTGGACAGAATTTCGCACTGCTTTCAGAGCCCATTATATCCCGGATGGAGTGATGGCTATGAAACTAGATGAATTCCTTGCTTTGAGGCAAGGGGATCAAACGGTTATGCAATATGTGGGAAGATTCAATCATCTGTCGCAGTATGCATCTGAACATGTCAATACGGATGCCAAGAAAAAGAAATGGTTCATGAGAGGTCTGAATACCAAACTGTAGACAATGATGACAGCCTGTACCAATATCACTTATCATGAGGCAGTAAATATTGCAATTGCTTCTGAGGCAAAGTATCGGCAGCATAAGGAGCTCAAGAAGAAAAAGAATGTGCCGTCTGGACCTTTTGGTGGAAACCAAAAGAGGCAGAGAGTGATTTATCATCCAGTAAACCATTATCGTCCTCCTTATCGTCCGCCGCAGTTCCAAGCCGGGCAACAGTCAAATGTCCGTCCTGCAATAACCTATCCGAACTCACAGTCAACCAATGCTCCTGGTGGCAATGCTCCAACATCCCAGGGTCACAACTATCCATGTTACAATTGTGGAAGGACTGGTCATTTCTCCAGGGAATGTCCATATCCTAGGCAGGCTAATCAAAATTATCAGAAGGCCCCTGCCAATCAACAACAAGGTTAGGCACCAAACAAGAACCACAATCAGAATGCTCAGAAGGGCAAAGATGAGAGGAAGACCGGACGGGTGTTCTATATTCAAGCTGGAGAAATTCCGGAGGGGGAGCCAGTAATGATGGGTATGTTTCCTGTTGCCAATCACCCTGCAGTTATACTTTTTGATTCTGGCGCATCGCATTCATTCATCAATAGAACATTTGTCATGAAGCATGAAATTTCAATTGGGGCAACAAAGGAAAGTTTCTTTATACAGTCGCCCGGGGGACGTCTGTGTACTAAGGAAATGGTATACCAGGTACCCGTAAACCTGGGTGGGCATATTTTTCCCACTACCATGATTATCCTTAAGGATCAGGATATAGATGTAATCTTGGGAATGAATTGGATGTATCAGCATAAGGCTGTTATAGATATTTTGAATAGGACCTTAAGAGTAAGTTTGCCTGATAGTAATTCTCAACTTCTCATCCAACTTCCAACCCTGAGAAGATCAGTGGGCAAGATTTGTGCAACTGCTGTCAAAGAAATTAGAGATATTCCGGTAGTGTGTGAATTTCCGGATGTGTTTCCAGAAGATTTACCCGGTCTACCACCTGATAGGGATGTACAGTTCAATATAGAGTTACAACCTGGAACAGCTCCGATTTCTCGGAGAGCTTATAGGATGCCACCTAAGGAATTAGCCGAGTTGAAGGCTCAGTTACAAGAATTAATTGAGAAGGGGTTTATCCAACCTAGTTCCTCACCTTGGGGATGTCCGGCAATTTTTGTGAAAAAGAAAGATGAGACCCTGAGGTTATGTGTTGACTATCGTCCATTGAATGAAGTGACCATCAAGAATAAGTATCCATTACCTCGGATAGATTTGCTTTTTGATCAATTGGCCGGAGCCAAAGTTTTCTCCAAGATAGATTTGAGATCAGGGTATCACCAAATTAAGATAAAGCCTGAAGATATTCCCATAACGGCATTTACCACAAGATATGGATTATATGAATACTTAGTGATGTCTTTTGGTTTGACAAATGCTCCCGCTCATTTCATGTATCTGATGAACTCAGTATTCATGCCGGAGCTAGACAAGTTTGTAGTGGTGTTTATTGATGACATTCTAGTGTATTCCAAGAATAAGAAAGAACATGCGGAACATCTTAGAATTGTTCTGACCCGCTTGAGAGAACATCAACTATATGCCAAGTTCAGCAAGTGTGATTTTTGGCTTAAGGAAGTGCAATTTCTTGGACATGTCTTGTCAGCCGAAGGAGTTGCAGTTGATCCTGGCAAAGTGAGGTATGTGCTTGATTGGAAACCGCCAACCACAGTTCATCAAGTTCGGAGTTTTCTTGGATTGGCGGGGTATTACCGTCGGTTTATTCTAGAATTCTCTAAAGTATCAAAACCTATAACTGAATTGTTGAAGAACCAAGTCAAGTTTGTCTGGTCATCAGATTGTGAAGAGGCTTTCCAGACTTTGAAAAGGCTATTGACTACTACACCAGTGTTAGCTCAACCTGATATCGAGAAGCCGTTTGATGTTTATTGTGATGCTTCAGGTATTGATATTGGATGTGTGTTAATGCAAGAAGGCCGAGTCATTGCCTATGCGTCCAGACAACTTAAGCAACATGAAGAACACTATCCTACTCATGATTTGGAGTTAGCAGCTGTGGTTCATGCTCTGAAGATTTGGCGACATTACTTGCTTGGTAATATGTGCCATATATATACAGACCACAAGAGCTTAAAGTATATCTTCACTCAGTCAGAATTAAACATGCGACAAAGAAGATGGTTAGAACTGATTAAGGATTATGATTTGGAAGTACATTACCACCCGGGTAAAGCAAATGTAGTTGCAGATGCTCTCAGTCGCAAAAGTTATTGCAATTGTGTGATAGTGAGAACAATGGGTTTGAATTTATGCCAAGAAATGGAGAAGTTGAATGTAGAAGTAATTCAACAAGGAAGTTTGACCAACATAATTGTTGAAGCTACTATTCGTGATCAAGTTATTGCTGCTCAAAAGGAAAACAAGGGTATAGTCCATATCAAGGAAAGAGTCAGGGATGGAAGAGCAGAATGTTTTAGCATAGATGATGAAGATGTGTTATGGTTCAAGGATCGCCTGGTGGTACCAAAAGTTCCTGAGTTGCGGCAGTCAATTCTAGATGAGGCACATGCTACTAGGTTATCTATCCATCCGGGAAGCAACAAGATGTACCATGACTTGAAACAAAGATTTTGGTGGACTAAAATGAAAATAGAGATTGCTAGATACATAGCAAAGTGTGATACTTGTCAAAAGGTGAAAGCCATACATTTGAGGTCTGCTGGTGAATTACAACCATTGCCTATTCCATCTTGGAAGTGGGAGGACATAAGTATGGACTTTATTGTTGGTCTACCCAAGACATCAAAGGGATTTGACTCAGTATGGGTTATTGTAGATCGACTCACTAAGTCAGCACATTTTCTTCCAGTCAAGACCACATATCCTACGATCCAATATGCCAAGATGTACTTAGCAAGAATAATGAGTTTGCATGGAGTACCCAAAACCATAGTGTCAGATAGGGGTACACAGTTTGTCTCCAGCTTTTGGAAACACTTACATGCTTCATTAGGTACCAAACTTCTATATAGTACAGCTTATCATCCGCAGACTGATGGACAGACTGAAAGAGTTAATCAAGTACTTGAAGACATGTTAAGATGTTGTGTCCTTAACTATTCCAATAAGTGGGATGAGTGCTTACCTTTGGCTGAGTTCTCATACAACAATAGTTATCAGGAAAGCATTAGAATGGCTCCATTTGAAGCACTCTATGGTCGTAGATGCAGAACATCATTGAGTTGGTCTGAGCCAGGAGAGAGAAGATTCTTTGGAGTTGACCTTGTAAAAGGAACAGAAGACAAGGTTAGGCAAATACAGAGTAATCTGAAGATAGCTCAGTCCCGCCAAAAGAGTTATGCGGATAGACGACGGAGACCATTGGTATTCAACAAAGGAGATTTTGTATATCTGAAAGTATCACCAATGAAGGGAGTTAACCGTTTTGGTGTTAAAGGAAAGTTGGCACCCCGATACATTGGACCATATCAAATTTTGGAGAGGTATGGAAAAGTGGCATATCGCTTGAAATTACCTGAACATCTCACAGCTGTGCATGATGTGTTCCATGTTTCTCAATTGAAGAAGTGTCTCCGAGTGCCTGAACAAAATGTTGAAGTTGAAGGAGTAGAATTAGAACCGGATTTAACTTATTCCGAATATCCTATCCGAGTGTTAGATCAGAAAGATCATGTTACTCGAAGACGGACAATCAAGTTCTATAAAATACAATGGAATCAACATTCAGAAGAGGAAGCTACCTGGGAATCAGAAGATTACTTGTTAGAAAAGTTTCCAGAGTTTCTAGCGTCAATATAGAATAGAATAATGTTAGTTGAGCTCGGTTACTACAAATTGTGTTTTGTAAAAGACCCTCAGTTGTTTTATGGAAAAGTTCTGGATGTTTTTGGATTGACACATTTCCTTTTCCATTACTTACTCTATGGCTTTGAATCTCGGGGCGAGATTTCTTTTAGGGGGAAGGATTGTAACACCTCGGGTGTTTAAAAATACTAAAACCTGACATGTCATCATATGCATGGAAAAGCATTTGGCATTTGGTGAAAACTTTGAGATGCATACACTAAAACGAGTTTATATTCATGTGGTATGTGTTGAATTGTATTGTTTGACTTAAATTCAAAGTTTGTTTGGATTTTTGAATTTTTGGAGAAAACCCCGCTTTTCAACATTTAAATCCTACTCTGAAAATCCATTTCAAAATCTAAGCATAATTTGGGGTGGATCCCAAAAGCAAAAGTGTAGAGCTTAACAAGTTATACAAAGTTTATTTTTGGAGATTTTTGAGTTGTTATGAAAATTTGAGAGTAATTTGTGAATTTTGGCGAATGGCAATTTTGTAATTTCTGTGAACAGTGTTCACCGCCTAAGCTACATTGCCGCCGGACCTTCTTCGACGTTCTAGGCGCGTCGTGGCTGTCCTTGATGTCGTGCTGGTGCGGAAACGGCTCCGTCGTGGCTTCCTTGAGCTTCTGCGCCGCGCTATAAGTACCAAGACGCCGTCGTCGTCGTTTTTCTTCTTCCTTTGTTTTCACCACCGCCGTTGCCATCTCGGTAAAGGCCATCCTAGTTTCGTCTTTTCCTTGCGAATCCAGCCAGCTAACATTGGTCGCCGGAAAATGCCAAGAATTCGCTGTCCACGTCTTTCTTCCTCGCGGTCGGCAACTTCATCGCCGCGGGCGTGTCATTGTGGTCAGAGCCCTCCGGTGAGCCGTTGTCTGTAATCAGTGTACTTACGGCTTCGTTTCGATGCTGTAGTACTTAATCTATTGTTGTCTACTCATTTTGATCACTGCAGTCACCGGTTCTCCCTCACCGACGATCTTTGCTCCACCGTGATCACGGTAGTCGTCGTCACGCATCTCCATTGCTCCTCCGACCCTGCTCATTGCTCAGTCATGTTCGGGGTGAGGTGCTGAACCCTTCTGTGCTTAGTGTTTAACCTCTATCGTGCTTGTGTCACCAGTGTAGTGTGGTCGTACCATCGTGCCGCCATGGTCATCGCTGTGCTCGGTCCAGTATGGAATTGGAGTGGTGTATCAGCTAGTGTAGTAGTCGGATAGTTCACCGTAGTGGTCGGATAGTTCACCGTAGTGGTCGGATAGTTCACCGTAGTGGTCGGATAGTTCACCGTAGTGGTCGGATAGTTCACCGTAGTGGTCGGATAGTTCACCATAGTAGTCGGATAGTTCACCGTAGTGGTCGGATAGTTCACCGTAGTGGTCGGATAGTTCACCGTAGTGGTCGGATAGTTCACCGTAGTGGTCGGATAGTTCACCATAGTAGTCGGATAGTTCACCGTAGTGGTCGGATAGTTCACCGTAGTGGTCGGATAGTTCACCGTAGTGGTCGGATAGTTCACCGTAGTGGTCGGAGAGTTCACCAAAGTGATCGGTGCTGGCATGGTCACATCAGTTACGAATATGGTTTGGTTAGTTTGGTTTGTAACTGTACTGCGAAGGAAAATTGTATCCAATTTATTAATTTTTGCATCCATCATCGAGCATCATGTTTCATATTCCGCATCATGTTAAACATGGCAATGTTACTACGTGTAGTAAACGAAGGTGAACACGTGGTAGTTAATCAAGTTGCGGAGGAGGTTGATCTGTCTGTTGAGGTCGGATCGAATACTTGTGTGACGCCGTAGGAACCAGACTTTTCTGTCAACGAAGGCAAGCCCCGGATGCATACAACCCTACCTTGTGTTTTACAAATAAATTTTGCTTTTGCTTTCCGTTACTGCATTAAGTGATTAAGAGTTAAGTAAGAGCCTAATTGGTGCATTACCACCCTTGTTATTCCATATTTACCATATTACCAGTTTTGAACTCGTATATGCCTAGTTTTGCTTAGCTATGCGTAGAACGATGAAGTCGGGTGACTACCTGCCACCTGCAAGTTTTAAATGGAACATTGATTAATTATGTTAGCATGTGATATGGGAATGTGGAGTAATAAATCTAGACCGGGTGGACTCGGTGTGTGTGAGCCATAAGACATGGAGGTCTTGTGAGCGGGATCTTTCCGCCTGTGTTGATTAAGGCACGTCCGTTGTTGAATTGCATGAGGTGAGAATTTGTAGTACTAACCACATACTCCGGTAAGCCTGAACCTGGCGATTCTATTACGAGAATGGCTACTCGCGCACTAGGAGTGGAGAGATGGCGGGAATAGCGTGTACCCACGTGGCTATGGGCTGGATTGGTGGAGTACTGTATTCTCGGGTGGCGCGGACCCGTTCTTGTTTTAGAGGATCTGAGGGTAGGTTGGTATATGTAGGTCAGAGACCTGCATATGTCGTGTGGTCTGGAATTACCAGCTGGGTTTATAATCGGTTCGAATCGTCGTTGCTCCTCGGTTATGGAGACTCAACTCACTGTTCATCATCGTAGAATTAATAACTGGAACTTGAGAATGGTTGATGAAGGTGTTGGATATGAAGTTTCATGATCTCATTACAGATCGTGTCATCTTTGTATATGATTTTATGAAGTTTAAATTGTTGAAATAAAGAATTTTGTCAAAGAGCTTTTACGCAAAATAACTTTGATTATTGCTAAAACCATACCTTGAATCCCGGAGCCTGCATTCCTGAGTTATCAGTTCTTATTTCGGTTAAGTCTTGTTGAGTACTTTTGTACTCAGGGTTCGTTGACCCTTGTTGCAGGTGAGCCTCATGAGCAGATCTGTTTTGGATCGTGCTGCATGACAGTTGTACCTTGTGATGACGTTGAGAAGTAAATGTGTGGCCCTTGGGCAGGGCAATCTCCTTGTGTGTTTTGTATTATATTATAATGCCACTCCACTATTTCGTTTTGTAATAAACATCGAACCTAGTTGTGAGGTTTGAAAGCACTGTTTTGTAAATTATGTTATCGTAAGACTTCCGCTGTTTTTACTCTGGTGTAGATATTTGAATAAATGTTGTAATACTGCAATGACTCTGTAACGTGATCCTGCTCGGAAATCGTGGATGATTCGGGGTTCCCTGAGGACACCCGACAGTCTTTTTAAGTTATTGGAAACATATGCATAAATGTCAAAGGTCGTTGGACAGTGATAGGTGCATGTGGGCCCTATGACTTAGGTGGTTCTGCCACATACATGAGCACGGCCGTGGGTGAGAAGGGAGCACTCGAGATGAGCTGCCGCCTACCGAGGGGCGAGGGCATCAGACCGGCGGAGGGAGACAGGGATCCAGCAGGGCGGTGGCCAGCGGGCAGGCAGCGGGCTGCGGCGGTAGGATCCAGTCACTGCGAGCGGAGTCGTGGTGGCGGCGTCGGCAGCAGCCGAGTCGAGAGACTCGAGAGCAGGTGCTAGGGTTCCGGTGACGGGGCGCCGGAGGAGCACGGGGGCGGGGCGCGGGCAAGGGAGAGGAGGACGGGGGTGCAGACCAGGCACGGGGAGGAGAACGGGGGCGGGGGTCGGTGCGCGGAGGAGCTCAATCGGTGGTGGAGATGGCGGCGGCGGCGTGAGATTTTGGCAGCCCTTCGGGGTAAAACTGAACCGCGCGAAAGACTTAGAATGTTGAGGGTGGGGACGGCTTATATAGGTTGCGATTAACCGCGGCGGGCAATGTAACAGCCCGCCGTGGGAAATGTTTACCGCGGCGGGCGGTTACGTTGCCCGCCGCGGTTAATATATTAACCGCGGCGGGCTCTGTTATATGCCCGCCGTGGTAAAGATCATCAGTTCAGAATTCATTAGCTATTTTAAGTCTCATGAAGATGAAACTAGTCTATACTAACATAATTCATTAGCTAATTCATTAGCTATATTCATTAGTCTATACTAACATAATGCATTAGAATTCAAAATCGAATACAAATATAAAAATAAATATAATATCAATGATATCCCACCATATCCGATATATTTGCATCCCTAACAAGTAATAGGGACATTCGCACCAACACTCAACAACCACCTATCTAGAAGCGCTGAGTGATAAAAAGAACCCTTGGCTTTTTATTACTTGACTTTTGTAGCACACTTAAGAATCTTATCCTCTTTTATAGAGTATGCATATAGAGTATCTGGGATTGTTACATATAGAGTCTCTAGGATACATTATTATATATTTGTCTCTAGGATACGTATAGAGTCCACTACATTATTACATATATATATATATGTCTCTGGGATACATAAATCATTTTGGTGCAGGTGCTTTCACCGTCCTCTTCTCACCATCGGGGCGGGCCCACGGCATCATCCTGGACTTGTTGAATCGGTCCTCGACGGCCTTGATCTTCTTTGGGTGATCGGTAAAAAGCTCGAGCTCTGCGTAGTTGTTCTATTGTTCGGGACTCTGCACCCCATCAGCTCCCACAATCCGCTGCTTTCCGGATATAACCACATGCCTTTTTGGGTCCTCTGCATATATATAGTAGGCCACTTGTGCGACATTGGTTGCTAGTACCCACGGGTCATCTTTGTAGCCGATACTTTTGAGGTCCACGGTGGTTAGCCCATAACTGTCCACTGCAACCGCATTCGGTTTGACCCACTGGCAATGGAAGACGGTTATGCGTAGGTTCTGGCCGTATTCGGTTTGCATCCACCATCTGGACCCCAACATCAAATAGTATCTTCATTTCCTCCATGAACGGCTCCAGGAACACATCTATATCGTTGCCGGGCTGCTTCGGTCCGGAGATAAGCATGGTCAGCATAAGGTACCTACGCTTCTGACATAGATGGGGAGGTAGGTTGTACATGGTGAGCACGACGGCCAAGTGCTGTGCGAGCTGCTAAGCTCACCGAACGGGTTCATCCCATCGGTACTTAGCGCGAACCTAACATGCCTAGGCTCCTTGCCAAACTCTGGGTAGGCCTCGTCGAAATCCTTCCACTGCTTGCCATCGGATGGGTGCCGTAGCTTGCCATCGTCGTTCAGGCGGTCAGCAGATGCATGCCAGGACATGAGCTTGGCATCGTCCAGGTTCCCGAATATTGCACGCAGGCGATCGGTCACGGGCAGGTACCACACCGACAGTGCTGGACTTTTCCTGTGCGTGTAACCCTCTTCTTCATCGTCCTACTGAGCCGAGATCTATTTGGCCACACTGCTCTTCTTTGCCCCCTTCTTGTTCTTCTTCCGACCACCCCGCAAGCCTCCCTCGTCTTCTGCATCCACGCGACAACCAGCATTTTTCTTGTACCGACTAAAGCCGCAGTGCGAACAACTCGTCAAATTCTCATACTCATTGCCCCGATACAGGATGCAGTGGTTAGGGCATGCATCAAACTTTCTAAGCTTCATCGCCACTGGCCGGATCAGCTTCTTGGCCCGATAAGTATTGGCGGGCACCTTGTTAGCCGTTGGGTACGTGGTGGCAAGGTAGCTTAACAACTCATTGAAGCTAGTGTCAGACCAACCATGACGAGCCTTCAACATCAACATATGGAGGTTAAAACGGAGCGACGTGCAATCCTTTGGACAATCGCCGCCGTCCTTATAGAGAGGATCAACTGCCGCCTGTTTCAACTCTCTGAAATTCTCCAACCACTTTGGGCAACCCAACACAACGTCGTCTTCATCGAAGTGTTTGACTAGATCTTCAACAAGCTGCACATCCTCGGGTTGGCTCACAGTATCCTGACCATCAACACCGTCGCCGGCTTCGTCGGCCATGTCTTGCATTACATCATCCACCGTGATGTAATCACGACAACTGTTGTCACTGTCGGCTGGCGCAGCTGCTGCGGAAGGATCTTTATTCACCGGTGGTGCTGTCATCGTCGGTGTCGAAGAGGTAACTCTAGATGCAGCGCCACTCGCACCAACTCTTTCACCGTGAAATGTCTAGACTGTGTAGCCCTCGATGAAACCATACATGATCAAATGAGTTTGCACCTCGCTGTCTCGGTGGGCTTTCAGGTTCTTGCAACAAGAACATGGACATATGGTTGTCATCCGCTTCAGTCTCTCACGGTGAGCTTTACCAGCCGCAATAAACTTCCTTAATTCAAAGAGGTACCGCGGATCATTCACTCTATCGATCCGGTACATCCATTCCGATCTATCCATCGTATCTGCGAACATTATCCATCACAATCAACATTAAATAAAGAAGAATTAGGAGAAATTGATGATTTTTACGTCCAAAATCATGAAAAAGAGAGGAAATGACGATGTGAAAGATGAAGCATGCATCTATGATGAATCTAAAGTTAAAGAAATACATGACATCATTTTTTCCATTAAAATTGATCTAGATCTAAAGAGAACTCTAGGTGATGGAAATAGAGAGAGAGGATGGAAGGAGAGAGGGAGAGCCTTTATGAACCTCTTATGATGTCCTCCTCCCTCAAATCCAAGCCCTTCAACTCAAATCAAAAGTTTCCTCAAATTTTAGGGCAAAGCCTCCCCCCATGAGTTTTGAGAGAGGAAGACCCGTGGAGAAGGAGGGTCTGAGGTCTGTATTTGTACAGGCTTTACCGCGGCGGGCAACATAAAACGCCCGCCTCGGTAAATCAAGTCTTTACCGCGGCGGGCAGTTTAAAGAGCCCGCTATGGTAAACCGTATTAACCGCGGCGGGCTATTCATACCGCCCGCCGCGGTAAATAACGATTTCCTGCGGCGGGCAGTTAAGGTTGCCCGCCGCGGTAAACCAATTTCCCGCAGCGGGCGCCCCGGTGGCCGGCCTTGCTGGCCGGCCACCGGTTAACCGTGGCGGGCAAAAAAGGTGCCCGCCATGGAGCGTGTTTTGGCCACGCTGCGCAAATTCATTCCTGTAGTAGTGCTTTGTGTAAGGAGATTAGCTGAAGAAAAACCATTGACCAAAATTCACATGTTATAGGAATTTGTGCTTATTCAATTGAAAAGATGTAAAAACTTCCCTATGAGACAACTTAAATATTTATGTACATGCTATTGTTTTAAAATCCAGGTAACAATGGATTGGTTTACTACTCTTTCAAGGGATATATATATATTTCATAATGGATTGTGTCCTGTTTGCCAAGTGTTTGGCTCTACCACTGTCAAACTATCATTCTACCAAATATTGAAGCAACCTTTCGCATACAATATGTATCCAAACCGCAGATCCAGAAATGAAGACCCAAAGGCACAGGGCAAAGGCGCTGGGCGTAGGACGTCTCTGTCAGGAAAAAAAAGTGAACAAAGTTCGTGCCCGACAAACTGTTTTTTTAAACGGTCTACAGGAGCTCCGCCGAACTTGTAT
Source organism: Miscanthus floridulus (assembly GCF_019320115.1). Classification (NCBI taxonomy): domain Eukaryota; kingdom Viridiplantae; phylum Streptophyta; class Magnoliopsida; order Poales; family Poaceae; genus Miscanthus; species Miscanthus floridulus. The sequence goes on from NC_089597.1 coordinate 39,827,734, forward strand.
TGATATAGAAGAGATTTTTTCTATGCAGATTCATATACTACTTGCGCTATACTCCCTCCGTCCTAATATATAAGGCGTAACCACTTTTATTCATGTCCCATAATATAAGGCGTGCTATCTGGACATACGTAATCGATATAGTAATACTAGTGTTGAGAGACAGAATTAAATACGTTTGTAAGGAAAATGGACCCTAGGCCCATTTACTTTGGATTTTGGTGTTTGATGACTAACACAACCAAATTGAACTAATGAATTTGCAAGTGTTTGTTTTATAGTTCAATAGGATGCAAGACGTAACTTGGACGAAGGCGACGTGATGATCCGACGATCAACACCATAAGCAAGACCTTAGGAGCACAAGAGAAGACCCAAGATAACAAGCAAAGTCCAAGCACGAAGATTGGAACCAAGCCGTACGCAAGATCGCGAAGAAACGAGCTCACTGAGGTGACCGGATGCTGGACAAGCGACCGGACGCTAGGCAGAGGACTCGGCAGACAGGCAACCAGACACTGGACCAGACGCTGGCGGCAACCGACCGGACGCAGGACAGCAGCGTCCGATCGAGTACAGTAAGGTTCCAGAGCGGCAAATCTGCGACCGGACGCGTCCGGTGGCAGGCGACCGGACGCTGGCCAGCGTCCGATCAGTATATTGCCGGCTCAATGGTCGGGACGACCGGACGCGTCCGGTCAGGACGATTCAGCGTCCGGTCAGTAGCAGTTTCGCGGGAATTCAACCCCAACGGCTACTTTCTCAGTGGGGCTTATAAATACAACCCTCAACCAACCATTTGAGGTGTGTGGAGCTGAGAAAACATACCAATGGTATTGATACACCTTTTAGTGATCTCCACCTGCATAGAGCTTAGTGATTCATTAGGTGATTAGCGTAGGTGCTTTGCGAAGTGCTTAGGTTGATTAGACCACCGCTCATGCGCTTGCTCTAGGTTTAGGCCTAGTGTTTAGTGAGGTTTGCATACCTCTTACCACTCGGTGCTTGCGAGCACCATTGTTGTACATCGGAGGGGCTTGAAGCCTTGCGAGATCACACCAACCGCGTTTGTGGTGTGGCCGCCACCGTGTACCAGAGGGAACAAGGCCCACGGCGTTTCGGCCGAAAGCTTGATAGTGAAGATGGCGGAGAGCATCCGGGAGAGGCTTGCCAGAAGGCACGTCGGAGACCCACTTGTGCGTGGGGAAGGCCTGAGGCTATCCATGGAGTTACCCGACCGGGAGCTTGGCCCTTGCGAGGGGCTCCAACGAGGACTAGGGGGAAGCTTGCGCGCTTCTCGATACCTCGGTAAAAATACCGGAGTCATCGACGGGAGTTTGCATATCTCTACCTTGCTCTTTGGCTTCCACATTTACATTGTTTACATTACTTGTTTTGCGGTAGAGATAGCAACTCACTAGCAAAACCGTAGTTGCACATTTAAATAGTTCATCTATTGCATAGGTTTTACTAGAGTTAGAAAAATAGGCCATAGTTTAGAGTTATAATTTTAAGTTACCTAATTCACCCCCCTCTTAGGCGTCATGGTCACTTCAATTGGTATCAGAGCCGGTTGGCTCAAATTTGGACCTTTGGCTTAACCGCCATTGAGCCGACGCTATTTAGAGTGGTTGAGATGGATACCGCTAGGCCTCCGCACTTTGACGGCACTAACTTCCCATACTATAAAGCTAGAATGGCTTGCCACCTTGAGGCGGTTGATTTGGGTGTATGGAGAGTCACTTGTGATGGGATGAAACCCATCAAGAATCCCGAAAAACCCACAAAGAGTGATTAAAAAGAAATGCATTTCAATGCTAGAGCTAAAAATTGCTTGTTTGAATCAATTAGTATGGATGTTTTTAACCAAGTATTCACTTTAAATACGGCACGTGAAATTTGGTTAAAACTCCAAGAGCTCCATGACGGCACAAGCAATGTCCGTGAGCAAAAACATTGTCTAGCAAAGCAAAACTATGATTCCTTTACTATTAATGATGATGAGCTTGTTCGTGATATGTATTCTCGTTTGAATCTAATTATCAATGAGCTCCATTCTATAGGATTATTAAAGCTAGATGATGCGGACATCGTGAGGAAGATCATCTCTGTGCTACCACAAAAGAAATATGCAAGCATCATCACCATCCTTCACAACATGGAGGACTTGAGCAACATGACCCCGGGCATAGCCATTGGCAAGTTAGTGGCATTTGAAATGTCACGTAAGATGGGTCAAGAAGAAGCTTCTTCATCAAGCAAAGGCAAAGCACTCGCTTGTAGCGAGAAAAAGAAGATGAAGGGCAAGCAAGTTGAGACAAGCTCAAGCTCAAGTTCCTCAAGTGAAGATGAAGAAGAAGATGAGGACGACGATGATGATGATGAAGATTCAAGTGATGATCAATCTTCCTCCTCCACCTCCGATCTTGATGAAGAATCAATCAAAGTGATCAACAAGGTGGAGAAGATGATCCAAAGGCTCAATGTCAAGGGTGTGCCCATCCAAATTCAAGATTTCATTTTCACAAATCAAAGAAATGAGCAAAGAAAGAGACGATGCTATGGATGCGGCGAGTTGGGGCACTTTGTGGAAGTTTGTCCAAACAAGCCCACACCCAAGACAAAGAAGAAGGCATGCAAGAACTAAGCTCTCACATCAATAAGATCATGGGATAATTCTTCAAGTGAAGAACCCATCACAAGAGGCGAGGCCGCAAGCACTCATCATCAAGCTCTTCTCGTGTGTGCCTAATGGCACGAGGTAACGAAAGCTCTTCCTCTAGTGAGAGTGATAGTGATGATAATATGCCTTCTTATCATGAACTTGTGCAAGAAAATCTTAATTATGCTAAAGCTTGCACTAGTCAACAAAAGAAGCTCAAAAGTTTAAAAGAAAAGCTAAATAGTTCACAAAAAGCATACAAAACCTTGCTTGAACAATATGAGAACTTTGCTAATCTCAATGTTGAACTATCTACTAAAATTGAGAAACTTGAGACTAGTGCAACAACAAATGCATGCACAATCAATGATGAGCAACTCTTAAAGAAAAATGAAAAATTAAAAGAAAAGTTAGCTAGATCACAAGAAGCATATAATAGTTTGCTTGCTAAAATGGAAACCATGTGGAAATATTGTGATGAGCTAACTAATAAAGTTGCTAATCTTGAAGCCGTTAGCACAACCCCCACCAAGGCATCTAAAAAGAAAAGTTATATCTTTAACTTGCCTAAAAAGGATGCCTCTACTTCTTGTAATGATTTATGTTTAGACTCACCTTTGTGCAACCAAGTTTGTGTTGAGAAAGTTGTTGTAGATACATGCACACAAGAGGTTGCAAAGGAGAATGAGCAACTCAAGCAAGAAGTAGCTCGCCTCACCAAGGACTTGACTCAATTGAAAGGCAAGGCGAAGCAAACCCAACTTCATCAAGATAACACCGTCAAGGGAGTGAAGAAGCTTGATGAAGGACAAACCATGGTTTGTTACGTGTGCCACAAGGAAGGTCACAAGTCCTATGAGTGCAAGGTGAAGAATGGGGGAGGAGCAAAGAAGGAGAAAAAGCAAACAAGCAAGCTCTCCAACACCTACATCAACAAGGTGGACAAGAAGGCCTCCACACCTTATCTCTCAAAGAAGAAGAAAAATGACAAGGTGGTGGCCATCAATGTGAACAAGCAAGCCAACAATGGGGTCAAACGCTTTTGGGTGCCAAAGGAAATCATTTTAAAAATGAAGAGCACCAAGAAGGTTTGGATCCCGAAAGGGAAGTGAGAAGTCCGTCGGACTTCGGGGAATTTGGAGACTTGGCAAAGTTTGGGTGCATTTCATGGGGTGCATCATGATGGATAAAGTCATTGCCAAGTAGGTTAGTGAATACTATGGACCCAAATTCCCTTTCTCATGTTAGGTAACTAGATGTCATTACTTTCAATTAGTATTCATTTCAATTAGTATTGCTTTTCAATTGATATACTCTTAAAGCATCTAGTTATCTTTCATGCCTATGTTTGCATTTACATGCTTAAATCCTTTGTCATGCATTCAATGGGTAAATCATATGGTAGGCTTGCTCGGTTTCATTATCAACCCTTGGAGCAAACCTATATGGTTTAAGATTGTTTAGGAGCACGACACATAGCTTGTTTTATAATTATTTATCTAATATGTGCCAAAGTCCAAATTGTAGATAATCTCTGCCAAATATCATCTTTCAAGTGGTATTTTGATACTTAAATCAATGTGCACAAATTTTACAAGTATTCAACACTTGTGTGCACAAATTTAGGGGGAGCTTAATCTACAAGTTGGATGCTTTGAGACTAACACCTTTTCAAGCTTATCTTGTGTGTAGTAGTCTCATTGCAAGGAAAATGGAGTCCCCAGAGGAAAGCATTATACTTCAATTGGTAGAAATCAAATTGAATTTTCACATGTGATATTTCTAAACCAATATCACCATGTTGATCTCTCTTTGATATTTATTTGCTTTCTCCTTGCATTATATAGATTAACCTCTCTTGTGCAATAAATTGCTAATTATGCATATGCTTTGCTCTTTATCATATGTATGCATAAATTTAGGGGGAGCTTAGTCTATATAATGTGATAGTCAAGTTTTGTGACCTATTCTATGCTAATCAAATCTTTCATTTGGTTCACAAAGTTTGACCCTCCCTTGTGCTACTAATGTATTCCTTTTTGAGTGTTTGATGCCAAAGGGGGAGAATTTGAAGGACCAAAGACAAGCATTTAGTTACAAGTAGTAATGGTCCGAGAAAGAGAGGAAAGTGAATTATGGATTAGTCTAAGTAATGGGAGATTTTTTTGAAAGCTAGGCTTTAATCCATAATATCACATGGGGACATTTGCAAGGGCAAGACAAGCTTTTAAGTAAAGTTTTAATTAGTATCTGTCAATTAGTATCATATAACCTTGCCCTTTTGCATTGCATCCTAGCAAGTAGGTAGTTTTCAATCTCCAAAGTCTTATCATTTGCTTGCTTTGGTCGTGTTGGCATCAATCACCAAAAAGGGGGAGATTGTAAGGAAAATGGACCCTAGGCCCATTTACTTTAGATTTTGGTGTTTGATGACTAACACAACCAAATTGGACTAATGAATTTGCGAGTGTTTGTTTTGTAGTTCAATAGGATGCAAGACATGACTTGGACGAAGGCGACGTGATGATCCGATGATCAACACCATAAGCAAGACCTTAGGAGCATAAGAGAAGACCCAAGATAACAAGCAAAGTCCAAGCACAAAGATTGGAACCAAGCCGTACACAAGATCGTGAAGAAACGAGCTCACTGAGGTGACCGGACGCTGGACAAGCGACCGAACGCTGGGCAGAGGACTCGGCAGACAGGCGACCGGACACTGGACCGGACGCTGGCGGCAACCGACCAGACGTAGGACAGCAGCGTCCGATCGAGTACAGTAAGGTTCCAGAGCGGCAAATCTACGACCGGATGCATCCGGTGGCAGGCGATCGGACGCTGGCCAGCGTCCGATCAGTATATTGCCGGCTCAACGGTTGGGACGATCGGACGCGTCCAGTCAGGTCGATTCAGCGTCCGGTCAGTAGCAGTTTCGCGGGAATTTGACCCCAACGGCTACTTTCTCAGTGGGACTTATAAATACAACCCCCAACCGGCCATTTGAGGTGTGTGGAGCTGAGGAAACATACCAATGGTATTGATACACCTTTTAGTGATCTCCACCTGCATAGAGCTTAGTGATTCATTAGGTGATTAGCGTAGGTGCTTTGCGAAGTGCTTAGGTTGATTAGACCACCGCTCATGCGCTTGCTCTAGGTTTAGGCCTAGTGTTTAGTGAGGTTTGCATACCTCTTACCACTCGGTGCTTGCGAGCACCATTGTTGTACATCGGAGGGGCTTGAAGTCTTGCGAGATCACACCAACCGTGTTTGTGGTGTGGCCGCCACCGTGTACCGGAGGGAACAAGGCCCGTGGCGTTTCGGCCGAAAGCTTGATAGTGAAGACGGCGGGGAGCATCCGGGAGAGGCTTGTCGGAAGGCACGTCGAAGACCCACTTGCGCGTGGGGAAGGCCCGAGGCTATCCACGGAGTTACCCAACCGGGAGCTTGGCCCTTGCGAGGGATTCCTTGCGAGGGGCTCCAACGAGGACTAGGGGGAAGCTTGCACGCTTCTCGATACCTCGGTAAAAATACCGGAGTCATCGATGGGAGTTTGCATATCTCTACCTTGCTCTTTAGCTTCCGCATTTACATTGTTTACATTACTTGTTTTGCGGTAGAGATAGCAACTCACTAGCAAAACCATAGTTGCACATTTAGATAGTTCATCTATTGCATAGGTTTTACTAGAGTTAGAAAAAGAGGCCATAGTTTAGAGTTAGAATTTTAAGTTACCTAATTCAGCCCCCCCTCTTAGGCATCACGGTCACTTCAATGTTTCTTGGTCTTTGAAGCGGATGTGGTTACGCCTTATATACTGGGATGGAGGGAATACAATCTAACTCACAACCCACTTCTGCATTCTAGGTTCCAAACATGTGCAGACCAAGTTCCTTTTGTTTACATACTATATGTGAACTACAACAGAGCTTGCCTGGACGATGCAATCTATCTGCATAAAGACTTTAAAAACTTGTATGCTATATGAAGAGCCTACAGCTCTTAGTTGTATTGCTACCTTTTGCATATGCGCCATAGATGTTACTGTAGTGCATGCTTACCCAACTGAAACTGTCACCACAGAAGTTTGATTTTCGGTTCCTTTGGTGCTTTGGCACACTATGTAGTCTTTATTTGTACGCCCATGAACGTAAGCAGCTATCTAGTACTATGTTATCTCCAATCTGGCACCTATGCCACGACGTTGATCTATTACTAAACGTATATAATTTTTATCCAGCCTAGTCTTAGGACGTGTTTGGTTCTCAGCTCCTAAAATTTTAGTCAGCTAAACCACCTCCTAAAGTTTAGTCACCCCTGTTTGGTTTGGTAGACACTACTACAGAAAAGGTTTGTAGCAACGGCTCAATTTTTTTTGTAGGGGCGGCTGGGGATGGAGACGCCCCTACAGTGGGCGTGCTCGAGACCCACGAGACCAGCTACCCCTACAAATGGCACAGTAGGGGTGGCTAGTGATACGAGCCGCCCCTACAAATGGGTCGATTTGTAGGGGCGGCTCACTCACCAGCTGTCCCCGGTGTTGCGATTTGTAGGGGCAGCTCAATCACCAGCCGCCCCTACAAATGCTGCACGTACAAAAGGCTGCAGCCACCAGCCCAAATCAGCCCACTTAGAAACCCTAGACTATATAAATGATACCCCTCCATCCCTCTCCCTTGTTTCCTTCTCCCTCCCTCAGCCGCACCTCTCTCTCGAGCGCTGATCCAACGTGGGATGCGGCCCCTCACCCCACCTCACGCGTGCCCCATCTGGCCACCACTCTCTCTATCTCCTCCCTCCCTCAGCCAAACACAACTCTATCTCTCGAGCACGGGCCCGACTTGCACGCGTGGCCCCTGTGCCCCCATCCGCGCCGTCATCGCATCCGCCGAGGAGATGGGCTCCGTCCTCCGCCACCACTGTCCTCCGCATCAGGACCCTGTCTTCCGTCACGGCCGCCGACGTCCACCGCATCGTGATCCCCGCCCTCTGTTGTGGCCGCCGATGCCCTCCACGCCAACCTGGTCGCCCCCTCTCGGGAGATCTGGGAGCAATGAAGCCTGCATCGGCCCCGACGCCCCTCCCGCATCGGCCGCAAGCAGGAGCCACCGACAGCGCCCTCTCATGTCAGCTGCAAGAACCACAAGCAAAAGGTTTGCCATGCTGCCTCTCCCTTCTCATGCCCAACGAGGTTTATTTCTAGGGACCAGAGTGGATCTAGTATCTCGATTTGAATATCTTCCCTGTTCTAGTGCTAGCCTATCCTCAATACCTTCTCTAACCTAGTACTAGCTGGTGATTGGGAGCAGAGTAGCTTGGATTTTTCAGAGGCACAGATCTAGTGCTAGCTTGTGACTGGACTAGAGAGGAGTATTTGATTAATACCTAATTTTGATGGATCTAGTATGTGACGGATCCAGAGCAATATAAGTTGAAAAATCTATACTATCCTAGGTGAGTATTTGATTAATACCTATTTTTTTCCCAAATAACGAACATTTTAAACCATGTTTTGATCAGCCAGGAATTATAACCAAGTCGATTTGGTTAACTGGATTACAAAACTATGTTTTATGACAACTTGCAAAGATAGGTCGTAGTTCAGTCTTGCTTCTGTTATAGCCATCTAGCTTCTCTAGTATTTTTTTCACCTACAAAGCTAGGAAGTAGTTCAGTAGTCATGCTTCTGCACCCAATACTGTTTCAAGAATGATGATGCTGAAGTTTAGTCTGGCATCTTGTCTGCAATATTTTTTGTAGACATATATAATTTAAATTTCTATGATGGTTAGTGTGCATCGATGGATGATGGTTCAACATGTTTTTTTTTTTGCGCCTTGTATTGTTTACCGGGTGAGGCCATACTCTCTGGATTATTTTAGAGCATGTCCATCTAAGTCAGTAGTAAGAAATGGGTCTACAATTTGCTCCATGAGAAGCTACTGTAGTAGTGATATATGTCTGCTAGCTGTAGTGGGTTGTGAGTTAGAATGTTTATTTTTTGTTGGGCTGATCTATATTTTCTATTTGAGCTGTCACAAATCTATATCGGAAACCTTATATAATATGTGAAATCTTGAACCTTTCAGGACGTCGGCTGCTAGCACATGAGACTTTAAACGAATCTCAATCACTTCTGCTGGACTGAAATGTATAGTGAATGCTGGTGGCACTATAATAAGGTGGTAAAAGTTCATATGGCTGGACTGAAAAATCACATTGAATCAAATATTCATTTATGGGATCATGTACTTCTAGGAGAATCATCTTTAGATGACGCATGTGTGTATCTAGATGTTCATCTTTCTCATGATGGTGCGCAGACCTGATTTCCTAATGGAATTACTATCATAGATTCGGCTTAGAGTAACAGTCTTTTCTAGCAAATTGGCATTTTGCAGTCCTTTATTTTGTCAGTTTGTTTTGCTATAATGTGCCTCTATTATCTTTTAATTGTGCCATGTGTTGGTGTTACCAGCCGCCCCTACAAATCGATTTGTAGGGGCGGCTGATAACACCAGCCGCCTCTACAAATCGATTTGTAAGGGCGGTCTGGAAACCTCCCCTATAAATGCATGATTTGTAGAGACGGTATGGTAGGGGTGGCTGGCCGAGCCACCTCTACAAAGCCTAACCAGCCGCCCCTACAAATCATTCCTGTAGTAGTGAGACTAAATGGGACTAAACCTGACATCTGCATGTTTAGAATGACCAAAACACCCCTAATTAATGCTAAGCTACTGCCCCTGGCATTTGGCGCGCATGCTGGCGTGCTGCTGGCTCCCGCGAGCGTGCCCCCGGCCTCCCGCACGCGTGCCACTGCTCTGCTAGTTGCTAGCCGCAATGTTCATTCTCACTCACAAATAATGTTCAAATAGTTTACAAAAATCTTCATTATTACAAACCATGGCATATCTATGACCTTCTAAACAAACCATCGGCTATCAATCACGAAATTGATTCATGTTTTCATCTTCGTCCCCATGATGTGTATTGCCTCCATTTGCTTGAGAAGAAGTTCCTTCCTCATTTGGGTTATAGTTTTCATCTTGATCACACAAGTCAAAGAGATCATCCATCATACACTGTTAGAAATATCTACTTCTATGACAAAAATGTTAATGAAGAAATCGAAATCGTCATAGAAGAGCACTTTTTATGATGAATATTTATGTTTCATCATAGATCGGTGGTGACGATCCTGCAACCCTCCCTTTCTATGATGAAATTAGGCATCGTCACAAAAAAACATTATAGAAGAGCGCAGGGTTTTATCACAGATCGCTCGCGCGACTCATCTGTGATGATCTCCTTAAAACTGTGACGAACAGGCTTCGTCATTGAACTAATTACACATCTGTAACAAACAATATTTGATCTATAACGAACGGCTTCATTGTAGATCTCCACATAGTACTTTCTCCATCCAATGTGTACCTGTGGGACCTATAGTTACTCATCCGTGACGCTTGCAATTCGTCATAAAAGTCTCCGCTCGATCATATCTCCATGCGACGTGTACCTGTGGGACCCTTCTCCATCTGACGTGTACCTGTGGGACCTGCAGTTACTCATCCGTGACACTTATAATTCGTCATAAAAGTCTCCGCTCGGTCCTTTCTCCGTCCGACATGTGCATGTGGGACCCTTCAGCATTCGACCTGTGGGACCCGATGGTTTACGTGTCACGTGTACCTATGGGACCGTTCTCCATCTCCATCCCACCTATGGGACCCGACTGCCCATCTCCATCTGACCTATGGGACCCGATGGCCCATCTCCATCTGACCTGTGGGACCTGATGACTTGCGTGTCACTTGACGCTTGCAATTCATCATAAAAGTCTCCGCTCGGTCCTTCTGCATCCGACTTGTGGGACCCGACGGCTTATGTGTCACGTGTAACCTTTCTCCATCTCCATCCGACCTGTGGGACCCAATGGTTTGTGTGTCACTTGTACCATGTGTGTCGTCAGGGTTTAATTTCTCAAAAAAGGTCTGATAACTGGGAGTTGAACACGGGATCTGGACCAAGGATTGGAGCGTCTTTACTATTGTGCTAGATGCCTGGCTATGATGACATCTCTTTGGAGCCGCTATAGTATCCTATTGGTTGTGTTATAGGTTGACCTAAATTGGATATATCCCCTGCAAGTGGAAACAAAACTATACCCGCTGGACTTGCGACAGTGGCAGCAGCGGTAGAGGCAGAGGATCCCCGATCTGCTGTGGTGGCTCAGGCGTCCTTTTAGTGGCATGGCGGGGCTCTCCTGGTGGAGCATGGTGGTATTGGCGTCCGCGTGATTAGGTGTGTGCCACGGTAGAGGTGGCTTGCAGCCGAGCCGTGCCAGTTCGTAGAACAAAGGTATGAGTACATTCTTCTGTGATTATAGGACTCCATTTTTTGTACATGATAAAGTAAAGAACACATAAAGAAAGGCTATTTTGTATGAATTTTAATTGAAATCAATGCTTTTGTCACACAAAAATAGAAAACCAGACTGTCCCATAGTATGATATAAACAAATGCACATATTAGTGCTCTCGGACACTTTATGCTTTGTTCTAATGCTAGTTTTGCCATTGTCCACCCAATGGTCAAAACTCTAACGGACTTTGCATACTTTTGTTGCAACAGATGGACAGATCCTGGATTCCTAATGGGAGACCATTCTCGTCGACGTTCACCACAGGAGTTGAAGAGTTCATGGATATGGTTAAACAAAAATACCCGGAGCAAAACATCCCTTGCCTATGTACACATTGTCTTAACTAGGTGGTTAAAACTTGGTAGGAGGTGAAGGATGACTTACTTATAAACAAAATGTCACCCACATACACCACATGGATTCATCATGGGGAAGAGGGAGGAGGTACTGACATTATAGTGCCATCAGATGTGCATGGATCTCATCATGATGGTTGGATTGCGGAGGAGGAGCAGGAGGACCGCGATGATAACATATTACTAGATTTTGATGATTTAGTTCAAAACCTATTGACATCTAAAGAGAGGGCTGGAAGAGTCCCAAAGTTTGAAAGAGTGTTGGATGAGTTAAAGCAATCAGTTTCTTCTAGATCTACCTTCTCAAGATTCTCCTTCCTTGTCAGGTTGCTCTATATCAAGTCCCACTATCGAGTTAGCAACAACTATTTTGATGCACTATTGGAGTTGCTGTTAGATGCATTCCCAAGTAGCAACGTACCAAAATCATGTGAGGAGGCCTGCAAATATATTCGAGAATTGGGACAAGGTTATGAAAGTATCTATATGTGCAAGAACAACTATGTGTTGTTTTGGGGTGATCGTGAGGAATTGCAAGCATGCCCAAAATGCAAAGAGTCTAGATGGGAGGATGGAGATGGTAGCAGGTGGGTTCCTCATAAGGTTTTGAGGTATTTTCCTCTAATACTGAGGTTGCAGAGGATCTTTTCTTCTCGAGGAACAGCAGCGGACGCCGAATGGCATGAGACTAAGCGAGAGAAGAATATCGGTGAAATGAGCCATCTAGCAGAGGTAAGGCATGGAAGGACTTTGATAGAAAACACAAAACTTTTGTAGATGATCCAAGGAACTTGAGGCTTGCTATCGCCATAGATGGTTTCAATTCATTTGGCAACTTTAGCTCGACATATAGTATGTGGCCTATTCTTGTAATGCATCTGAACCTGCCACCATGGGAATGTGTGAACCCATCGAATTGCTTTGTCTCTACTGATCCCTGGCCCAACCTTTCCAGGAAAGGATTTTGATGTATTCTTGGAGCCTCTTATAGAAGAACTAAAAGAACTATGAAAGGGTGTCAACATTTTCATGAACTACATCGTGATAATAAGAAAGCCTTCACTCTGCGCGCTGCCGTGCTTTGGTGCATACACGATTTTTTAGCATTGAGCACCTTGTCAGGCCAAACTACAAAAGGTTATTATGCATGTATTTATTGCGACAAAAATCCATTGTCAAGGAGCCTAAGAAAGAAGCTAGGCTACCTTGGACACTGTCGTTACCTACCTATGGATCACCCTTGGAGGAAGAGCTTGGATTTTGATGGAAAAACTGAGGACCGAGATGCGCCGAAAAAGTTCAGCTTACAGGAGGTCCTTGAGGAACTCGAGAAGGTGAAAGATGTCTGCCTAGGTAAGCATGGTGGAAAAAGGAAACGAAAGCGTGGAGAAGAGCCAGTGATTTATAAGAGAAAATCTGCTTGGTGGGGGGGCTACCATATTGGAAGGACCTGTTGCTGCCACACAATCTTGATGTCATGCACATTGAGAAGAACATATGTGAAAACATTCTTTGGACATTGCTGAAAGTGGAGGGCAAGACAAAGGACTCAACGAACGCTAGGCTAGATTTGCATGATATGAAGATAAGGCCTCAATATCACGGCGTGCAACAAGGTACCTCGCTTAAATTCCCTGAAGCTCACTATGTCATGACAGAAAAACATAGAGTAGAATTTTACAAGTTCCTTAAAGGTGTCAAGTTTCTAGATGGTTATGCAGCCAACCTAGCAAAATCCATAAGCGTAGATGGTACTAAGGTAGTTGGCAAGCTAAAAACGCATACTTGCCATGTTCTTCTCTGGAGGATCATACCTACTGGCTTAAGAGGTTTTGTTCCCAAAGATGTATACAAAGCTATTTCAGAGCTTGGGAACTTCTTCAGGTAACTGTGTAGTAGAACTCTAAGGAAAGAAGTCATGGAAAAGCTAAAACGGGACATCCCACTCATCTTATGCAAGCTTGAGAAGATTTTTCCACCAGCCTTTTTCGATGTTATGGTGCACTTGGCTATCCATCTACCTGACGAGGCACTTCTTAGAGGGCCCATACAGTATGGATGGATGTACCCAATATAACGACGACTAGGCATGTTGAAGAATTTATTAAGGAACAGGGCCAGGCCTGAAGGATCAATCACGGAGGCTTACTTAGAAAGTGAGACGTTGGCATTTTGGGAGAGGTTCATAGACGATGTTAAAACAAGATATAACCAGGACGACAATATGTCACATGATGGGCTAGTACCTAGTGAGACCTCTGTTTTCATGCATGGTGTCAACCCCATTGGCTAGATTAGGGTAAAGGACATCAAGGATAAAGCCGAAATCAATAAGCTAGCTTGGTATGTGCTTAATAACTGCGACGAGGTTGGACCATATGTGCAGTAAGTATGATTTTTTATATGCTGGTTTGTTGTTTCCTATATTACGTACAAAATGTTACCAATAATAATGATTATATGTGCTACAGAATATACAGACAAATTTTAGAGGAACAAGGGGCAAGTGATGATGTTGATAGTAGGCTAGCAACAGACTTTCCAGCATGGTTTAAGTCTCATGTATGTGATTAGCATATTTTAGTTTTGTTTGGCCAATCATTGGCAGAATTATATGACAACTTAGTGGTGACAGTGGTTTCATGTTTGTGTGCAGATCAAGGAGCTGCGTAGAGAGAAACCAACAGAGGTCGGTGAAGGTTTGTATGCACTGTCATGTGGTCCTGATACCCGAGTCTAGGTCTATGCAGCTTTCAGTATTAATGGAGTCAGGTATAACACTGTTGACCATGAGAAATCCCTACGTACACAGAACAGTGGTGTCATGACCGCCATCACAAATGAAGGCTAATCAGTGGAATTTTATGGTGTCCTTGGAGAAGTTATTCAGTTGATGTATAACTCCAGCGTACAAAGCCATAGGACGGTGGTTGTTCTACGCTGTGATTGGTACAATCTAGATGGCACTATGAAGTCTGCAGGCATTGATGATGATGGACATTACACATCTGTCAACATTAAATCATTCTGATACAAGGATGACCCTTTCATTCTCATGACACTGGCAAGGAAGATTTTTTGTCTGTAGGATACCTCCTTGGACAAAGATTGGTGGGTCATGCAGAAGTTCAAACATAGGGATATGTATGATGTGAATGAAATAGAGCCTGTAGTGCACCAAGATGATCACTGTTCTGACAACAAGCATGAAGTCCTGATGGGTGATGGTGATCAGGTTATGCACAAAGCTAGTCATGGTGGAGAAGGCACTATCATTCAAGCCAATTTAGAAGACCTTCTAAGAGATAAGAGGGAAGCACTTGGCATACCTGAAGGCAGTGAGGATGAAGATGATACTGAAAACTAGTATTGCAGTGACGACAGTAACTGTGGTGGCAGAGATCATATGTCTGGAGATGATAACTTGTAGAAGATTTCATGTATAATCTTTGGGAGAACATGTATTCTAAAACTGCACTTTGCTTTGGATTTCTAGCTTTGTATTCTGAACATGTTTGGCATGCTCAGTTGTTATAAACTTGTGCTTCAGCGGACACATAGGCTTTGTCCGTCGGGGTCAGTACTGCACTATGCGGACTGTCTATTGTGTATATGACTATTCCATTCAACTACAACTAGTACTTGTTATAGGTTCATATACACTGCATAAGCCATTGACATAAAGCATTCCTTTCACATAGCATGCTTCAACCACTATGGCGAGATCATTAATCAGTTCGACCAGCATGCCAAGTATGTATACTGATATGTGTCTGGTTTACCAAACCGAGGCACAAAGCAACCATTGCGCGGTTGTCAATAGTGAATTGGATGTAGGAGGAAAGCCTCTGCAATTATTTCACTCCAAAAACGTAGTCACAACAGTTGAGGGGCAGACTGAAGAGTGAAGAGGAGTTGCTTTCGTAAGCAATTTCTCTTGGTTGGTTTTTTAGAGGCATGTAGCAGCTAGCTAGAGATGGCTACACTTTTTATTCTCTAACGAGATATCAAATGGACAACGGCAAACTTTCTGGCATGTGCAGTAAAAAAATGCAATAGCTATGCCCCCTCTGTTGTGCATTAGATTGAGGCAACACTTGTTCAGATGAACTCCTCGCTGCATGGTTCTTGTAAATTCAACAAATGTTATCGAAGACATGAGTTGGGTTCACCATAGATCAAAGCCACTCATGACTACTACCACTACTGATACATTTTTTGTTCACCAAACCAAGGCACAAAGGTATCCTTGCGCAGTTGGCAAGAGTGAGTAGTGTCCGACCTGGTCAAATGGACGATGCTCGGACCATCAAGTGCGCACGAAGATAATGGTAAATGTTACTTTGTGAACCAAAATGTTTGCACAAATGCGTAGTGCCATCTGACCAAAAGAGGAGAGCAGTGACATCCCACTACTTAAAGGCATCCAGCTATTACCTAGACATACTAGTTCAAGCTTCAGATGATTAACACGACTTCACACGAGACAGCATACTAGACCTCTCCACCACGGTGAACCGGCATGACGATACCAAATGTATGGCTATTGGACTTTCTGTCTTGGCGAGACTTGTTCAGATGAACACCTCGCGGCATGGTTGTTGCAAGTTCAATAAATTTTAATAGATACATGCAAACAAGACAAGTTGGGTTCACCACAGATACGTGCGCAGTAGATTTTCAACACCTATGGCTACTCTATTATGTATTTAGGCCAGGCTTGCTCCTCTCAAATAAACCTTGCGCGGTTGCTGAGACCGAAGTGACAAGTTGAGTTCAACACAGATCAAAGCCACTCATGAATACTACTACCACTACTGATACATGTTTGGTTCACCAAACCGAGGCACAAAGCAACCCTTGCACGGTTGGATTGAGGTATGTCTGGCCCATTCAGGTTTACAATTCTCGGACCATCACGTGCACACAAAGATAATGGTAAATGGTACTTTGTGAACCAAAATGTTTGCACAAATGCGCACATTACATGCATAATAAGAGGATATCAGTGCTACTAGACAGAAAGATAACGGCAAACCAGACTTCATATATATGTGGATTATAGCAATGATACGAGTTCAGCCTACATAACCATGCCTTCATCTGCCATAATAATAAGAGGAGAGCAGTGCCATCCCACTACTCAAAGTCATCCAACTACTACCTAGACATATTATTTCTAACTACAGATAATTAACATGACTTCATACTAATTCTAACGGCACCTGGCAACAAACTAGTCCTAACTTTATATGTTGACATGACTTGATACTATTAATGAGGAGTGACATCCCACACCTTTACGCAAGTCATGAAATAAGGGCACCAACAGGTGCGAACAAAATCCAACACCTGCAAGGTAAACCGGCCTTGGTTGAAGCTAGCAAACCTCTCCGCCACGGCAAACCAGCGTGGTCAGACAATCCCTCCCAGCCATCCAGCCCTGGTTCCTTGCCAGGGGCGATGGCGGGCAATGTTATTGTCGTTGGTGTAGGTGTCGTCTAGGGGGCGTGTGCCCTCACCAGCACATGCGCCCTAGCGTCGGCCTCGATCCAACCACAGGCCTTATGGTTGGGGCAGACAGGGCACACCAGGACGCCATATGGGTTGACGTGCAAGAATAGATTCAGGCCTAGGAGAATAGGCGTTGCGTAGCTGTGCAGACGATCATCCTCTGAGTCTATCGTGACATAGCCTAGAGAGCCATCGAACTTGAACTCAGCGTCGGCCAAGAGGTCGGCCATGGCCTTGGCCTCGTCATCAGCCTCGACGAATGACGAGGGGAACCGCGACGGTGCAGGTGACCCACCCATGCGGGGAGGGGATCCCATGACGGTGAGTGGACCCAGTGACAGCGAGCGGGACCGCACCGGGGCCAGCAGTGGTGAGCGAACCACCAGTGCCGATGGTGTCTACGTCATCATCGAGGACAATGGGGAGAGCAGCAGCCTAGGATATGGCGTGAGTCTCGGCAATGGGAACGCTAATCTATGGGGACTAGATGTCGTCACCGCCTCCGCCGACACCAACCCAGGGTGTGCCATTGGCCCCACCTCCGCTGAACCACTAGAGGAAAGCTGGGACTGCTGCTAGGCCACTGACTGCCTTCATGGCAACCGACGGTGTGGCGGAGGTGGGTGGCGAGGAGAGGGCTTTTGCGCAATGGAAGGTGGAATGGTAAATAATATGAATTGGGGCGAGGCCAGGCTTTATGTATACACAGGGATGCTAGGGCTTCTAGGGAAAGATACCCCGTAAAGATTTATTTATACACAGGGATGCTAAGGCTTCTAAGGCAAGATACTCCGTGAAGATTTATCTTTCCTAGAGGTGGGTCCCATCGCGCTCCCTCAGGAATCACAACTGTATTACATCAGTGGTTGCAAAAAACAGAGCACGTCTCCTCCATTTAAGCTGATGAGACAGCATGAGTCTCGGCACGACGACATCAATTGTGCGGCCGATGGACTTTCTGGCATGCGCAGTAAAATTTCATAGTTTGTGATCGATTACACTCACTTGTCATTTCATCCAATATTATTATTAATAGTAGTATAGGCATGGTCACGTGACCGTGTTCTCCTTGGCTTTTAATTTAATAATTCCTAAAATAAAGTAATGTTTTTCATAATCTATGACATGGGGCTAGGAGTACATTTGCACAAATGCGTATGATAGGTATACTATCCGGCGCCTTCAAATATAACGCAGCAGGACTTTCTTGCATGTGCAGTAGAATTTTCAACACCTGTGGCTCATATGTTCTACATTCGGACAGGCTTGCTTCTCTCAAAGAAACCTTGCGTGGTTGCTGAGAGCGAAGTGAATGCAGGATGAAAGCTGGACAGGAGTGAAAATTTAAGAGATTTTGACCACCATGACACGGTTGAGAGTTGAAAGCCTGGTGCGGTTGTGATAGGTCTTTTCACTCCTATCCAAACAATCACAACAGTCGACGGGCAGACAGAAGAGTGAAGGAGTTGCTTTGGTAAGCAATTTCTCTTTTGAAGAGACATGCAGCGGCTAGCTAGAGATGGGTACACTTACTATCCGATGAAAGATCCAATGGACAGCGAGGGACTTTCTGGCATGTGCAGTAAAAATGCAACATCTATACCTCCTCCATTGTGCATTAGATTGAGCCAAGACTTGTTCAGATGAACTCCTCGCTGCATGACTATTACAAGTTCAACAATTTTTATCAGACACATACAAATAAGACGAGTTGGGTTCATGACGGATCAGAGCCACTCATTTTGAGCATGATCAGAGCGACTCATGACTACTACCACTACTGATACATGTTTGGTTCACCAAACCAAGGCACAAGGCAACCATTGCGCGGTTGGCAAAAGTGAGATGTGTCCAGCCCGACCAGATTTACAATGCTCAGACTATCATGTGTTCAACCAGATAATGGTAAATGTTCCTTTGTGAACGAAAATATTTGCACAAATGCATAAGACACAAATACTATCTAACGCGTTCAAATATACGGTGGTAGGACTTTCTAGTTGCCGAGACTTGCTCCTCTCAAAGAAACCTTGCGCGGTTGCCGAGAGCGAAGTGAATGCAGGACGAAAGGTGGACAGGAGTGAATTGACCACCATGACATAGTTGAGACTTGAAAGCCTAATGCAGTGGTCATAGGTCTTTTCAACCCTCGTGGGCTGTCGCACTCCTTTGGGAACCTCAACCAGTCATACCGCAGAAGGCGTGTTCGATCGGGGATGCAGGAGTATTGATGTTCCTAGGCATACACTGATCAAAAGGGAGCACGTCTCCTCCATTTATGCCGATGAGACGGCATCAGTCTTGGCGCTGGTTTTTTACTGTACATGTTAGCTCCTCCACTGATGCCCCAACACTGTGTGCACTCCTTGTTTTTGTGACAACACCAGAAATACAGAAAAAGAAAGCCACCCCCCATGAGAGGAGAACGAGAACAGAGACATACCAGCAAGGATTCCTCAAGACTGTCAAGTTCCCTAGTTGGCACGATGGGGCTGCAAGAAGACATGGTAGGACCGAGCCAGAGTGACCTAGAGTGCATGAAGATCCTTCTTCCTGGATTGTATGCAGAAACATTAGTAAGTGCCTATTTTCTGTGTGTTGAATCCGATATGCTGAGGTTTGCCTTTGGGAATGAACTTGTCCCCTATCTAGATATGTTGATCGTTGTGCATGTAGAAACTGTCGCTGCAATGGCCTGGGCCATTGGACATCATCGGAAACTTGAGCTTTGTCTGGACGATGAGTAGAGCCTGGCCCAGTGGAAGGTAGAGGTGTTCCTTGACGGGGGTCACTTGTACCTCCACCGGGGATGGAAGCACTTTGCCCACGCCCTCGACCTCCAAGACGGGTTCTCTCTTGTATTGCGTTATGATGGCAAGTCACAGATTAATGTTAAGGTCTTTGACCTTACCACCTGCCGAAAGCAGTACCCACACAACTTCGAGGCTGGCGGTAGTCAGCTCTCCCTGCCCATCGCAGAGCCAAGGAGTTTTCCAGTGATCCTGAAGAAGTACCACCTCAAAGAGAAGTATCTGGTGACCACTAGCGCGAGACGCAGAACATACCGATGTCGCAAGTTACCATTGTCATCTTTCTCATCAACCTTTTTTTGTGCAAGGTGAAGAACGTGCCAGTGGACTTCGAGGTAGCGCATGGCTACTAGTAGCGGCAAGCCATCGAGCTGTAGATGGCTAGGTAGTCCTAGTTCATGGCCTTGGAGAGGACCCACATGAACAACAAAGTGTGCACGTCGTTCAAGTACGGGTGGGACTAGTTCTGCACAAGCAACCACCTCAACATCGGCGACACCTACTTCTTTAGCGTGATCCATGAGGCCACCTACAGCAATGATGAGGACAAGGAATGGAAGGAGGAGCAGGAGTACGAGGAAGCTAAGCTCAAGGTGGAGGTAGGCAAGATGAATGGCGGATGGTTGTGGTGAACTCGGTGCAAGAGTTGACACAATCTGTATTTTGTTGTTTCATGAAAACTATTATCCGGCCTATCAAGATTTCCTAGTATCGGACTATCTTACGCCCTGTTTGGATGGACTATGACTAGTTAGCCATGGCTAAAAAAAGTGAACTAATTTTTGGGTTCTATAGACTAGAACTAGTTGTTAGCCCCTGATAGTTGGGTTCTATGGACTAGTTGGATAGCCCCTGATAGTTACCAGCACTGTATTTCATTGTTCATCGACTCATAGTGATCTAAAGCATCTATATTTCATAGGGTCGGACAGTCTTAGGGTCCCGATAATCTCAACAGCTATACACCCACGTCCTTTGATCAGAAAGGGTGAAACTTGATGGTTGTGATGCCCTTGGCGATGCGACGGACGCTGCCCAATCTCAATTCAACCGCAATGATGCAGCAGTTACTGATCATCCTCCATCCAGTGTTTGGAACTACCGCAACACATTTCCGTACTTAACTAAAAAAGTTAGTAGTGCACAACCTCTTTCGTCTCCCACTTTGTTATGGCATCCATCCACACGACTACATTTCGTTGTTCATCGACTCACAGTGATCCGAAGCGTCTATATTTCATAGGGTCGGACTGTCTTAGGGTCCTAATAATCTCAACAGCTATACACCTACATCCTCCGATCAGAAAGGGCAAACTTTGATGGTTGTGATGCCCTTGGCGATGCGACGGACGCGGCCCAATCTCAATTCAACCGCATTGATGCAATAGTTACTTATCATCCCCCATCCAGTGTTTGGAACTACCATAGCACATTCCCATACTTAACTAAAAAAGTTAGTAGTGCACAACTTCTTTCGTCTCCCACTTTGTTATGGCATCCATCCACGCGACTGTCTAAAAAAATTAGTAGTGCACAACCTCATTTGATGATGAGGGTGCAAGCAATTTGAGTCCTCATGATGGCGAGGTCATGCAACCACCAAGCCCGTAGGAGAGCCACACCGAGGTCGTCTTGGATATGGTTATCAGTGAGTTCACGAAGTTGCTGACTGAGTATCCCTCCTATTACAAGGAGATGTCCCTACTGGACATAGCGCACAAGATGTTGGCCCCTATCGTGCAGGAGACGTTCAAGCAGTTGAAGTGGTATGATCCGCTGGAGCAGCCGAACAAGAAGATGGACAACGGGTCTGCCTCCTCGCCGTATGCTAGGCTGCTCATTAAACTGGTGGTCGCGACCCCATTATGAAATGATTGAAGGAGATGTGGACTCCCACTAGGTTCCCATAGCAGGAACAATTGGTACAGTTCTTGCACAACCTACCGTTAGAGTTCCCTCACGCTAGGGAATTCCTGCATGATGTAGTGTTGCCTAGACTATCCGGCGCTGCCGACAGGTATGACGCTTCCTAGGAGATTGTTCCAGTTAACTTATTTCTACATCCATGGATGTCGACCATCGACCGAGACTTGCTATAGCCCATGCTCACCAAGGTGCTGACCGTGGTCCAGAAGTTCCTGTTGAAGGGTACTGGTGAAAACACGTACAAAAATTATGACATTGTGCTGCCATGGAAGCAAGTGGCTTGGCCTAACATTTGGAATGGGTTTGTCAATGGTGTCATCATTCCCTACCTGAAGCGTGGACTTGGAAATGTCCACAGCAAGCCGTCATTGGGAGGAATGGCAGCTACGAACGCGTGGGTTGGCCACCTGATGAGGTGGGCATCCGAGATTTTGCCCCAAAAAATGCTTGACCTCCTATAGGGTGAGTTTCGTGGAAAATATTGGTAGGGTGCTCTGTGCAGGTGGTTCTTCATGGTAGATTGTGATGACAAGATGGTGCTGTAGTATGAGCTCGCTTTCGGTGGGACCGATTGGTGGACGCCATTCGTTGACAAGCTCGTTGTAGAGCGCTTGGTGTCCCGGTTTGTTGCCATTAGTGTCATCCCACCGAATGAAGGGTACGATGTGTTTGACATGCTCCTCACCAGGTGGAAGCTGATCATGTCGTTGGAGTCGATGATGAAGAAGGTCCTAAAGTGCTTCATGGAGAAATGGACCTACGGACTGTGCCACTGGTTGTTCGATGCACAACCCATAAAGGAGGAGGCCTTGGCCTGGTGCCAGGAGTGGATGCGGCTCCTGATGCTGGATCTACTTGCCATAGACAGTGAAATGCACAATGGCCTCCAACTAGTCCATGAAACATATGAAATTCCGTAGGAAACTTAGTAACTTATTAGTGTATTTCTGTTCTAAATGATTGCACCTGCGTCAGGCATTGTAAATGTTAATCGTTGGCACAATGTGCATTACTCTTTTTTGAATGCACACATGAGAAAGTCCGAAACTACATGATTGTAACACGCCAGACAATGACTGAATGCTTTCACCTGTGTTAGGCATTGTATAAATGTTAATCATTAGCACAATATGTACTACTCTTTTCTAAAAGCACACGTGAGAAAGTCTAATACTATGTGATTATAACATGCCGGACAATAACTGAATGCTTTCACCTGCGTCAGGCATTGTATAAATGTTAATCGTTGGCATAATGTGTACTACTCTTTTCTAAATGCACATGTGAGAAAGTCCAATACTATGTGATAGTAACGTGCCAGACAATATCTATTACTCTTTTTCTGACTACACCCGCTGCAACCTGTTGCTTGGAAATCCACAGTAATTAACTCTGTATTAAATTTGCACAAAACCCGGAGAGCCCAGTGTGCCTGGTTTACCCATAAATCTATGAGAGAGGTAAGAGCAAGGCAACCATTCTTCTCTATCTTCCTACGGTACTCCTTCACCTTCTCTCTAGCCTCGAGTGAGTCGCATCTTCGGCCGAAGTGATGGACCATGGGAAGCGCTCGGCGGAGAACCCTCCAGAGGAGAGCGGGCCTCAGCCGCATCTTCGCTCCCATTTGTGGCACCTTGGGTAAGGCGGTCTTGTTCTTAGTTGCCAGAGTTAGTTCTATTCTGATCTCCTTAATCTTTTCAGGGCCATTTCTCATGCCACGACGCTAGAGGTCGGGAGGTTATCTGGTGCCGCCCGCTCTTCGGACACATGCCCTGCAGAACCGAAGGGGCCCACGGCCATCAGGAAGTCCACGAGCCCCCCTGTAATCGGGATGCGGCTCGCGACCCATGCTCTGACCCCCGGGGCAAGGTTAGTCGGCTCGTGCTCTGCCTCGATGTTGTCCAGACTGGCCTTGTCACCTAGGAGCGGGAGACTGCTGATGCCCAGGAGGCAGCTGCCGATGCTTAGTCTAGGACGATCAGCAAGGTTTCCTTCATCGAGAAGCTCTGTCCAAATGTCCACGGCCTTATTTTGATGATTTTTAGTGTTGTCAGCCCTAGAGGAGTTGGCCGCTCTTTGAGAGGCGGCCCTCGTCGTCGTCAACGACGTGAATGCAGGGGGTGTCCTACTTGAGGACTGTCTATGGGCCATGCTGGCTCAGGTTAGAATGGTGGCCTTAGCAGGGTGCGCCATGGGGCTGCCATAGCCTTAGCCGTGGCGCAGCTTCATTCTAGCCACGATCTCCGCCTGCTTGAACATGGCTTTCCAGTTGGCGCCAATGAGGAGACGGAGGAGCTCACTGGTGACTTTACCGCCATCATGGAGGCCATCGTGGCTGCCACGCATGCGGGAGACGTCATCCTCGCTACCTTCTTTGAGCTGTAGATTGTATCTAGGGTCATTCCAATCTTAATGAAAGGCTAGTTTGTTACTTTAATTCGAAGAGCAACTTATGCACGTTGCTTTGTCTTTCACGGTGTTTGCTTCTTGTGCTTGGATGCGATCGGCTTGTGCGGCCGACATGCTCGGATAAGGTGATTAGGAGGTCATGGGCCAGATCCTACCTCCCCTCTAGAAAGGGAGTTAGGTTTTAGGGAACCTTCCTTCCCTCTTATGAAACACCATAGGTAACTTAGTTACTTCGCATATTTTTATTCTGAATGCTTCCACCTGCATCAGGCATTGTAAATGTTAATCATTGGCATAATGTGTATTACTCTTTTCTAAATGCACACACGAGAAAGTCCAACGCTACGTGATTGTAACGCGCCAGACAATATCTATTACTCTTTTCTGAATGCACATGCAAGATTTGATTGCGCGCGAAAGAAAGTCCCCTACTCTATGATTGTAACGCGTTGGACAATAGATTTTGTGTCCGGGCGACTCCTTGACTTGCAATGGGGTTGTTTGACCCTATAGTTCTCTCTTAAGAGGAACGGTTCGAGTTGCAACGAGGTAGTCAGACTAGATAGATGTCGCTCATATCGCACTTAGATGTTAGGTTTAATTTACAGTGGCAACATAGTGATAAAAATGGTTCAACATGTACAACTTATTACAGAACTATAAAATAGACATTGTGTCATAAGCAAGACTTCAATTATTACATCAAGAATCGTTTTAAATCCAAATTTCGATGCCTATGTGGCAACATAGTGATAAAAAGGGTTCAACATGTACAACTTATTATAGAACCATAAAATAGATATTGTGTCATAAGCAAGACTTTAATTATTACATCAAGAATCATTCTAAATCCAAATTTCGATGCCTCCGTTCCCTCACCTTCTACCGCATCCGTCCCTTCGACTATCGAACTATCACCAATCTCTTATACGTCCCTTCCTCGGTAGGGAATCAAGGTGACTACTCATTCGAAGGATGTGGTGATGACAACGAAGCAGGCATCGAAGTCATGATGATGTTGTTGAGGTTGAACTCGCCTGGTGAGTGCATCTCGCCTGGTGAGTATGCTAAAATCTCATCATCCGAATCCGATGTCTCATCATGCCTGGTGAAGTGGTTACATGGATGAATGGTGGACTCTCTGGTCTGCTGAACCAAAGTAGTACTGTCAAATCCTGGGGTCGACTCAGCTCTATTAATGGTAGGATTAGTAGGCTCAGTGGTTGCATCAGGCTCTGCAATTGTTGAGGAAGCCCTGGGAGGCTCTATATGTGCCCCTGTGGCGTCGTACGTAGTATCTAGCGCCTCGACCTGATTAGGCAGAGAAGGTCGATCAGTTGCCTCATGAGCTGAAGCTAAACTCTGCTTATGTTCAACTGTAGTAATACTAGCATTAGCAGGTTCAGGCATCTCGTTTGTTGGAGAAGCCCTGAGAGGCTTTGTATGTGTCCCTGTGGCAGCTTGCACCTCGACCTGACAGGGCGAAGAAGGTGGATCACCTACCTCATCAGAACTTGAAGCTAGCTCGGGTATCTCGAGCATTGGAGAAGCCCTAAGAGGCTCTATATATGCCTCCATGGTGACTTGCACCTCGACCTAAGAGGGTGAAGAAGGTGGATCACCGACCTGATCCAGACCTAAAGCTAAACTCCGCTTATGTAGGGTCATCGCAATGGATAACTCTATGTGGACAGTTGTATTATTAGGACCAGTCAGATACCAAGCAATGGGGTTGACCTGACTATCACATTGCAACTGAAGCATCTGAAAGTCAGGGGCCTTAACCCCTGTGGCATTGTACAGTTGATTAAAGCAACCGGAGAATACATTGCACATCAGGTCAATTTTTTGGCCTTATTGGTTGATGGTCTCACAAAAAACAAATAATTGCTGGCTTATCTGCTCTTTGAGAAGGATGACACTCTCTGTTTGCTTATCAATACTTGTTTTCAAACACCTCTCTTGTCATTCCATATGCTTCTGGTTTTCTTCCTGGCTGACAACTAGCCTAGCAAGTATATGTCCAAGCTGTGACGGTTATTTAACGGACACTAGAGGCAGTGCTTGCTTGGCTAACATCTTTGTAGTAGGTGGATGACCCTCTCATGTCGTGGTAGTCTAACATAGGGTCACGGTAGTCGCTATCATCAGAGTCTAAATCTTGCATTTGTACATTCAAGATTCCTTCAATCCCAGACTGGTGCTCTACCTATTCTAGGGCTAGATCCACCATTTTGTGTCTTTCTCTGTCCTGTATGGGTAATAAATCTTGAATGGACCTAAGGGCACGCTGTCCATGACGATGATCGTTCGGACTTTCTGGCTTGTAGGTCATAACCTCGCAGGTTGACTCATTGTACAGCGGCCCATTCCTTTCAGAGTCAATCAAGCATAGCAGATAACTGATGATGTGAGGGTACACATGCTGCCGTCTAGTACCAATAGCGTCAGGTATCACATCCTTGATCTAAGATAGGAAAAAGTGTAAGAAGTCAAACTGCTCGCCTCTCCATATTGATAGCACTAGCCACTATTGCAAGCTGGTCAATGACTCCCTGTTGCCACCATGAGGCAGGACTGTCTTCCTTAGAGCCATGTGTAGAATGTAAGCCTCTGGATACAGTCTATCCGGTGTACGCAAGGAGCCATCGGTGAAGGGCTCCATGAAGAGTGGCCGAATCTTCTGGTATGTAGGAAAAGTACTGTAACACCCTAGATATTACACTGTACAGTCTTTTGCTAAAACACTGCATGAGCATCATATTTATGTGTAAATGTGTGTAATATAGGGTGTAAAGCAATGTACGTAACTTGGAACGATCATCGAAAACGTGAAACGAAAGATACATTCAATGTCGCGTTATATCACTTAGGGTTTTAAACGAATTTTTATTGAACGAAAATACTATAGAATGCATATATGGCACTTTAATAAAGTTTGTAGTATAAGCTTCGTAGGTGATGATGAAATACTTGAGGTCCCAAAAGGAATTCACTAGCTAGCGTATCGAATAGCTTAGAAATCGAATTCGATGCAAATCCGATCGAGACTTAGTCGAATTTCCTAAGTCGGAAAACGGTTTGACAAGGCCAAGTTTGGCAATTTTTGTAGGCAAATTGGATTAAGAAGTAGTGTAATTTCATGCCTAGTTTTAGTAACTTGATATGCCTTCTTGAGTATAGAATAGGTGGTTCGGTGTTTGAAGTAACAAATTTGATTTTTTTGGGGCGCTTTAAGAATCGTGCATGGCACGTTTCGGCCGGTGTCAGCGAATGGGCGCGATCACCATGCCTCGGCTCAGCGCGCTGCGCTGGTTGGCCCGACGCATGCGCGCACCATCGCGCTTGTCCTGGCCACCGCTGCCCGGGCTCATCTGGCCGGCCGGGCCTGCCTCTTACCGTCGCGAGCCGGCTACACCGCTAGCGCCGCGTTGCTAGCCACTGTCACCCACTGCCACGCCCAAGCATGCACTCACGCGCACTCAGGACACTGGGGCTAGTGGGCCTAACTATCCTACTCCACCGCATCGCGTGCACGGTCTGGCGCGCTGGCCGGTCGAGGCCGTCCCGACCTAGCTGTGGTCTGTCACTAGTGTCGCGTCGCTGCTGCCACGGCTGCTGTGCACGCCCACTGCGGCCGGCACATGGCCCCTGCACACGGGTTGCCTTGCCATGAATGGCACTACGCATGGCCGTAATTGGCCTGCTGCGGCCGGCACATGGCGCCTGCCCGCGCCGTCGCCTTGCCCTGATTTCATGCTGCGCTTGGCCCGACTCTTTTATAGGGCATTGGCGCGTGGTGGCGCTAGACGGGTCGAGCTCTGCCTACCCCCCCCCCCCTTCTATCACCTCCGTCCGGCGAGCCAGTTCACAGCGCCTAGTCATACCCGCGGTTAATGCTTGAGCCAGTTGAGAGTTGGGAAGCCTAATTTAAAGCCAAGCCCGTCTGCTGCCATGGTCGGGCTCTTTCGGGCGCCAATTTGGGATTTCCCCCACCGCCGGCCACCATAAGACCGCACTGAGTCGTCTCCTAATCCACCCCACCTCCAAACCTTAGCGCCCACTCCAATCGCGTCTGTAGCTTCGCAATGACCCCCTTAGTAAACTGCGCGTCTTGGCCAAGCCACTACCACTGCGTAGCGTGGCCATCGCGGTTGTGTCCACCATGGGACGCTGCCAAGCTGCTCAGTCCGCTAGTGGCCAGTTCGTCTTGGGTCTTCTCCGCCTCAACCATCACCCCTTTCGAGCTCGTGGTAGGACCCTAGTGCTGTAGCGCCCCTTAGTTGGCTCTATAGTCGCCTGTGCTTGCTGGTGTAGCTTCGCTGCTGCCGTGAACCAGGCCGTTGTGGCCTTCACCGTGGTTGGCCGTGCTGCGCTACCTCGCGAATCGTGCCAGCACCACGCGGGCATCCACGCTAACCTACCTTAGGTGCCTGACCCCTCCCTGCCATGCCACCACCACTCTGTGCATCGCGTGCACCATAGCGTGCCTAGGGATTCCGTTGTTGTAAAGATGAAAACATCAGGGATCTCAGTGCAAAATCCCCCTCTGTTGCTATAGTACCATGTTGGTTTGCTTCATTTTTTAGTTACGCAACGACATTTTTGTTAGTTTGCCAGCGCGCGTGTAGTTTCCCCCGGGTGGGCTGTCTCACGCGCGTGGGCCGCGCAGTGTTGGGCCACGCTGGTGGAGAGCAAGCGCGCGCACGCCGCGCGGACATGGGCCGCACCGCGAGTAGTGGGCCGCGTGGTGGATTTTAGTTTCCTTTTTCCAGTAAATTCATAAAGGTTTATTCAATTTAGTTGTGAACTGAACTTAGATAATCAGTATAAAATTGTGTAAGTGTCCAAAAATCACGAAGTAAATTTTGTTAGTTTCCTAAATTCATAATCTAGCTTTTAGTGTATTTAGTTCATACAGTTCTATGGTATCTTTAGGGTTACTTTAATTGTTGTAATATGCTTGTTGTTATTAGGATTATTTAGAGAATGAATTTTCATGCTGAAATGGTAGAAGTGCTAGCTCTGAAAATTTTACAGTGGACTCATAACATTATTAGGCACTCCTGTAATTTTTGTAGCCTTAGAATAAGATGATAAATAGAGTAGCTAGTACTCCTTGTTTTATCGTATATAGAGTAAATCGATATTAAGAATAAGCATGCCTTTAGTTGCTAAGTTAATACATGCAATGCTTCATACCTGTTTAGTGGAAATGATAAGCAATTTAGCGTCTTAGTCGGTAGAACTAGCTTAGTAGTTTGATAGATGTATTCGTATTTAAGGGTTGCTATTGCCATATTACTAAGTATTGCATCATCATTTCATGCATGTAGATAACGAATTGGTAGAGTTCATTTCTGCGGGCGAACAGGAGTTCGAGGAGATCATTGAGGAGTACAAGGAGGAGATTCTCGTACAGGAGGGAGCCCCAGAGCCGTTCGTTGCTGACTTTGTTGATACTCCGCCTGCCCAAGGCAAGCCCCGGTGCATAACCCTTAATTTGAATGATCACTGAATATATATATATATGATGTGCATTTATGTACAGGCATTTTATGGAAACTACATGCATAGATATACTTACCTATGAGTCCTACTAGTATAGGTCGAGTAGCTGCTATGCTTAGGATTTCGGTAGCGTGAGTAACATGCCGTTACTCACAATAGGTGATAATTATGATCACTCATGATAAAATGGTGGAAAGGAAAAATGGTGACCGGGCAGGGATATGGTTTGGGTATTGGTGGGTGTAAGAGGTTGTGTCCTGCGGTCAACAGGGCATAGCTTGGTTACACTTTTTCCTTATCTGTGCCGGTTAAGGACTGGTCGTCGTATTGGGTTCTAGGCAAGTCATAGACTTATTATCTTGAGCACATACTTAGGTATGGGCGCAGGGAAGACTTGTTGCTCTCTTATCATGGGTTCCGGCTCTTTCTAGACCGACTGATTGGAGGTGGGGATGGTGGAGGTCTAACCACCACACTAAGTCCAGGACTTAGGAGCGGGGGCTTAGAGTCCAAGTTTGGACAGGGACCTGGACCCCATGATAGGAGAGTGATTGGTTGGTCCTGCTTGTGCCTAGGGTACAAGTGGGGCGTGTGTTTTTGGGGTACCCAGCTGGGCACATTGATTCGCAAATCACCGGGCAATCCGGTATGGCTTGTCTACAGTCTAGCACCGTAGTTAGAACTGAAAGATGAAAGGTGATGAAATGGAACTGATTGCTCAACCCTTGCTTAAAAGTAGAACAGGTGCTTACATAGAAGGGCTAGATAATAAATTAATCATGACTGCTAATAATAACATAAATAAGGATTCACTACTAGAATTGCTTTCTGCAAAAAAAACCCAGCAAACCATAAAGCTTATGATATCCCATAGAGTCGGGAAATTATTCCCACTAGTCAGATAAGTCTTGCTAGTACATTGTGTACTCAGGGTTTATTTACCCCTATTGTAGGTTCAACTTGAGGAGTACCCATTGTGTGAAGGATTCTTCTGGTGGGCACAGACGGATCCTTGTTCATTATCAATAGATGTTTATTATCATTCCGCTGAATATTCCGCACTCTGAATTTGGTAATGTGATAATGCATTTGTAAGAACTATGGATGTATGAAATGGACTAAGTATTGTAACTCGTTCTCATTATTAGATCATTGGGGGAAAATGTGGACTATTTGGGCTCTCCCTTGGGGTGTGCCCGATGGAACCCGCCCACTGTAGCTTGCTTTCGAGGTGCTTAGTGTCTGGTGGAAGACGAGCGCCTCTGTAAGTGTGTTATTTTGGACGGTTCTGCCACAGTTGGTATTAGAGCCAATAATGTGTCTACGAGTTTCAGCACTCTTTTCCAAAACCTAAAATTTGACCAACAAAAGATTTGCGAAAAGTTGGATGCGATAAAATTATATAAATAAGTATAAGCCCTAGCAATATGGTCTATCTAGGATAGCGGCACTAGTTTTATCTAATCAGTTTTCTGTAGGTACACTAACTTACGCTGCGTAAGAATTGTTAGCATACGAAAAGTGAGTGTGCGATGTGCTAAAATTTTGTGAATGCTGCTATATTCTGGCTTGAGTAAATGTATAGGCTGATACATGCATCATGATAAGAGGATCTTGCTTAAACTAAACTTCGCCCTATACGTATAATTTGGATTAGTGAATTGATAGGATGACTAAAAGAATGCTTTAATAAGTGTCTGATCATTTCTCTAATCTCTTGTTACTGATCTGGAGGGTTGTCCTAAATGGTTGGTTCCTATCTATTATAGATGAACCTAAGGTCCGGTCATGGGAGCACCAGTGCCAGAGCAGGCCATGGTCTTGGCGAAGGCCACGGTGAAAAGTGGCCAGGGCAATGAGCATGGCAATGGGGAGAGCCATGAGGCTCCACGTCTAGCTCCTCCTCCTCCGCCACCACCACCTCTGATGACTCATGCAGAGATGATGGTGGAGATGTTGGCTACTCATCGCGAGTCAGCCCATGCCATGGACCTGCTGGCACAGGCTATTAGGGGCTTCGCCCGTGGAGGCCACGAAAGCAATTGTGGGGACAGGGGTGGTGCCCGCGGTCCTAAGGGACCCTGCTCTTATTAGGATTTCTTAAAGATGCACCCACCCACATTCACGCCGACGGCTAAGCCTCTAGATGTGGACCATTGGCTTTGGATTCTAGAGCAAAAGTTTTTGCTACTCACCGTAACTGATGAGCAGAGAGTACGCTTTGTGGTGCAACAGCTGTTGGGATCTGCTAGTGCATGGTGGGATACATTTAATGCCATGTAACCGATGGATCACCATGTGACCTTTCAGGAGTTCACTGCGGCCTTCAGAGAGTATTATATTCATGCTGGTGTTCTAAACAGGAAGCTAACAGAGTTCCTAGACCTGCGACAAGGGAGTATGTCCATGATGGACTACGTCAACAAGTTCAACCACTTGTCATAGTATGTTGGGACTCATGTTGATATAGATGAGAAGAAGAGGGGCCGCTTCTATCGTGGCCTCTCTTGCATATTGCAGAAGGAGCTATATACTAGGAACTATCAGACCTTTGGGGATATAATGAATGCTGCTATTACCATGGAGGGCTTGCAGCATGACTCTCAGGCATAATGGAAGCGCAAGCGGGTGGCTACTGGGTCTACTAGTCACCCCTATGCTCAGAAAGTATAGGTTGTTAGACGGGTGCCCTATCAGTCCTTGGGTGGGCATTCATTTTGATAGCCTCAGCAGACCTTTCAGGCTCCTTCCACTCAGTATCGTACACCCACTCAGCAGGTGCAATAGCAGCAACTTTAGGGACAATAGGTCCCACCTCATCTAGGATAGGGGAACAAGCCTGGTGCTTGTTTCAAGTGTGGCAAGGAAGGCCACTATGCCCGAGAGTATCCGCAAAACCAGCCTGCCTAGTTAGCTCAGCCGTCAGCTAACTCCAAGCTAATCAAGCGGACAGTTATCAAGAACAAGGTGCCAGTCAGCCGATTTGGATAGGTTAATTACACGGAGGCTGAGGAAATATTGCAAAACGAACCGGTGATGGCTGGTATGTTCACCATTGATTCCCATCCAGCTTATGTGTTGTTTGATTCTGGTGCATCACATTCATTCATGAGCATGGGATTTGCACACTGGCACAATATACCTCTTATGGTTATACTTTTGCCTATAGAATCAGTACTCTAGGTGCGTAGTTGTGCGTTAATACTCGGACGGACATAGTGGGCTTAGTATTAGCCACTCACACCTATCGTCTCTAGTTCATGGTACTGCCTGGGCAAGGCAGTGATGTAATTCTGGGAATGAACTGGTTGCATATATATGGGGTAGTCTTGGATCTGAAGTAGAGAGTTGTGGAGTTACGGCTTCCTTCTTTTGAGGATAGGATGTCTCTTCTTATGCCCTTAGATCCAGTCTTACCTGTTGCTGCTCATACTGAAGCTTCTCCTGATCTTGCCTCTATTCATGTGGTATGTGAGTTCCAGGATGTTTTTCTTGAAGATCTACCTAGGTTGCCACCGGACAGAGATGTGGAGTTCTCCATTGAGTTAGAGCCTGGTACTGCTCCTATCTCCCGACGCTCATACCGCATGGCTCCGAAAGAATTGGCTAAAATGAAGAAGCAGTTGGAAGAGTTGTTGGAAAAGGGCTTCATCCGTCCTAGCTCTTCACCATGGGGTTGTCCAACTATTTTTGTGAAGACGAAGGATGACACTCTTCAGATGTGTGTGGACTACCACCCTCTCAATGCGGTAACCATTAAGAACAAGTATCCTTTACCTCATATTGATACTCTATTCGATCAACTAGCTGGTGCCAAGGTGTTCTCCAAGATTGACCTTTGTTCAGGCTATCATCAAATCAAGATTAGACCACAAGATATACCAAAGACAACTTTTTCTACTAGGTATGGGCTATATGAATACCTAGTCATGTCTTTTGGTCTCACCAAAGCTCCTGCATTTTTCATGTACCTGATAAATTCATTCTTTATGCCGGAGTTGGACAAGTTTGTAGTGGTATTCATTGATGATATCCTGATATATTCCAAGAACAAGGAAGAGCATGCCCAACACCTTCGGATAGTACTGGCTCAATTGAGGGAACACAAGCTGTATGCTAAATTCAGCAAGTGTGAGTTTTGGTTGGATCGAGTGCAGTTTTTGGGGCATGTTTTGACACCTGACGGTATTTCTGTAGACCCCAGCAAGGTGCAAGATGTGCTAAATTAGAAGTCTCCCAAGTCAGTGCACCAGATTCGTCAGTTTCTTGGTCTAGCTGGATACTATCGGCATTTCATTCTAGATTTCTCCAAGATAGCTCAGCCAATGACCAAGCTGCTCCAAAAAGAAGCCAAGTTTGTTTGGAGTCCAGCCTGTGAAGAAGCCTTCCAAGCTTTGAAGACATTTCTTACCACTGCTCCTGTTTTGGCCCAACCAGACATTGATAGACCTTTGATGTATATTGTGATGCCCTGAAGATGGGGTTGGGATGTGTGCTTATGCAGGAAGGGCGTGTGATAGCTTATGCTTCACGCCAACTGAAAAAGCATGAAGTGAATTACCCCACCCATGATTTAGAGCTGGCTGCTGTGGTCCATGCTCTAAAGATTTGGAGGCATTACTTGTTGGGCAATAAAGTGCACATTTTTACAGATCACAAGAGTCTCAAATATATTTTCACTCAGTCCAAGTTAAATATGAGGCAAAGGAGGTGGTTGGAATTGATCAAGGATTATAACTTGGAGGTACATTATCACCCTAGAAAGGCCAATGTGGTAGCTGATGCTTTGAGCCGAAAATCATATCAGGTTGAAGAAACACCTTTGTCTCTCAACCATGCCGAGGTGCTAGCTCACATTGCCTTAGTCTTAGAATTACTTAAGTAGATTATTATCAAGCAAAGGCAAGACACTTTAGAAATTCCTCACATCAAGAGATTAATTGCCAAAGGGCATGGCCCTCAGTTTAGTATTGATGAGCAAGGTGTAGTGAGGTACAAGGATAGATGGGTGGTTCCATCAAATGAGGAGCTAAGAAGGAAGATTTTGAATGAAGCTCATCATACAAAGCTGTCTATCCATCCTAGCAGTAACAAGATGTACCATGATTTGCGCCACTTGTATTGGTGGGCCAACATGAAGCAGGTCATTTCTCAGTACGTCGTGGAGTGCGACATTTGTGGAAGAGTTAAGGTAGATCATATGCGTACCCTAGGATATTTGCAGCCCTTGCCCATTCCTATTTATAAATGGGAAGATATTTCCATGGATTTAATTGTGGGTTTATCCCACACATCCAAGGGCTATGACTCTATTTGGGTCATTATGGACCGTCTCACTAAGTTTGCTCATTTCCTTCTGGTGGACACTAGATATACAACCAAGAAGTATGCTCAAGTATATTTTGATCGGATTGTGACCCTGCATGGAACTCCCCTTACTATCATCTCTGATAGAGGGTCAGTTTTTGTCTCTCGTTTCTGGGAGCAACTTCAGCAATATCTTGGTACTCGTCTCCTCAAAAGCTCAGCTTATCATCCACAAACTAATGGCCAAACAGAAAGGGTGAACTAGGTACTCAAGGACATGTTGAGAGCTTGTGCCATTTCTTTTCCTGAGAAGTGGGATGAATGCCTGAAGTTAGCTGAGTTTTCTTACAATAATAGCTATCAGAAGAGCATTCGTATGGCACCATTTGAAGCTCTATATGGAAAGAAATGTAGGACACCACTTAACTGGGTTGAAGTGGGAGACCATAGATATTTTGGGCTAGATTTCATCAAAGAAGCTCAAGAGCAAGTCAACATTATTCAGAGTCATTTGAAGGCAGCTCAGAGACGACAGAAAGCTTATACGGACAAGCGAAGAAGGCCCTTGTAGTTTGTAGTTGGGGATTATGTGTACCTTAAGGTGTCTCCTATGAGAGGGGTGCATCGGTTTGGTGTCCGTGGCAAGCTAGCCCCTCAATATGTGGGTCCTTACAAGGTTTTGGAGTAGTGTGGCCTAGTTGCTTATTGTCTCCAGCTTCCCGATATTTTCTCTACGGTACACAATGTGTTTCATGTATCGTAGTTGAAGAAATGATTGCGGGTCCCTGATGAAGCTGTGGAAATTGAAGAAAATCCCCTCCAGCCTGATTTGACTTATATTGAGCACCCTTTCAAAATCCAGGACGAAAAGGAAAGAGTGACAAGGAACAATGTGGTGAAATTCTACAAAGTGGCAAAACCACTTAGAGGATGAAGCCACATGGTAACAAGAGAGCTATATATTGAAGCATTACCCCCACCTTCTCTCTGGTTCAGATAGGTAGTTGTTTACATTGAAATGTAATTTTTATCTCTTTTCTTACACTAGACACATAAAATCTTGGGTCAAGATTTTGTTTTAGGGGGGTAGATTTGTAACACCCTCGGTGTTACATTGTATAGTCTTTTGCTAAAACACTACATGAGCATAATATTTATGTGTAAATGTGTGTAATATAGGGTGTAAAGCAATGTACGTAACTTGGAACGATCATCAGAAACACGAAACAAGAGATACATTCAATGTCGCGTTATATCACTTAGGGTTTTAAATGAATTTTTATTGAACGAAAATACTATAGAATGCATATATGGCACTTTAATAAAGTTTGTAGTATAAGCTTCATAGGTGATGATGAAATACTTGAGGTCGCGAAAGGAATTCACTAGCTAGTGTATCGAATAGCTTGGAAATCGAATTCGACGCGAATCCGATCGAGACTTAGTCAAATTTCCTAAGTCGAAAAACGGTTTGACAAGGCCAAGTTTGGGAATTTTTGTAGGTGAATTGGATTAAGAAGTAGTGTAATTTCATGGCTGGTTTTAGTAGCTTGATATGCCTTCTTGAGTATAGAATAGGTGGTTCGGTGTTTGAAGTAACAAATTTGATTTTTTTGGGGGCGCTTTAAAAATCGTGCATGGCATGTTCCGGCCGGTGTCAGCGAATGGGCGCGGTCACCATGCCTCGGCTCGATGCGCTATGCTGGTTTGCCCGACGCGCACGTAGACCATCGCGTTTGTCCTGGCCACCACTGCCCGGGCTCGTCTGGCCGGTCGGGTCTGCCTCTGGCCACCGCGGGCCAGCTGCACCGCTGGCGCCGCGTTGCTGGCCACTGTCACCCGCTGCCGCGCCCAAGCACACACTCACGCGCACTCAGGATGCTGGGGCCAGTGGGCCTGACCGTCCTGCTCCATCACGTCGCGCGCACGGTCTGGTGTGCTGGCCGGTCGAGGCCGTCCCGGCCTGGCTATGGTCTGTCGCTAGCGTCGCATCGCTACTGCCACCGCTGCTGCGCGCTCCCGCTATGTCCGGCACGTGGCCCCTGCCCATGCATCGCCTTGCCCTTGAATGGCACTGCACGTGGCCGTACTTGGCCTGCTGTGGCTGGCACATGGCCCCTGCCCACGCCATCGCCTTGCCCTGATTTGATGTTGTGCTTGGCCCAACTCTTTTATAGCGTGTTGGCGCTTGGTGGCACCGGACGGGTTGAGCTCTGCCTACCTCCCTCTTCTGTCGCCTCCATCCGAGGAGCCAGTTCATAGCGCCTAGTCATTCCCACGGTTAATGCTTGAGCCAGTCGAGAGTTGGGAAGCCTAATTTAACGCCAAGCCTGTCTGCTGCCATGGTCGGGCTCTGTCGGGCGCCAATTTGGGATTTCCCCCACCGCCGACCACCATAAGACTGCACTGAGTCGTCCCCTAATCCACCCCTCCTCCGAACCTTAGCGCCCACTCCAATCACGTCTGTAGCTTCGCAGTGACCCCCTCAGTAACCTGTGTGCCTTGGCCGTCGTGGTTGTGTCCGCTGCGGGACGCCACCGAGCTGCTCGGTCTGCTAGTGGGCAGTTCATCTCGGGTCTTCTCCGCCTCAACCATCACCCCTTTTGAGCTTGTGCGAGGACCCTGGTGCTATAGCGCCCCTTAGTTGGCTCTGTATTCGCCTGTGCTTGCCGGTGTAGCTTCACCGCCGCTGTGAATCGGGCCGCTGTGGCCTTCACCATGGTCGGCCATGCTGCGCTACCCCACGAATCATGCCAGCACCACCTGGGCATCCGCGCTAACCTAGCTTAGGTGCCCGACCCATCCCGGCCGCCGTCGAACCCTCCTCGTGGCTGGCGTCGCCGCTGTGTGCCACACCGTTGCCGCTCTGTGCATCGCATGCACCATAGCGCACCCAGGGATTCCACTGTTGTAAAGATGAAAACATCTGGGATCTCAGTGTAAAATCCCCCTCTATTGCTATAGTGATGCGTTGGTTTGCTTAATTTTTTAGTTATGCAAGGGTGTTTTTGTAAGTTTGCCAACGCGCGTGCGGTTTCCCCTGGGTGGGTTGTCTCACGCGCGTGGGCCGCGCAGTGTTGGGCCACGCCCCCACGTGGGCCGCACCGGTGGAGAGCGAGCGCGTGCACGCCGTGCGGACGTGGGCCGCGCCGCGAGTAGTGGGTTATTCAATTTAGTTGTGAACTGATCTTAGATAATCAGTATAAATTGTGTAAGTGTCCAAAAATCACGAAGTAAATTTTGTTAGTTTCCTAAATTCATAATCTAGCTTTTAGTGTATTTAGTTCATATAGTTCTATGGTATCTTTAGGGTTACTTTAATTGTTGTAATATGCTTGTTGTTATTAGGATTATTTAGAGAATGAATTTTCATGCTGAAATGGTAGAAGTGCTAGCTCTGAAAATTTTACAGTGGACTCATAACATTATTAGGCACTCACTGTAATTTTTGTAGCCTTAGAATAAGATGATAAATAGAGTAGCTAGTACTCCTTGTTTTATCGTATATAGAGTAAATCGATATTAAGAATAAGCATGCCTTTAGTTGCTAAGTTAATACATGCAATGCTTCATACCTGTTTAGTGGAAATGATAAGCAATTTAGCGTCTTAGTCGGTAGAACTAGCTTAGTAGTTTGATAGATGTATTCGTATTTAAGAGTTGCTATTGCCATATTACTAAGTATTGCATCATCATTTCATGCATGTAGATAACGAATTGGTAGAGTTCATTTCTGCGGGCGAACAGGAGTTCGAGGAGATCATTGAGGAGTACAAGGAGGAGATTCTCGTACAGGAGGGAGCCCCAGAGCCGTTCGTTGCTGACTTTGTTGACACTCCGCCTGCCCAAGGCAAGCCCCGGTGCATAACCCTTAATTTGAATGATCACTGAATATATATATATATGATGTGCATTTATGTATAGGCATTTTATGGAAACTACATGCATAGATATACTTACCTATGAGTCCTACTAGTATAGGTCGAGTAGCTGCTATGCTTAGGATTTCGGTAGCGTGAGTAACATGCCGTTACTCACAATAGGTGATAATTATGATCACTCATGATAAAATGGTGGAAAGGAAAAATGGTGACCGGGCAGGGATATGGTTTGGGTATTGGTGGGTGTAAGAGGTTGTGTCCTGCGGTCAACAGGGCATAGCTTGGTTACACTTTTTCCTTATCTGTGCCGGTTAAGGACTGGTCGTCGTATTGGGTTCTAGGCAAGTCATAGACTTATTATCCTGAGCACATACTTAGGTATGGGCGCAGGGAAGACTTGTTGCTCTCTTATCATGGGTTCCGGCTCTTTCTAGACCGACTGATTGGAGGTGGGGATGGTGGAGGTCTAACCACCACACTAAGTCCAGGACTTAGGAGCGGGGGCTTGGAGTCCAAGTTTGGACAGGGACCTGGACCCCATGATAGGAGAGTGATTGGTTGGTCCTACTTGTGCCTAGGGTACAAGTGGGGCGTGTGTTTTTGGGGTACCCAGCTGGGCACATTGATTCGCGAATCACCGGGCAATCCGGTATGGCTTGTCTACAGTCTAGCACCGTAGTTAGAACTGAAAGATGAAAGGTGATGAAATGGAACTGATTGCTCAACCCTTGCTTGAAAGTAGAACAGGTGCTTACATAGAAGGGCTAGATAATAAATTAATCATGACTGCTAATAATAACATAAATAAGGATTCACTACTAGAATTGCTTTCTGCAAAAAAAAAAGAAACTCAGCAAACCATAAAGCTCATCATATCCCTTGGGGTCGGGGAATTATTCCCACTAGTCGGATAAGTCTTGCGAGTACATTGTGTACTTAGGGTTTATTTACCCCTATTGCAGGTTCAACTTGAGGAGTACCCATTGTGTGAAGGATTCTTCTGGTGGGCACAGATGGATCCTTGTTCATTATCGATATATGTTTATTATCATTCTGCTGTTTAATATTCCACACTCCGAATTTGGTAATGTAATAATGCATTTCTAAGAACTCTGGATGTATGAAATGGACTAAGTATTGTAACTCATTCTCATTATTGGATCCTTGTGGAAAAATGTGGACTATTCGAGCTCTCCCTTGGGGTGTGCCCGATGGAACCCGCCCGTTGTAGCTTGCTTTCAGAGTGCTTTGTGTCTGGTGGAAGATGAGCGCCTCCATAAGTGTGTTATTTTGGGCGGTTCTACCACAAGTACCTCCAGCCCTCCTACGACACGGAGGAAGAGCATCTCTGTAGACTATCTGAGCCTCCTGTCTGAAGTGTCAACCTCGAGGAGTTGTTGCAGGCGGTTATAGGACATTCGCTCTGGCCGTCCATCGAGCATAAAAGCAATGAAGTCATGCTCTAGATGAATCCGCACTATTGCACCCAGCTTATCACAATTTGATCAACCTCATTGAAAAGGTGAACGAAGCCCGAGAACCGCTCAAAGAGGGGCCAGATGGGTATACCAGCTGCTCTCTCAAGCTCATCCCAACCAAGTATCCTTTGGTCTGCTAGTGCCGTCCCTCTAGCATGGTAGCTCCTAAAGAAACTCTCCTAAGTCATAGTCCAGAACTATGATTTTGTGTCAGGCTCTTTGAGGAGTGGAAACCAGAACTCAATATCGTAGAACCTGATGCTTTGTATCTTCTTTGAGCTGTAATACCGAAAGTCATAGAATTGAACCACCTCTTTCTTTCTCTCAATATTATTGCTCCTCATAGTATGATTGGCAGACACCAAACCTCCTTGACTTCTCATACCACCATTGGTAGACATCAAATTACCTCCTCCACTGCTCCTCGTACCACCAATTGTGGCACACATCAAATTACCTCCTCGATTGCTCCTCGCCACCAATTATGGCACACATCGAACCTCCACAAGTGCGAGCGCCCATGCCCCCATGAGTAGCTACAGATTTGATCCAAGAAGGTGCAAAAGCGACTGGTCTGGTTTTTGAGTGGAACTTGGTCATTTGCTGTAGTTGTTCCTTAGTGAGCTCCTCCCTGAGTTCCATTTTAGCACTCTCCTCACACTGCTACTGTCAGCAGGCCATTCTAGTCCGCCTGTGAGAATTCTTGGACTCTAGGGCTAGCATAGCTTTGGTTGCTTCTTCCTCTGCTTCTCGAATACTGTCTGTCTTCCTCCGCCTCTTCTTGGGCTGTGGTGGTGCTTGTTCCTCTGCTTCTGGGACACTACGAGCCTTCCTCTGGCTCTTTCTGGGCTATGGTGGTGCCTGTTCCTCTGCTTCTCAGAGAATGGTTGCCTACCTCTGGCTCTTTCTATGATGTGGTAGTTCTACCCGCTTTGATTTAACTCGGGCCATCTGCAACAATCAGAAAAAATTACACATGCATTTCATCGAACACCATAAATTTATGAAGAAAAAAAGAGGAGATCGCAAATGGCTTTACCATGCCAAGGCAAGAAGGCGATCTCGACCGTCTTGCTCATTGGAGGAGTGGCGCGCTGACAGACGACGGTGCGGTAGATCATCGTGGCGCAGTAGATCCCCACAGCGTGGAAGGATCTAGGCAAGAGGTTTTGGTGTGGGGGGGAGGAGGTGGGTGGAGGGCTGAGGGGGGAGGGGGGAGGCGGCGTAGGGTGGGTGGCACCGGAGGGGGCGAACGGCGATGGAAATGGCGTGCAAAAGAGAAAAAGATGGGTACTGATCAGAGAATGCCTTTAGTAGCGGAATGTCCCACGTGTCGTGTAATTACATCATGGACACATAAACACTGTCAAGAGTCACCGTCCACCGAAACCTGGGGGCTCCACCGAAACATAGGGGATTAATATTGGTGATCCGACGGTTAATACACATTAGTGTATTACTCCGTACTATATATCATCACCATTTGTCATAAAAAATTCAGTCTCTGCTCACAAGATGCCAGATGGTGCGGCGATCTGCCCACACGAAAATTTGATTTCGGGCAAAAATGAAATCCTCGTGCCCAGCAGTGTCGCCAACTTGAACCGAAAATTAGATCTCTCTCTTTTGCCCTCCTCGTGAAAAATTGGTTTACCATACCATTGATTTCAGACAAGGGTATTTGTGGTATTGTGATGGCCACATAAAAGTGCAAGGAGTCGTCGTCTCCGCCTCCATCTCCATTCTCTAGCTAGACCAGCCGCACCGTCTCTCCTCCTGCTCTAAAGCCTAGGCCCCTCTACCACCCTAGTCTGAACCCTAGCTAGGCGCATCAGCACAGCAGCTTGACTCCCTCTCCACTCTCCAGCTGCACCCACTCTCATACATTTTTGAACTCTAGGTGGAGCCGGAGCTGGATCCGAATCCGATCCCCTTCATCGATAGCAGGTCCATTGATGGTGGAAGGACCACTGTCAGTGGTGGTACACACCAGATCCGGACTCCCTACATTGGCACCTGTCATGACCGAGCCCCAGCATCATCGTTGATGACCACCACACCAGATCTCTACCCCTTCGTTGATGCTGATCGCACCACTTCCATGACCAGGATGACAAGAGGGTGGTGCCGATGACGTAGCGTAGCAAGGAATAGGAAGAGGTACCCAAATTCCTTTTATGATGCGTGTTGTACTCTAGTGGTTGAACCTGGGACATGTAGATATATAGTGATGGGGTTACATGTTTCTTAGTTGAGATGTAGTTCACATGTGCTTTATTCGAGTATAATAGCTTCTGTATAAGTTGTAGTTCACATGTGCTTTATTCAAGTAATGGCTTCCATATAAGCTGTAGTTTAGGCGCCTAATTTGCATGCTCCTGCTCTGTTTTATTGACATTCGGTACAAGGTTAACTCAATAAATGCCTTTGTGATCTACATGTTGACATCCGGAATATCTCCCTGAAGCAGGGGAGCGTGTTCAGGGATATGGTGATACAGATACAGATTTAGAAGAGCGAGTACCCCTTGCAATTGAGGTGCTTGTTCTATCTTGTCATGTTGGGATGGGAGGGGGTTGGTTTAGGTAGCAGTGCAATTCAATTCTTTGTTGTGTGGATAGCAATGCAATTTTTATATGCTTGCCACTTAAGTTTGTTTCTCCAATTTCAGGCTATGGGTTGAACAAGCCGTAGAGAAGTCCCTGCCAGTAGGGCAAAAGGCAGCACCGATATGGGTCCTAGGGGATGGCAATCCAAGAGAGTGAAGCCAACTAGTCCAGTAGAGTTGCAGCATCTTATAGTTCCAACTAGGTCCAAAAGTCAGCACGCACAAAGCGAACAAAGCCCTGTGAGGGACTGGTCAAGTGAAGATGATCTTAGCCATGCCAAAGAGGAGACTCCACCTCCTCACCAGCAGAATGACCAAACTTGTGAAGGTTGGTACTACCTTAGATATGTCTATAAATCAAGTCACACTATTTAATATTCATGTTACTTTTCTAACAATCTGAATGTATGAAAATTATGTAGTACCATTGCAGAGAAGAGCGAGAAAGTCGAGGCAAGCAACTAAGGGGGTTGGGCTTCACAAAACCACCCAATCAATGGGAACAAGGATGCCCATCTCGGTTCTCAAGGGGAACAGAAGGCCACATGATCCATTGCAAGCTACCAAGTTTGCCTCAGAGGCAGGTGTAGTAGTCAGGTCTCAAGTACCAATTTTCCCACGCTAGAAACATTACAAGCAACTGATCAAACTTCTCAATGGTTTTGTGGCCAAGCTATCTGTAAGTATGTATATCCTCTATTGACATTCAACTCTACCATGAGCAACTTAGTAATGGATTTAATTTGCATTCACACTTCTGCAGTTGAGGCTGGCCATTGATGACAATGATGAAGCAACAAAAGAAGCATGCATGAGTGTATTATAGTCTGTTATACGGTAGACACGATACAGGTTCAAGTGATCTTACTTCAACGGCATCCCCGCTGATGAAATCAGAAAGACCTCTCCTATGTCTTGCATGAATGACACGTAGTGGTGTGCACTTGTCCACATGTGGTTAAGTTTCGAGAACAAGGTGTGTGTGTGTGTGTGTGTGTGTGAACTAATTTATTTCTTGTCTAGTCTTTATGTGGTCTACACTCATGCATGCATATGTGGACAAGTGTGTTAGACTCTCAGGAATTGTGTTAGACTCTCAGGGGCTGTTTGGTTTCACCTACTAAAATTTAGTCCCTGTCACATCGAATGTTTGGACACATGCATGGAGTATTAAACGTAGACTAATTACAAAACTAATTGCATAGATTGAGACTAATTTACAAGACAAATCTATTAAGCCTAATGAGACTCATGTTTAGTCTTTCTAATTAGTACCTAAATACCCGATGTGACATCTACTAAACTTTAGTCCCTAGATCCAAACAACCCCTCAGTCTTGTTGATGTAGTGAACATGTGGTTTGTTTGCTGTTTTGATGTGAAATTTTGGCGGCTTGATATGTGAACTCTGTTAGTGGTTTGCTGCTGAGCTGAACTGCTGTTATTTGATTCAGGTTCAATATAATTATGCATGTAGTCATTTTGTGCAGCAGTGTAGATCTGAAATCATTTTCTTTAATGTAATGATTGGTGTGCATGTGGTAGATTCAGCACAGGCACATTATTAAATAAGAATCTAACACATGGACAAACCAGTGAATGACACATGTAACAACCATGACAGGGCACGTGGGCCAATACAAACAAAATACATGGTACAAATCCATTCTACCACGTGGTTGAATCAGAAAAAGAAACATGGGTAGCTCAGGATGCGACACATGGCCCAATAAAATACTAACACACGGACGTACAACATCGAGACACGTGGTCGAGCAAAAGAAAGACACGTGGGGTATTGTAGTCACGCCACGTGGACCAATAAAAATATGACACTTGGTCCAATGAAGAAGTGACACATGACCCAACCACAACACGACACGTGTGCCAATAGAAAACTGACATGTGGAACAACAGAGTCCCGACACGTGGTCCAGTAAGAACCTGAAACATGCAAGAACCAGAGATGGTCATGTTGTGCAATAAGAACGTGACACGTACTATAACAAC
This sequence comes from Miscanthus floridulus, assembly GCF_019320115.1. NCBI lineage: Eukaryota > Viridiplantae > Streptophyta > Magnoliopsida > Poales > Poaceae > Miscanthus > Miscanthus floridulus. The sequence continues at coordinate 39,872,629 of NC_089597.1, forward strand.
CCAGGTTTTTCCAATAACCAAAAATCCCAACTTAAAAATTTTTCTAACAAAACCCATGCATGGTGAGTGTGCATACTAGAAAATCACCCTTGTAGTTGCACAAGTAGATCCCAAGTTAGCATGGTTGAGCATTTGCAAATTAAACAACATGTGAGTTGCATCTTCTTGATTTTATGTGATGTAATAAAATCAACTAAACCTTTTAATAAACTTGCTGTGAGTGTGTTGCCAACCCTTGGCATTGACCCGAATACCCTAGTTGACCTCTAGTGGACCCCATAAGGGTGTGTACATGCTTGGCAACACATGTATACACACATAGGAGCCCAAGGTATAGCATAGAATGGGAAAAGAAATAGAAAAGGAATTAGGAAAGGGGAAATAAATGGAAAGGCCATAGCAGCCCAGCAGCAGCAGGCAGCCCAGCCCTGACTAACATTCCCATGGCCTCCCATGCTCGCATAGCCTAGTAACCCGCCACCACTGGCCTAGCAACGCGACCCAGCTCCCTCTCATGCACGCTCGGGCCCGCGCGTGGCTGAGCCAGCCCAGCAGCGGCCCACGCCACACCCACCCACATCGCGACGTGCCGTCGTCATCTTCTCCCCTACCACTGACAGCTGGTCCCCGCCTATCATCCCCAACCCCCGCCCTTCCTTTGCTTTTCCAAAAGCAGAGCACCAGCGACCGGTGGAATCTCGTGGTCCCCCATACACCCTGGCCGTCCATGCCTCTGGCTATTGCGCTCCAATGAGCGGATGCACGCCGTGTCCACAGACCCAACGTGCCTCGCCTCCCCAGCCGGCGTCGCGACGTGCATGACATCGCTGTGGACCCGTGCCCCCTGACACCATCTGTCCACGCCTTGACCGCCGGGGATTCAAAATTGGGAGCGCCCAATCGCCCATGATCCCACGCCGAGCTCCAAACCCTAGCCCTAGGGGCTTGATCGCCCTACACGTGGCCTACCCCCTCTCCCCCACTGTTCACCAATCGCCATGGCCGCGACCTCCCTATAAAAGGGCACACCCGGTGCCCTAACCCTCTTTCGTCCACCCCGCCACCACTGGTGGCTTCACCAACCACACGCCAAGCCAAAGAAGAGGAGGAGAAGGGAAGGGGGAAGGAGCCGAGCCCGCCGAAATCGCCCGAGCTCGCCGGAGAAGAAGACAATGCCTCAATCGTCTACCTTGCCGTAGCGGTTCAGCACTGCACTGCTACCTCTCACCACGGCCTCACCTAGTCATTGCACCACCATCCTATCTACCCTACCACCACGGTGAGCCCTCGACGCTGCTCTCCCGTGCTCGATGCCGTGGACATGCCATGGCCTCACCGCTGGGTTCTCCCCCTTGGGAGGGCTAAAGGCTAGCCTTTTGCCGACATGATGCACCGCACACACGCACATGAGCCAAGGGCTAGCCTAGCAGAGACACTAGTGCTTGAGAACGCCAGCGCCTACATGTCATTCCCGCTATGATCGCCACGACCAACGTTCACCGCGTAGCCACTCTATTCCGACCACCTCGGGCCAGTAGAGGTAGAACGAGTGCCTCGGCAAGCTTCGCCTCACCGAGGGATGCATCATGCGCTAGATGGGAGGAGAAGAGAAGCCCCGAGGGCCGTTGGCCACGTCTGCCTTGCCAGACTGCCGCATGCCCATGTTGCCGCCGTGCCAGGGATGATCCGGCCAACTTCGGCCTCCTCATGTGATGAGATTTGGCCATTGATGATCGCCATGACCCCGCGCACCTCACCATGTAGCTAGTTGGATGGAAAGCCCCCACCTTGCCTTGTTTCGCCATAGCCGCAAAGCTCGTCGAAGCTCTGCCGCGCACCTTGCCACGGTGCGGACTCCACCGTGCCTTTTGGTCACCGCCGATAGGCCGATTAGCCTCCCCACGACCCCAATTGAAGGAAAAGAGCCACTTTTGGCTCCGATCGTGGCCGTAGCCACCTCGCCGCAACCCCCCGCCACTGTCGAGCCACTGCCGCCGCAGCCAACCTCACCGAAGCTCTTAGAAGCTTCGCCTAGCCCTTAGCTGCATCCACCGAAGCATCGAGAAGCCATAGGAGCCCTATTTGGGCTATGTCGACATCCCTAGCGCCCTTGCCATTGACCCGTGCCATCGTCGTCTGCCGCGGCGCCTACGCCGGGCGCCATGGCCACCAAGGTGCCACATCTGGCCCACCGGTGAACTCCTCATGGCCCCAAGATGCCATAGAACCCCATAGTAGCCTCGCCGAGAACGTGCGAGCTCACCGTCGGTGAGGAGCGCCGCCTCGAGACAGAGAGAGAGGGAGCTGCTACGTCGTTGTTGCTCGGTGCACCCGACGCACCATGAGCCAGAGAGAGAAGAGGGAGAGATGGACATGGTCCACCATGTACTGTGCCTACGGTCCATGGACCCATACCGTGCTATCTACCGTGAGCCATGCCATGGACCCGAGCCCATTAGGAGCCCAGCCAGGCCATGTGGCTTGCCTCGCGGCGGACAAATGTCCGGGCCTGGCTCGGCCTAGAATGGCCCAACCTGGTGATGAGGACATGACACCCATGCATATGACCATGTTTGGCACATGGGATGGAGGGGAAGGAGTCCAGCAAGGGTGTCCAAGTCAAGAAGGAGGCCCGAGGCTAATTCGGTTCGAGTCCCCGACGTGGAGGCCCAAAGCAACTCAAGTTCGAGTCTGCCTCGGAATCCAGGACCAGCCTGCCTTAAACTGGTCACTCAGGACGTATCCAGACTCCGTTTTCAATGATCCACATATGGATGGAAAGATAATTTGATAAGGAAGCCAATCCAAGTGGTTTCACATCAAAAGCTCTTTGGAATCAACTGGAATTGTCAAAACAAGTCAGCATCCATAATCTGCAGGGTGCTGCGACACCTTCTTTTGGTCCGTTGGACCATGTATCGTGTTTGGGCCCATTAGGGGGCGTGTCCAGGGTAGGCGATGACCCTAAGACCTTTATAATCATACGCCGCCACCGTCATTAGGTTTTGGGTTTTGCTTAGATTATTCTGTCAAGAACAGTTTCGCCGTTCATCGGTTTGTGAGACCCCAACTTCGTGAGATAATCTTTCATCTGCAATTTGGTTGTGTTCTTTCTTGTTCTTGCTTGTGTTCTTCGTTGCGTAGGCAAGAATTAGCCTTCTTGGTGAGGTCAACCTGGTCCGTGACTTGGTTGATAACCAGAGGAGCTGTGGTGCTAAGATTGTAGGGTTTGATCTTTCAATCTGAAGCCGGATCGGTGTGTCATTCTCTGCCACAACGATAGTTACCAGTACCTGACGGAAGATCGGCAAAGCGGGGGATGGACGGATCCAAGGCTAATCTTAGCACCACAGCTCCTCTGGTAACTATCGTTGTGGCGGAGAATGACACACCGATCCGGCTTTAGATCAAAAGATCGAACCCTGCAATCTTAGCACCACAGCTCCTCTGGTTATCAACCAAGTCACGGACCAGGTTGACCTCACCAAGAAGGCTAATCCTTGCTTGCGTAACGAAGAACACAAGCAAGAACAAGAAAGAACACACCAAATTGTAGATGAAATATTATCTCATGAAGTTGGGGTCTCACAAACCGATGAACAGCGAAACTGTTCTTGACAGAATAATCTAAGCAAAACTCAAAACCTAATGATGGCGGCGGCGTATGATTATAAAGGTCTTAGGGTCGTCACCTACCCTGGACGTGCCCCCTAATGGGCCCAAACATGATACATGGTCCAACGGACCAAAAGAAGGTGTCGCAGCACCCTGGTAGATTCTGGATGCTGACTTGTTTTGATGATTCTCATTGATTCCGAAGAGCTTTTGATATGAAACCACTTGGATTGGCTTACTTATCAAATTATCTTTCCATCCATATGTGGATTATTGAAAACAGAGTCCGGATGCATCCTGGGTGACCAGTTTAAGGCAGACTGGTCCTGGATTCCGAGGCAGACTCGAACTTGAGTTGCTTTGGGCCTCCACCTTAGGGACTCGAACCGAATTAGCCTCGGGCCTTCTTCTTGACTTGGACACCCTTGCTGGCCTCCTTCCCCTCCATCCCATGCGCCAACACATGGTCATATGCATGGGTGTCATGTCCTCATCACCTGGCCCATTATCCGCCCTACTAAGCCCAGTCCGAGCCCAGTCAACGTTGATCGTTGACCGGTCAACGCTAACTGTTGACTCGGTCCCACCTGTCAGTGACCGTGCTCCCCGCGTCCAATCAAAATGCGCCACGTGTCAGCCTCTGGATTTTCCATTTCTTTTACTTTTTCAAATATGATTTAAACTTAGAAAATTCATACGACTTCAGAAAAATATGAAACCAGAGTCCCAATTTTTCTAAAAATGAGCTCTACATCATAGGATTATGTTTGAGTGCATTTGGATCTTTCAAATTTCTATTGCTTCTTTGTGATCATCTAAAGGAGTCGCTTATCGTGGCTATATGTCTCGTTTGACAGATCCGAAGGAGCCACAGACTGAGGAGCATGACCCCAACTACACTGAGGAGCTTGGAGATGACATGCCAGGTGCCATGTCCCACCCAACCTCGTAGAATCCTATTAGACATGCTATAATGTAGATACTAGTGCTATATTTTTTTTATGCAAATGATCTGTGATAGGTTGCATGGTAGAATTGCTTGTGAGTCATTACCTTGTCGCAACCTATACCCCTACACACCCGCTGTTTGGCTAGACGCTCGTTTACTTACTTGTTACTGCTTCTACTATGCATTATATCTGTGATGTGATGCTTGGTGGAGGGTTGTTTGTGAGTGGTTAAGGCACTTGGTGTCGATAATGTGGTAACAACCAGAGAGATCTTGGCGTGCGTCTTGGGTGTGTGGTGAGGGTTGTGTCGATCGGGTAGGATCTTACGACGAGTCGTTGGACGAGTCTTGCCGGGGGGTGCCACCTGGGCATCCCCTACGAGAGGTACCTGTGGTGGGTGCATGTGAGTGAGGAGATCCTGGGGTGAAGTGTCTTTGTGGGATGAAGCCCTGGGATGGAGGTGCCATCGAGGCATGGGGTGTTTGTTATCCCCTTTGAGAAGATATCATGTCCATCTCCCTAAGGACTGGTATGTCGAGAGAACTAGATCATAAGACCCTACGTAAACACCACTCGCTCTTGAATGGGAGGGGGACGATTACCTAACCAACTAGGATGGTGCCATTACTGCTAGGTTGGAAGTGGATAGTGTAGGGAGGTACGACGTGTGGCGCACACGCTCCTAAGACAGCATAGTGACCTTGAGGGCCCGGTACTATGTCTCACAATCTCAGCGTGCCGGTGGACTCCGGGGTGGCCTAGGGTTGAGTGGTAGGGTGGCACCATACCAGTTGGGAGGCAGTCGATATCAGCCTAGGTGGGGCACCGCCGATGATGGTGATCTTGTGGTTCCAGGTGTACACGCTCTGCAGAGTTGATCGATCTATACGTATAGCCGCGTCCTCGGATATAGACATTCCTATGACCTACTCTTCCCTTGATTAGTGAGTGGAGTCCTTTCTTCTCTCCCCCTGGGTTTTGGTGTTGGTTTTCGGCTTGGGCCGATGAGGCAAGGCACGAGAGGGAGTCGTCCTTGTCGCCTAGAGAGCGTGAGAGTGGTGAGATGTGTGTGATAGGATGGGAAAACGTGTGGATGAGATGGGTTAAAATTTGATGAATTATTACTAAAACTTGGCATACTCGCATAGGAAACTACAGCCACAAATAGGTCTTTTGCTCTACCCTTGCATTCCACTACCACAAAGCAAACGCAAAGCATAGGGTGGGAGCCGGTGGCCAGTACAAATCGTACTAATAATTGTTTAGCAGGTTTTGAGTCTGAGTACGACTTTCAGGGAGACAGTTGGGAGGATTAGAGGTCTTATTCCTACGCTCGAGCTTGGTTCGTGAAGATGGAGTCGACGCCCGCTGCCGTTCTACTTGATGTTGTTCTAGTTGCTGCATGCTCTAAGTGATTCCGCCAAGTGGCGTTGTAATAATGAGTAAACCTTGCTCTGTGTGATATTGACTGTTATTTGATAATGTGATGGGATGATCACCTAAGACTATCACGTTATACTTCGAATATGTGGATTTCCCTTTGAGGAAATCAGGATTATTTCACGTACCCGAACCATCTCCAATGCAACCAGCTATAGCATGTATACGTGGAAAGCATCTCCAACGAAAGCACCCGCCAGCGTGGCTGCCCCCCTCCCACGCATGCCAAAGCAGTTCTATGATGATCAGTTTCGTCATAGATCTATCGTCGTAGAATTGCAAAAATGACGCGACTTCTATGACGAACCGCTTTTCGTCATAAAACTGAAATTATGACGAATTTGGCTCCTTCAGTGATGAAAGTTGATCGTCATAGAAGTGGATATTTCTAGTAGTAATACCACTTTATCTAATGAAATTGTCTAGTGCCATGCATGCCATGATTATTTTGCTTTGCTTTGCCATGAGAAAGCTAGGTAAATCCAACAAAATTCTCCACTTCATCTTTAGAACTCTAAAAGATATCTATCCAGGGTAGGGTTCAGCATGGGCTCAGACACGACAATAATGAGGGGCACCCCCTATCCAGGGTGGGCTTTTAGTCCCTTTTAGCAACCTTCGGGTGATAAGTTGACTAAAGATCATTTAGTCTAATTTAGTCAAAGTGTTTGTATAAAAATTGACTAAATAGGGACTAAATTTAGGAGCTGCTAGGTGAACCGAACATCCCCTTAATTCTCTTGCAATCCATTTATTCAGCATATGTATGTTTCACAGTGACATCAGCCATCCACTCGACGTTGTGCATGAGGGCACGCACAATGTACTAGTGAACATATAATAACTCCAAAAAAAATTTAGTGTTAGACAGTCTCAGTTACGCAAACAAAAATTTACATGGCACCCGCTCACTCATAGGGTAATGAGCCCCCGTGTGCAGCGGGGTACGAGGTTCGAAGGTTTCTCAGACTGGGTGAGAAGTCCTCTACCTTAATACGAAATACTTGGAAGCGCATGCTATCTCCCATAGTCTGAGTTTTTTTTTTTATATATATTGACCACACCAAATAAAACGACAACTAAAATAGTCTGGTTCATCTATCCGGTCACGCCAAGCAAAACGATATGACTTGCCTATAGGTTGCATCAAATAAAAATAAAATAGCGTGGCACAACCTCACACGTGGAAATTATTCATAGAAACAAACACTATTGTGTCTATTAGTCATGTCGTTTGGTACTCCCTCCATCCAAATTACAAGAAATTCTAACTTTTTTGGAGAGTCATATATCTTAAATATGATCAAATTTATATAATAAAATAATAATATTTATGACATTAAATAAGTCTAATTAATTTATGACATCAAATAGATATTTTGACACCAAATTATTTTGACTCTATGTAAAAATTTTCTCTATAATTATAGTTAAAATTGAGATATTTTGACTCTTTGTGAAAATTAAAATGACTTATAATTTAAAATAGAGGGAGTAATTTCCATTTGCCACGCTATGTTTTTTTTAGGGGGGTATTTTCTAAAATATTAATTGGACGCTTGCTATTAAAAATATGAAAAATATTAGTTATTTTAAATAAAAATCATGCTATCGAGGGCCGAAGCAGTATAAGGCCTCGTTTAGATGCTGAAAAAATTTCAAACCGATGAATAGTACCACTTTCGTCTTATTTGACAAATATTGTCCAATCGTGGAACAACTAGGCTCAAAAGATTCATCTCATGATTTTCAACTAAACTATGTAATTAGTTATTTTTTTTACCTACATTTAATACTCCATGCAAGCAGCTAAAAATTGATGTGATGAAAAGAGAGTGAAAAAATTTGAAATTTTGGTGGCATCTAAACAAGGCCTAAAAGAGCATTTGACTTTGACCAGTCAACACACTGTCTTGCATCGCTCCGCCGAGCAGCAAGCTACTCCCAGTCCCCGTCCCGGCGTCCCCGAGCCTCTCCCTCATCCACTCCCCCGACCCGCCGCCCGCTCGATCGCGACCTGACGGCGGCGATGCACCCCCGCGCCGCCTCGGGCGCCACCGGGAAGTTGACCGGGCCGTACGGGTCCTGGGAGTCGCCGATCAGCGCCGCTGTCGTCTCCGCCGCCGGGAGGACCGCAGAGGGGTTCGCCATCGCCGGAGACGGCCGGCTCGTCTGGGTGGAGACGCGCCCCGAGGATGGAGGGTACGCCCAACCATCCGGCCCCCGTTTCCACTGCTGCCACTCACAAATTTTTGAACCCAGCGTTGCGCTTGCGCACATTTTTATTTGTAGCTGTGATTTTTCGTCGTCAGGCGCGCGGTCCTCGTGAAGGAAGCGGCAGAACCAGGCGGCAAGGCTCTTGATGTGACGCCGCAGGGGTTCGCGGTGCGGTCCCTGGCGCAGGAGTACGGTGGTGGGGCATTCGCCGTGCAAGGGGATACCGTTGTGTTCTCTAACTACACTGACCAGCGTCTGTACAAGCAAACAATAGGAGGTGAGGAGCTGAGCTGACCTGAACCTACGTTTAACAGCTGGTACCACACGGGCATAATGCTGCATAAAGCATTACTACCTCGTCCCTGGTTATTCCTACTGTTTTGTCACCCTTGGCTACTTAATTTGGCAAATACTTGTCGCTCCAAGCTTCAAAAATCAAACCCAACATGCTACCGGTATCTGCCTGACATTATGTGACGGCGGACGCTTGACACTTATGCCCATGATTCACATGTTGCGGGAATGCTGAAATGGGGACTGACGACTGAGACGTGGGATAGGCAAAGGATGGGGCATGGTCGGTGTACAACCTGGCATTACTCCTATCTAGCATCTGTATTTTTTGGCGCACTAACTAAACTCATTCAGTCCTGGTGATTACACAAAAAAGTGCTCCTTTATGCCAGATTTAAACTTTCTTCTGTTGTTAACTTGTTATCTTGATATGTATCATGTTTAGATCCTTATACAAAGAATGGTTGAATCTCCGTGCTTTAGGGATTCAAGAGAACATTTGGAAAATAGGAACTATCTTAGTTATGTTTCTCTTTCTTGAACTGTCACCTAACTTTGATTTTTGAAAAGTTTGATTCTACTTCTCTGAACCTTCTTGGCCTTAAGCCATGATTACTAATAAAGGGATGTCATTTTAGTATCAAATTCACGTGTAAGTACATGATATTCTGTAACTGGCCTTTTAAAATCCTTGCTTTGTTGGTTTCAGATAATTCACCGCTACCACTGACACCAGATTATGCTGGATCAGTAGTACGCTATGCTGATGGTGTCTTTGATCCCCATTTCCATCGTTTCGTAACTATAATGGAAGGTGACTAGACCTATTCCATGTATCAGATCAATAGTTCTGATTTGCTTACAGTTATTCAGTTAATACAAAAAAGAATCAAATTTGATGACAGATCATCGGCACAATAGCTCAAATCCCATCACTACAATTGTTGCTGTAAGAATAAGTGATGGGGATGTCAAAGGTAAGGAATCCTTAGGCTACTTCTTTAGGTTATTCTTAAGAGACTTTTGGGCTTATTTGTAATGTAAATCTTTCTTCTTTTTTTTGGATCAGAATCTACTATGCTGGTCAGTGGCAATGACTTTTATGCCTTCCCACGTATTGATCCAACTAAAAAACGTATGGCATGGATTGAGTGGAGTAACCCGAACATGTCCTGGGACAAATCACAGTTATGGGTTGGGTATTTCAATGAGAAAGGGTAATATCTTAGTTGCACCTTTGTGTTTTCACTCCTTTTTGGTGAAAGAAAGAAATGTTCTACACATCTACACTTGTAACTCCAGTAGCTGCTACAGTCCTTTATCTATGTATTTACTAATGAGCGTGGAGTCTTTCATGCCTGGTAACATATGTTGAGGATTAGTATGTTTTTTAGATCACTTTATTCATGTAACTGGTCCAGAGAAATCGATAATTTGTTCGAGATTATGCTAATGTAGTCTTGCTATTGGCTTTATCAGAATCTGGGTTATTGTACATCATTTGTACCTTGATTTATACCTAATGATATGTTTGATAGGGTATTTGTTTGTTCCAGTCCATTTTATTTTTTACAAAAAGGATCAATGGTTGAGTTTCTTGTTACATTAAGTGTACATGAATGTTTCATGATCTTCTTCCAAGATTTATTGATTTATCGCGGTGTTTATTATTGTGTAGAAACATAAAAGAAAAGATCTGCATTGCTGGTGGAGACCCAACAATAGTAGAATCTCCTACTGAACCCAAGTGGTCTTCAAAAGGTATTTCAAATTTAATACTGAACTTTTTCCTGCAGTTTAAGTTTTACAATTCAAGGACTTGAGTAGGCGACTTTCTGGTTGTTGATTATCTACTTGGTTTTTATTTCGCTAGGATAAATGCATACCGTATTTTCTCACTCGATTAAATCTACTTTGCTCTAGGGGAGCTGTTCTTCATAACCGATCGAAGGAGTGGGTTTTGGAATATTTATAAATGGGTATAGTTTTCTCTGTCAATTGTATTTGTTTCTATTCAGTTTTCTACCGATCCGATCGTTCTCCCAGGTTAGCAAATGCATATCTGTATTGCCGTGGGGCACATCTGTCTCTATTGTCCTGGAACCCTCATATTGATTGTCTGTGTTCTAGATGTACCACTTGCACCTACTTTTCAACAAGATTTGTTTATTTAAGAACTAGTTATACCCTTTTACATCCAATGCGTATCTTTCACAGGGACAGTTGTTATTTTGGCAACACCATCATGTAGCTAACAATAGTCGCCGTTATAGCCTACTCTCTCTAGTGAGTAGGATGTTGACTAAACACAATGTTCTAAACTCATATGTTTATTTTAATAGTTATCCCATTTTTTCTTGTATCGTACCAAAATCAATGGGGCATCAACTTGATGCCCTGCCTCCAAGTTATTGAAACTGTTCAACAGCAACCTGTCTGTGACAATTAAGAACTCAATACCTTTAGCTGGTTTACTAAACGAAAAACTTGGCCATTACATTAACAAAGCATAGAACACAAGTATTACCATAAAGAAGTTTGAACTCTTTCTGTTATCTGTGTTTTGTGTTGATTTGTGTATGACAGGATGAGCAGAACAGAGCAGTAACACCTCTGTATTCACTTGATGCTGAATTCTCCAAGCCCATGTGGATTTTTGGTGTCAGCTCCTATGATTTCCTTGGAATAGATGACACAAGTCACAAAATCGTTTGCTGTTACAGGTTTTCGCATTTTCTAATAGCTGTTTGATTTTATGTGGTTCAGAAGAATAGACCTGTTTTTTTTCTTATCCAGGCAGAATGGAAAGTCATATGTTGGGGTGCTTGACCATGATTCCGAGTCCTTTTCGAAAATTGACATTCCCTTCTCTTCTGTAACTAACATAGTGGTACATACCTTAAGTAACTAAATTTCGGTATTTATCATTTTGTAAGATTTGGTACTTAATGCTCGAACTTGTTGATGTGATGATGCTTTATCTTAAAGCTTGCTGATTTGCTAGGTCTCTGGAGATGGATCCTTCTATATTGAGGGTGCATCTGCTACTCTTCCAGTATCAATAGCAAAGGTTTAATTAATTGGATATCCTGTAGTCTACTGTCAATTGACATTGAATCCTGTGGTGTACATTTGAGCTTCACCATTTGTTTTTCCACCAGGTGACACTTGATAAAAAGAGAACTATGGCAACTGATTTCTCTATTGTTTGGTCCTCCTCAGAGGATGTTGCACAATATGAATTGTACTTCAGCTTGCCTGAATTTGTGGAGTTTCCAACTGTGATCAATGGTCAGCATGCATATGCTTATTTTTATGCTCCATATAATAATGTTTTCCAAGGTTCATCAGACGAAAAGCCTCCCCTACTGGTCAGAACTCATGGTAAACAAATATATCATTTTTGTCCTTTTTTCTTTACTTTATTATTCTAAATGTCATTAATGGTCATGACTTCATGTTACATCAGAAATAATTAGCAAAAACACTTTGTTGGATTTTATGTACATATTCCCAATCAGTATATAAGAGTGACAATTGTTTGCCTGTTACTGCAATCTTTTTCTTTCTTTGAGTAAAGTATCTGTTAATTCAATCTTTCGACAACATAAACTCTTAGCACTTTGATGATAGACGGGCATACATTGGCCTAAGCTAACTTGATTTACCAACTCCATGAATTGCTAAAGGCATTGAAGCTATCTTTTGCTCTTCTTTATACCACTTCATTGTTTAGGTGGACCCACAGATGAAGCACGAGGGGTTCTGGATCTTGGTGTGCAGTACTGGACAAGCCGAGGATGGGCATTTGTTGATGTTAACTATGGGGGAAGCTCAGGTCTTTGGCCCTTTCTTGTCTCAGCTTATATCTGATGAAGAAATCCACATTCTTTGTACTTCCAGATCTGACGTATTAATTATTCAATGATGTCCATCCTCTTATTTACAAGCACCTTAATCTATTTACTATCAAGGATTTTGATGGTGATAGTTATTGATGTTCCTTCACTCTGTTGAAGGCTATGGGAGAGAATTTCGAGAGAGGCTTTTAGCACAATGGGGTGTTGTTGATGTAAATGATTGCTGCAGTTGTGCTGCATTCCTGGTATGGCTTGTTCAGACTGACAAACCCAATTTGTTAGTTTTTGTGGAGGATCTACTCAGCATTTACAGTGGTTACTAAGAAAGATGAATGAACATGCTTGTACCATGCTGATTGTTAAGGTGGAAACCGGAAGAGTGGATGGGCAGCGGCTTTGTGTAACTGGAGAATCCGCTGGTGGATTCACAACTTTAGCCTGCCTTGCTTTCAGACAGACCTTCAAGGCTGGTTCGTCTTTATATGGGGCAAGTTTTGGTTCTCAATTTCTCATGCATTGCTTTCTTATGGATTCAGGTTAACACCAGCTAAGAACTTATACATGCGGGTTCTGCTTTGTTTATAAGCAGATAGCTGACCTAGCGTCCTTGAGGGCAGGAATGCACAAGTTTGAAGCATACTACATTGATAACCTTGTGGGTGAGGAATGCTGCATTCATGACTCATCCATACTAGCAATCGTTTTTTTTATATGTTTCAATTAACAACATCACTGTACCACCAATGTTTCAGGAAATAAACAAGCTTACTTTGAGAGGTCTCCAATAAACTTTGTTGAAAACTTTTGATGTCCAGTGATTTTGTTTCAAGGGTTGGAAGACACGGTAAGCCTACAAGGCCTGAACTTGCGTAGTGGAGGATATGCTAACCTTCGACAAGTTTCAGAATATGCCTGGAAATCATAAATGTCAATTTAATACCATTTATGAAATAACTCAGTTGGTAGAGCCTCCAATTGAGTGGCCACGCACCCTGGCTCGAACCTGGGTGCTCACTGCTCACAGGTCGTGGTTACCTCCTTAAGGCTCCGTTCGTTACACCGTTCCCGGTCAATCCTGGCCAGGAATGCTTCCGGCCCTATAGAAAATATATGGTCAATCCTGGCCGGAACGGTTCCGGGACGTCATTCCCCGGGAACCGAACAGGGCCTAAATGGTTTGGTATTCCTGTCTCTTAAGGGAAAGACAGAAGGAGGGGATAAGAAGAAGCCGTCTGTTTAACACATCAACTAGCATGTGGTGTATAAAAAGGAAACCAGCTATCGATGAATAAACTCCAAGCCATTAATCATGAATGAGGGAATTAGGATCGACTAGGAACAAACTACGCCTTACCAGTTCTTAACTTCTTGTCATGAACCTGAAGCTATTGATTTCAGTTTACTGGCTTTCACTTTGATATCAGGTTGTATCACCAGATCAGGCAACAAAAATATACAAGGCCATAAAGGACAAGGGCCTTCCCGTTGCTTTGGTTGAGTACGAAGGGGAACAACATGGTTTCCGCAAGGTCCAGTGATCACTCTTTAATCCTTAGGCACTGCATCTTCTAAGTGCCACATTTAGTATAAGCAGGAAAATACTTAGTCAACTACCTAATATGAAAACTCACTATCTGCTGTTGTTCTCTAGCAAGTTAAGCATTTTAATTAGTATAGGACGAACTTGAATTTGCATAGTGCAAACTGCAGATAGCTCATACCTGACGTGCATTCCTTTGAACAGGCTGAGAACATCAAATTTACCTTGGAGCAGGAGATGGTGTTCTTGGCAAGATTAGTGGGAAAGTTCAAGGTGGCTGATGACATAACTCCAATCAAGATTGAAAACTTTGATTAGTCCTTGTAAACGTTTCAAACGGCAGCAATCCTTATTTTCTGTTTACCTGCTATCAACTGCTGAACTGATCAGCTTAGATGCAACTTGGTGCACCTCTTAGGGCAGATTTGCCCTTCGCAGCTGTTCTTTTAATTGAACTCTAGGACTCTAGCTCTCATTCAGTCTGTTCGCTTGTCTGAATTTTTTATTTTTTAGCCCTTTTTTTGAAAGTTTTTCACAAATACGTCCCTGGAGGAAATATTTCAGAATCTGGACCCTTAGCTCGGCGCCATCGATGCTGGCGCCGAGCAAACACGCCTCGGCGCCAGCGTACCTGGCGCCGAGCTCTTGGGCTCGAGACCCATGTGGAGGTGACATGGCAGGGAGCTCGGCGCCAGTCACCCTGGCGTCAAGCTCGGCACCGTAGATCTTGACGCCGAGCTCGGCGCCAAGGTGACTAGCGCCGAGCTTGTGTTTTAACCCCGGCCCCAACCTTCCTACCCGAGCATTCTTCCTATTTTTTCTCCTCCCTCTTTGATTTTTTCTCTTCCCACTTCGTCCTACCTCATGAATCGGCATATTGGACCTTGAAAACTTTGATTTGATCCGTAGATCTTCGAGAGCAAGGTATCCTCGCTCCTCTCCTAGTTTTTTTCGCATCGATTCGGTATATATTGGTCGGATTTTTCAACCTAAGAATCGTCATTACTTAGGATTTCATTCTATCCCTCAATATTTATATTATACAACCGTAGGATGATGCTAAGGCGTGGAAAAGCTAGCAAACCTAGGCACATGTAGTTATGTTATGGGTTCATTGTTGTGCATCAAATGGAAGACCCTAGATTTAGGGTTTAATGTTAATTGCTTTTGGTTCTTAGAACGAAATTGGTTGTATTGTAGTTATGGTTCTCATTGATATTTATTTGTGATGTTTTGATTTATGTTTGTTAAATTACATCCGTTTTGTTAGATGCAAGAAATGTTATCGGGAGGAGTTTTGGCGAAAACTGGGGCCGTCCTCGAGAATTATACCCCGACGCGTCTAGCAAAGATGCCCCCGTCCCTCCTGACCTC
This sequence comes from Miscanthus floridulus, assembly GCF_019320115.1. NCBI lineage: Eukaryota > Viridiplantae > Streptophyta > Magnoliopsida > Poales > Poaceae > Miscanthus > Miscanthus floridulus. The sequence goes on from NC_089597.1 coordinate 39,887,919, forward strand.
TCTGTCCCTAACTGTGACTGTGGTTTCTCAGACCCATGTTTTTCAATCGAAACATCCGGACACAGCGGCGTGGTGCTCCTACACATGCAGTCGTTTTAATGTAAGAAATTGTTTCCACTATCTTTTTTCTTTATTTGTGTAAGTATGCTACTAATATTTTGTTGGAATCTTGTTGTGTAGGACCATGAGAGGTGCTTTTTCTTTCAGTGGATCTGACGGTGCAGACAAGTTTGATCCTAGGTACCTCCTTTTCGACGATTGGTTTAGAGGGAGACATCCACATGAGCACTTCAAGCGGTGGGTTCCACCCCCCTAACCCTCCGCCAATGATGGCTAAGGAGAAGCACCTAGCCACAGTTAGACGACTCGAGGAACCTCCTCTGTGCGATTGCGGAGATCGAGCTGTGATAAACCCTGAGAATACGTTGGAGTTTGTGTGTCCAAACAAGCATGAAGTAAGTGCAAAGTGTATGTGTTGAAATGTTGCGCTATATGTGTTCATGTACTAATATCACCTTATTTAGGTGTTTTCAATGGCGAAGTGTCGTTTCAAGGAGTGGTTGTATGGTCCTAAGAACCAATGGCCGGAAGAACCACGAAAGGTTAAGGAAAAGAAGAAAGAAAGGGTAATTTACAAAGCACCTCCTGTCATGTGCGAATGTGGTGTTAAATCCAACTATGGCCTAGTCCCTTCGGAGCTTGGAATATGCCATTATTGCGGCCATATGGTTGAGTATGATGAGGTTGGTTATTTTTGTGGTAAACATGAAATCGTATTTTGTTTCTTTTGCTAAGACATATATGATATAATATTTCTTTTGAACAGAGCACTAGGAAATGCAGGTGGGAATGTTATGATGGTCAAGCTAAGTTCTTGGATGAACTGAAGGGGAGGCAAGTAATTGCACGGAAGAGGGGATATGGACCTGACTACGTCAACCTATTCGTTACACATCATAAAGAAAAGATGCCTGAGTTTGCTAGACAGCACGGTATTTGTAACCCGATCGATGTTGGGCTTGACAAATGGGGATTGGAGAGACGGGTGACGTTAGAGGAGAAGAGGGCAAGGAAGGAGGCAAGGGAGGAGACAAGAGTACAGATGTAGGTCTTGAACGAGCATGTTGTTGCATTATGTGCCAGTGAGTGCTTGAAAGCCTTTTTCGTTGCCTGATTTTAAATGTAATATAATCGCGTTGCTAACTAATTGCATTTTATACATGTAGGGATTGGATGCAGTGAGGAACATGCCACAGAGGTGGCTCATGCAAGGAATGAGAAAAAAAAGTTAGATGAGCATAGATCGCGAGCTGGTCGCACCGTTCAATCACCGATTGTGTTGTCTGATGAGAGGGACAAGGATGAGGACGACACTAGCAGACTAAGTGAGCTCATCGCTCTAGCAGAGGCGGGCTTGCAGGCGGAGGAGGCGGAGGACGACACTGGCAGACTGAGCGAGCTCATCACTCTAGCAGAGGCGGACTTGCAGGCAGAGGAGGATGACGACGCATTCTTCACTCAGGCCGCAGAGGCCGCAGATGAAGTAGAGGCCGCTTACTATAGGCGACAGGTAGGTCAGAGCAATGCAGGTGAGCCTAGCCACAGCAACAGGGTTATGGTAGAGGACTGGTACTCGGATGATAAGTTGCTTACTCAGTATGTTTCAGACTGATGATTTGAAAGTGCATTTGCCCCCTATGTGGGTTTTGGTGTATTGATGACATCCAAATTAGGGACTAATGTGATCTTAATGAGATATGTCGCAGCTATTACTCATTATGCGCTCTCCAATGGTTTTATTTTTGTTTTTGAGTTTAGGATCCGCCGCACTATAAAGAGGGATGCAAACTTAGTTGGTCTGAGAAAGATATAGTGCTCGAGCATAAAAATAAAATCAAAGAGAGAGACAATCTAGCACTCCACGAGCACGTAGAATATTTTTAGTGACTGTTGGTGTCGAAAGTCCCGACGTAAGCCTGGAACTCCCGACAGTCGGAAGTCACGACTCATGCTGAAGTCCTAACGCCCAGTCACTTAGCCTGCGCAGTGATTGTGGCCTGTCGGAAGTCCTGAGCGACTCCTAAGTCGGGAGTCCTGACCCAAGTCTGTATCGATACGATTGGACTATACACGTTCTAATGAATTTACATTTAATCTGTGTACTAGATTTGTAGCCTTTTCAACACATCAAAACACATGAAATGGCATGTGAGATCATGTACCGAACTAGGGTACAGAATTCCTTCGACTAAACCTAACATGCCTTAGGTAATTAAACCAAACAACAAACACATAGATGTGCCATGTGAATAAGATAAAGTCAGTCCTAGTAGTGTGGCCACATAGCAAATTGTGTTGCACCTTCTCCAAAGTAGCCTCCCATTGTTGGTGGTGGTGGCGGCGGGGGTGGCGGTGGAGGACCCTTGTTCCTGTGATTAGGGTAGGTGCAATATGGATCATTGCAGAGTGCCTCCTATGAATCGGCACCGTTGTTGTTGTCATCCTAGTCCGTCGTCCTTGTAACTGCTGCTAACTTCCCTTTCTAGATCGAAGATACGGTCCTACAGGTAGTAGATGTACTCCGCATGCGGATAAATAGGTCGAGGATCGACCCACCTAGTGAACCCATAGTTTTCTTCGGCCAAGGAAGACTACAATAAGTATGTCATGTAAGTTGTATAGACGAGGAACATATTGAAGAAACAAATACTAATAGCAAGTACCCATGCTCGCTGGCATTTGAAGAAACGACGACCTCCATCTATTCCCTCGGTGAACATCTGCACTAGGCAGTCCTCACCATGCATGCATTTTGGCCACTCTTCTTTCCATTCATCGTATCCTCTCAGTGGTGCCTCTTTGGTGAAATCAGCTTTTGCTCTCAACTGGGAACCTCTCATAAAGAGCTTCCTCAAAGAAATCAGGACCAAGAGGACCCTCCCACCTAATGGTTGTTCCCTTCCCCTTTCCTCTCCCTCTGGATGACCCTCTAGACATTGGTACTAGCAATGAAAGAAAATGCTGAGGAGTGCTCTTCTTCCTTGTTTTGTGTGTGAATGAGAGGGAGTGAGGGGTTATTTATAGGTTGAGAGGAGGAATGGAGGCCTCTCAATGTGCCATGTCAGCGATCCGTGTGCCTCTTCACCTCAGCCCTTGGATCAAATAGTCATAAGATGGATGGTGGAGATGGAGTGGAGTTGTGCTTCCTTGCATGCCAGTACTATGTCAGTGAAGTGATAAATCGCTGCTGTCCTTGTATCTGAAAAGTCTATTTTTATTGTCTGAAAAGCCTATATTCGTTCACTGTTACTTGGTAAAGCCTAGATTCATCTACAAAGCGTCTGTACGATACGATTGGACTATACACGTTCTAATGAATTTACATTTAATCTGTGTACTACATTTGTGCCTTTTTAGCAGTGTAGTATGATTAATGATTCACTAGAAAAAATTCGTAAGAGTTTCCCTTGTTTCAGGAGCATCCACAGTTACAAACAGAGACATCATTATATATTCCAAACATTTCATCATCCAAGGAGCAAAATGCAACCACAACGAACATCACAACCAACATAACATGTCCTGCATAGTCCAAATAGTCCACAATGTCCATACAGTCCTAAATAGTTACAGGAAAGTAAATACAAAATCTATAATAGTGCATACTAACATCTACCACAACCCTCACTGTCCTCCTACTCTTGCTCTTACCCTTGTGACCGAGAGCGCTCGTACCTAGAGTGTAAGGGTCACGCGGACGGCGTCGCCTAGTGCCTAGAGGCGGTGTAGGCTGAGTCGAGGGAGCATCATGGAGCTGAGAGGGGCCAAGCTCCTCGTGCCTCTGGTCCACGTCGTCATCATCGTCCTCGTCCCTGTCCCCTATAGCTGCTTGGCTAGAGGAACCCAAGCCTCCTCTGCCTATGGAAGGAACGATACACATCTTGCGTCGTGTCTGTCCTGCAACCACAACTGAGCAGCCGCACGGCTGTAGCCGACGTGACAGCCTCTGTTGTACAAAATTATGTTAACTGAAAGAATCTAACGTATTAATAATATGTTTGAAAGAATATTTTGAATCTTAGCTCTAGGAAGCTAAGCATGTAGTCGTCCCTGACTCTCTGGCCGAATGCGCTCAATTTCTTCAACGGAGCATTTGAGTGTATTGCCCTGCAACAAAGTTCTCAGTAATAATACTTCTGAACAGATAGCAATAGGTTTTGTTTTCTTTTGTACAAGAATCTAACGTATTATAAGGATGATACGGCTCGAAGGTGGCACTAACTAAAATAGATAACTCTAACGCCTAATGTATTGGTATGCAACTTAACATAGAAAAATAAGGCAATTGACTTACCACTCTGTCCAAGATCGGTCCTGCCTCCACCTGCCTTCCTGCATGAGTAGATTGGTCATACGCCGTGTCTTCATTGTCGGAGGACTCGATGTCGGCGTAGTAATGTTCTGTCCATTGTACCCTCAGCCTACAATGTGTCGCATGCTGGTACCAAGCTTGGTACCACCTGAACTCATGGTTCGTGTGTGGCTCGTTGTTCTCGTCCACGTTGTCATGCATCTCCTCCCATTGCTCAATGAAGGACTAGTGGTGCTTCTCCTAGTCAAAAATCTTTCTGTTCTTCTAATGATCCAACCTGCACGTATGTCATCGTTACTTGAATCCATGCACATGTCACCATATTAATATAAATGGACCATCACAAGACATTTGAAATGGCAAAACACTTACTTGTGTAAGTCAATGCCAGTCGAGAACAAAGCCATAGGCCAAAGCTGTCTTACTCCAAATTGGCGTGCAACTCTATCTGGTAGGTGGAACTCGACAGCATAGAAGCAGATTAGAGGGCACCTCATCCTATAGAAGTCATCGTCGAACCCACAAACGTTGCTCAACTGAAAAGGAAGTGCCCCCTCTCCATCGTACGGCTCCCACTCCACCTGCAACATGTCCAAACAAGATGTTAGATGGTATACTAATCCATTTCAAACCAGCATGGGAAATAAAATTTACTTACACTAGACTGCCGTCAGCGTGTCTAGCTCGTTCGTGAACTCAATGTACGCCCGCTCTAACCTCGACGTACGGAACCCTGACCTAGTCCCAAAGGTACGCCCACGTCGGCTGCCGAACTTGGAGGCTGACCTTGGAACCACTCACGACGAGCCAGAACCTCTAGACGGCCAACTAGAAGACGAGCCCACATCCACAGCTATAACAGGTACACGCATCCACCAAGTGATGCGTTGGACGAAGTCCGATGACACCCCTCGCACAGCTGCCAGGTATAGAAAACCCAAGACTATAGAGCCCCAGCTGTAGTGACCCGCCTAGGTCCCAGTCACTGAGGCAGTGGACCCACATCCTAGGACGCTAGTGTCACCCAGTGGCATCGAGGAAGAGAACGTAGGCAAACAGGTGTAGGATCCATGCCCTATTGTAGTACCCAACTGTCTCCTCATCTGCCTCCTTAGGGCACTGTGCGAACTCTTGCTGGAGCTAGGAGATGAGAACTCTAGAAGTGCGAGCCCCTTGCTCGCCAAGCTCATGCCCAAGGAAGGCCTCCACTTGTGCTCTCCAGCCTTCTGACATGCACTGCCCTGGTGACTGGGTTGTCCGTGAATCCTTAGGCCTAGCATCTTCTGATAAGTCCTAGAGTGTGACTGTCATCTCCCCGAAAGGTAAGTGGAAGCTATGAGTCTCCGGCCGCCACCTATATTTTAGACAAATCAAGATTACATGTCAAAAAGGCAAGCGCATGAACAAATGGCCATGAATGGAGGCAATGATTGAATATAATACCTATCAACCAACGTAGTTATGGCCAGCTGAGTTGAACTTGGGCAACCCATGATGAACCTAAAAAGAGATGACATCCAGGCCAGCTCTTTGTAGGAAAGGAGTGTACCTGTCGTCGTACCGCATGTCCAAGAACCCACTGTGGGTTCTAGGATGAAGGAGCGGAAGGTCCTGCATGGAATAAAACATAGTCTCCTGTTACTTCATGAACACATGTACGCTCACCAAAATTTGAACAAAACATATAGATTATTACCTGCCCCTGTGCTATGAGACGTCCTCGGTGGGTCTCCTCGTACGTCGGGTCGAGCAGGTGGAATTGCGCCATCCTACAAAAAAGTCAATGAATTAGAAATTCAATATGCAATGAAACATGAACTTAGAAATGTACAAGTAATTGACACAATTACATGCATAATTAATTAAATGAATATGACAAATATTAAGTAATATAATCAACCAATAATCGCACCTCACTAATCTGCCAATGGCAACTTCATGAATTATGGCCAAGTCTACCACACTTGCCGCACTCGTACTGCTCGAGGGTCAGTAACAAATGGGGTTCCTCTCCCACGCCTCGTTCTTCTAGGGTATCTGATCCATAACCATCATGTGTCTCGTCCTCTTCCTTGATCCACGCTTGTTCCAACGGTAAGCTAGATCCACAATATACTTTGGCCCATCATATGGAGGCCACTCTCTAGGGTCCCGAAAAGGCACAAAGCAGGGGGCTCCATGTGTGCACAAGCGTGTCGACACTGAACTCGTGAGGTATCCTGCTATCGATATTATAGTTGCGATGCCTAGCTTGCTGCCACCAAATGGGAACAAAGAAAGTGGTACTGCCTTGGTTTACCACAAGTGCATTTGAAATCTTGGAGGACAACCACATGCATCCTCGACTCTCGGACCTCGCCAGTCGGACGTTGTACCACCCCTATGCTCGACCTGAATAAGTCCCTGTGGCATGATCAAAGCATGTAACCTCATGTGTGCTAGCCCTTTCATTTGCCTTCTCTAGGTGTGCCTTCGGTTTCGGAGCCCATATCTCTCCATCACTCCATAACTTCAATGCATGGGCATGTCTATCGTTGAACCAGGCAACAAGCTTATAGAAGGTGAATTGAACGATTGCATTCATGGGCATACCACGTATCCCCAATAGCAACTTATTGAATGACTTCGCCATGTTGCTGCACTAAAACTCGTACCTCCATCCACCGGCGTCAGTGAGCTCTCATCCATTTCTCCAAATCCCTCATCAAACCAGTGAGCCATTGTCTACCTTTTACATTTGATGTGGTTTTGATCCTGCTCCAACTTTTTCTAAAAGTACTTGTCCTCAAGCTGTCGAGCAGCCTCCTAGAACAGATCAAAGTTACCCTTCACACCATCCTTCTGGAGTAGATTCTCGGACAAGGTGTCAGAGTACACCAACGATGGTGCTAAAGGTGCATACCCCTCTATCTGCTCTCACATGGCATTAAGTATGCCCTAGGTGCCTATCAGATATGACGCCAACCTCCCTACTAGGCCCAACCACTGTGTATCCAGACTAGCCTCAAGAACCATCCCCAACTGTCATTGTTCTCCTTCTCAACCAAAGCAAATGCCAAAGGAACCAACTTGTTGTTCGTGTCACAGGATATGGCTATAAGAAGTGTGCCCTAATATTTGCTAATCAGAAACGTGCCATCAATGGAGAAGATGGGATGACAGTGCCTAAAGGCCTCAACACACTGAGGGAAGCACTAGAAAGCACGGAAGAATATCTACCTCCCATCCTTCCATGCATTTGGTTTTGGGATGTACTCATAATGAATGCCTGGATTCACCGCTTTGATTGCATTAAAAAGTACTGGTAGCTGCTCATACCCATCCTCCCAGTCCCCATATATCATCTTCTACACTCACTGCTTAGCCCTCCAAGCTTTACCATAAGTTATCACATAACCTCCATACAATGCCTCAATAGTCCTAATAATTATCCTCACCTTCATGTTGGGTTCTCCCTGCAATATTCCCATCAACCACTTGGCAATGAGGGTAGAAGTAAATTGCTGATGCCTCAGTGTCAGATCATAGGTCAGCACAATTGTGTGGCCCAACAACTTTTGTGATCTTCCACTTTCTAGTGACCGTTTGCTTCCTTGCACAAACCCTCCATGGGTAGCATTCCTTGCCACACACAACTGTATAACAGTGCTCCGCATATAAATGCAAGACCTTGTAAGGTCTCTTTCGTATCACTGTAAATGCCTGCAACCATCTCTTCAATGTAGGGAGGTCATTGAACACCCTCCCATTCTCAATTACCATGTTAGGGCCAGCCTCAGGAGCTTCTAGGAGCTCATCATCATGTCCTTCTGCACAAGCCTGATCAGAATGAGCAAGGTCGCTGAACTCATGAAATCTTGGATCATGGTGGTCGGGAAAGATACGCCTCAACATCTCAACATCACTCTCTGTCAGCTCTCCAACAAGGCGATCATCATTAGAATCAAAAGCCCTTGTCATCTCATATGGCTCCGAATCATGCATAATTTTAACATTATTGGAGCCACGGAATCTATCTCCAAAGTGCACTTGCGCAGCAACAGGGGGCACATCCACATTTTCAGGAATGTCTCCTGCAACATAAGTAGAGAAATGAGGAAAGAATGAAAGAAATGGATGTAAGGAAGGGGGTAAGCTCCCAATAAGCCATGCGGTTAAGACACTTACTCGGATGATTCTGTGTCAAAGGGATCTCATGAGGAGGATCTGCCACAACAACATGAGTCTGACAAGCATCTCCAACTACCGCATTGGGGCAGATTGAGCATCGGGAACCGTAGGTGCAACCTCCACATCCATATCAGGTTCCGAGGATGGGAGGGTCGATGTGTGCCTGCTGACCCATTGGTGGGGAAAACCCATGAGGGATGGGATCAACTAACACCCGACGCACAACCACATCTAAACATTGCAGCTGGCTCTTCATAGCCGATCTCACATAGTTCTCCCACTGATCCACACAACCAATTGGGATCATTCGCTTGAGAATGTTGGGAGGAGAACCTAGGTGCAATACACCATCAACTGCAATGCCATCATCTCCAAGGCAATGCAGCTCCTCCCGAGCCCGTGCAAGCATCTCACTAAATGAAGGCCTATCATTGATATAGCACAGGCACGCTTTGCATGTCAACAAACTCAACATATCCATAGCGATCGTATTCAACGGTGCCTCCATGATATATGGTCACTAGGTTGTCCTATCTAGTTCAAACACATAACGAAACACATGTCCTTTAGTCCAAATTAGACGCTAGATAGTACCTAACAAGTACTTTCTAACTACAAACTAAGTAAATAAGATAACAACTACATACATAGATACAGTGTACTAACTAAATAGCTAGGTCCTATTTAGTTAACTAAATATGTAACTACCTATCTAAGTAGCTATCTAACTATATCTATGTACCTATGTATCTATGTTTCTATCTATCTACATATATATCTCACTAGATCACTAACTAAATCAACTACCTAAGTCATCACATTAACTAGTAAATAACAAATGCCAACTAAAGTAGGTACATTGCATATTCACAATTTTTACATTTGCAACAACTGATCCGCGGACGTCGGCACGGGCAGCCAATTAGGCGAGGCCGGGGGCGGGTGGCGCGACACGGCACGGCGGGCGCCAAGAGGCATGGCGTGGGCGCGACGTGGCCACGGCACGGTCACTGCACGGCGGGCACGGCGTCGGCGCGGCACGGCGCGACGCGCGCAAGGCGGGCGTGGCGTATTTGTGAAAAACTTTCAAAAAATGGCTAAAAAATAAAAAAATTCGGTTCGCTTATTGGTTTCAGCCAGGGCTTATCAGTTATGGTACAGTATTTTTCTCTCACAGCAAACCAGTACCAGCCGGGCTTATCAGCCTAGAAACCAACCAGCGAACAGGCTGATAACGAGCAATAATTGAAACAAAGCTCGTTATAAAAAACAAAATAAAAAACAAGAAGAAGCAAAGCTTTCCTTAGCTTTTCCCTGGTGTTGGTCTGTTTTCAGGTTCCACGATCTGTTGACGTGCGAGGAGACAAATGTTAGGCATGATTAGCCCATCAATCATGCCTCAATCATGCCTCAACACGATTTAGAATCTTACGTGAGTTAGGCATGATTTAGTTTTCAAAGCAAGAAGCAAAGCTTTCCTTAGCTTTCCTTAGTACTATTGATTGGCCATGATTTAGTTTTCAAACGTGAGTTAGGCATGATTAGCCCATCAATCATGCCTCAACACGATTTAGAATCTTACGTTAAATAAGGATTAAAAGTTTTATCAATAAATTTAGGCTACGTTGTTGTGTGGAGATACTTTTAGTAGTTGTTAATAAAAGTCTAGTGAGATTGTTGATTGCTCATGCTATATGCGGGTTGTCTTTGTCAGAGTTGTTTTAGTCCCGGTAGGAAGTGTTTTTCATTACGAGATGTTTTGACTTTTTAGGTTTGTATAAATTTTGCAATGCACAATGTGTAGATACATATCTCTATCTCTTCTCTTCTCTGCACCTAATAAAACTCTAAAGTAGTGATAAAAAAAAAAGCATATGCTATCTGGTCACAAAGACTAAAAAAAACCCGCAAGAGCCAATCGGAGTCTGATACGAGCCAACAGGCCAGGCTCAATACATACGTATATATTCAAGGAAAATATTATTTTCTTCTATATGCATATATTATTTTTTGTATTAAAAGCTTTTGTCCAGACCCCTTCGTGTACTGCTCGGCCTCTGGACGTGCACGCAACTGGCTCAGCCTCCGGACACGGCTCCACTACGCCTCCGTGTAGGCGCCTGGTTCGGCCTCTGGACGCGCGTGGCGCTTCGCCTCTCAGTCGGTGTCCACGGTCGACTTGGAGCGGTATGTCTTCATGAACGACGTTCTTGACCGGCGTAGACTCGATCTCCACCAAGCGGCTATCTCATCTATATCTCTACACCTAAAAAAATACCTAAGGGTATCGTCTGCGTTACACCCCGCTCCGTCCCTCGCCCCGCTCCATTGATCCCAAACACGCAATACGAAACTAAACCGTGCATGTCCACATGTAATACGAAACCAAGACGAAACCATGCAAACATGTACGTTACGCAATGGAGACTTGTACTTGTACATGCCAACACATGCAAACATGGTACTTGCATGCCCTAGAAGAGTACAGGCCCGCCAGGCCGGGACCTGGGACAAGAACCGTCACTACTAAAAAAACTTTTCCAAGGCGTTTTGAATTGGGCCTCGGAGGCGGTTGGGCCGGCTGCCCGCCTTGGTTAATACCTGGGATTAACCGAGAGCCAATGCGGTCATTTTTTTATTAATCGAGATGGTCACAACCAACCGCCTCACAAAATCAATTTACGGAGGCAGTCTCCTAAAATCTATTAACCGAGGCGAGCCTTAAATACCCCCATTTTCGGAGGCGGAGCACTTATAAGGCCCGCCTCGGTTAATTATGGCCAAGCCCACTAGCAATGAGAAAAGCCCAAACCAACCCGATACACACCCTGAATATATATAAGGGGGAAGTTAGGGTTTCACTCACTCCCTCCGCCGCCCCAACCCTCAGCCCGACGCCGCGCCTCTCCCAGCGCCCCCACCCGACGCCTCTCTCAGTCCCTCGTCGCCCCCCCCCCCCCACCCGACGCCTCTCTCACTCGCCCACATCTCTCTCCCTCACTCGCCCTCCTCTCTCTCTCTCCCTCACAGCGTGGGCGGCTCCCCAGCGACAGCGGCGCCTCTTCTTTTCCCCGGCGACGACGGCGCCTATCCCTCTCCTCTTGTGGTGGCGCGGGCGAGGCAGCGGCGCCTCTCCCTCTCCTCTTGTGGCAGCAGCGGCAGCGGCGCCCTCCACCAACCTCCAGGCAGCGGGAGCAGCGGCGGCACCAGATCTGGTGGTGGAGCGCTCCTCCCCAGAGTTCCTCCACCGGCGGCGCCCTCCTTCCCAGAGCTCCTCCACTGGCAGCGCTGGCTCCTTCCCCAGCGTCGGCACGCTCCTCTCTCGAGCTCCTCCACCGGCGGCGGCGCGCCCTCCTCCCCTATCTCCTCCGACTACCGTGGTGGCAGGATCCGCCACTAGTGGCTAGATCTGTGACCATGGTGGCCGATCCGTGCCCATGGTGGCCGGATAGAGCTCCCCCGGTGGCAGATCGAGGAACCCCGGTAGCGGTAGCGCGCAGCCCAGATCTAGGCCCAGACCTAGTTTGGGCTGCAGCCTTTTCCTTTTTTTGTTTTTTTTATTTGATTAACCGAGGTGGACATTTCAACCGCCTCAGTAAAGTTTGATTTACTGTGACCTTTGGTTCGAGGCGGTTGGGATGCCCGCCTCAGAAAATCGGTTTTGCTTGCCTCGGAAAAGATTTGTGTAGTAGTGCGTGCCGCCGGGCGCTTGCTGCTTCTTGGAGGAGTTTCAGAACAAGTGTTTATTGTCATACACCAAAACACGTGATAATAAAGTTATTCAGAAATATCCACCGCGAGAGTTTTGATGCATGGACAATCAGATACAGACGAAGCTGATGATAGGCATTTCTTTGTAGAAGCTGTCAACAAATCTGTTCATGATGCAATGCTGAATCATAATACAGTTTTCTTGAATACATTCCACAATACCATGAAGTAGGTGTTTCATAGATTTCTACTTGATCAGGTTGGACCGGCTTATTACAATATTCCGCATCCGTCGACTCAGAGGACTAATCAAGCCGGTACTAGCCATCAAGAAGCAGCACTGGCTAAGAGTGATGATGCCCAGACAATTCAAAATTCATCTGAGCAAATTCAGGGTGCTACTACAAATCAAATATAATATAATTCTGAATTATTAGTGTAGCATGTGCAACAGCCGACAGGGCAAGTTCAGAATCAGATGGTTAATTTTGGTACATTAGGCCAAATACCACCGTCGGCTCCAAAAATAGCACCATCAGTTCAAAGGATTCGTAGAGATACAGATCCTAATATTTTCAATCAGAGTTTTCAAGCAGTAAATCAGCAAGAGGCTCGACAGATAGATATTCCATAAGGATATCATTATGGTTCAGATTATAATACTCTCAATATGATTCCAAATCTAGGATATCAAGGTACTCAGAATTTCAATCTCCAGATGGATTAGCTATTGCCAAGAAATTCAAACTCAAATGTTGATGAATTGTTGCTCAGAGTAACCGAAATGATGAAAAGTCAATTTGGTTTAAAACCAAAAGGACAGACCTTTTTATACAAACATCCATATCCAGAGTGGTATGATTTAGTGGCCCTTCCTATGAATTACAGGCTTCCAGAATTTGCTAAGTTCACTGGTCAAGATAGCACAAGTACAATAAAACATGTCAGTAGATATCTTACTCAGTTGGGCAAAGCCTCTATTGAAGAAGCGCATCGAGTTTGTGTGTTCTCTTTGTCCCTGTCAGGACCACCTTTCACTTGGTTTTCATCACTAGCGGTTAATTCTATTGCCAATTGGAGTGATCTTGAAAAAAAATCATACATATTTCTACACGGGCAGGGGAAAGAAAGATCATAGATTTGATAACTATAAAGCAAAGAGCTAATGAATCGGGTTCTAAGTCCCTTTAGAGGTTCCGAGAAACAAGAAACTTATGCTTTTCGTTGAATTTGACTGATGATCAGCTAGCTGCGTTGGCCGTTCAAGGAATGTTGCCAACATAGAGAGAAAAGTTGCTTGGGCAAGAATTTGACAATTTAGGTCAATTGGCTCAACGGGTGGCAGCACTTAATAGCTAATTCCATAATATGCGCAGAGATATCCAATTCCAGAAGAATGCTACAATCACTAAAGCTTATAATCCATATTTAGTCGATGATGATGATGAAGAAGGGGAAATTGCCGCAGCTAAATGGAATTAGGGTAAAAAGATAGTAATGGTTCCAAATCCTTGGAGAAAACAAGTTGAAGAAAGTTATGATTTTGATGTTACAAAAGCAGACAAACTTTTTGATTTATTGCTTGAGAAAGGACAGATTAAACTGCCTACCAATCATGTTATATTACCTCCCGATCAGTTGAAGAATAAGAAGTTTTGCAAGTACCATAACACTACTTCTCATACTACTAATGATTGCAGGATTTTTCGGCAGCATATTCAGAGGGCTATTCAACAAGGGAAGCTTAAATTTGATACAGCCCGGAAAATGAAAGTTGATGATAATTCTTTCCCAAAGGATCAGAACATGGTTGATGCTAAGTTGTTCAACGGGAAAGTAAAAGTTTTAACATTAGCTAGGGCAAGAGAAACTGGAAAAGTTGATCTGGAGATGCAAATATCAGCTGATGAATATAGAAAAATTAAAAGGCGTCGTGACCAACAAAAGAGCCGATATGAGTAGGGAGAAACGTCGAGAGATGGTACGATGAGACCATGTGTTACATCTCAAATTCTATTGAATAAATGGCAGCGGCAGAAGGAGAAAGATTATCAGCGCTGGTTAGAAGAGAAGGAATATCAATGTTAACAAGAAGAAGAGAGATATAAAAGAGAACAAGCTAAGTCACATTGGAATTAACTTTTCTTCAGACGTTGTTGGAACGAAGGTTTGAGATTAACTACTAGAAATAATTGCCCAGAATATAGCGAACAATATTGGAAGTTTAGGCAATCTCAAGTCAACCACCGGTTTATCCATGATCGAATTGAATATCAACGTAATGATGTGGATCGGCGCTTAAAAATAGAAGCATTCATGATCTGTTTGGAAAGCGAGTTGTTGATAAAAAAATAGGCCGATTATGAAGAAGAAGATAATGAAGAGTATGTTTGGTAGGAAGGATAGTGGTATCCAGGAGGTTTAACAAGAAGTCAGAAGAGAAGAGTACAACGCCTAAGGAGTAGAGAATTAGAACAGGCTCATAGATCTAGTAAACCGCAAGTATGGCGTCCTAAACAAACAGCCGATAAGGGTCCACCATCGGCTAATATTCAAATGGCTTTTCTTTTACCATCTGAATTTAAAGCTCCAGCAGATCAAGAAGTTTATTCGGATTTTGATGAATCAGAGTATGAAGAGATGACAACCCAGTTGACATTGATACAGCAAGCTATATTTGATAAACCAATTAAGCATCGGCATTTGAAGGCTTTATATGTGAAAGGTTTTATCGATGGTAAGCCAATGAGTAAAATGTTAGTTGATGGAGGTGCTTCTGTTAATCTGATGCCTTATACTACTTTTCGCAAGCTTGGTAAAGGACCAAAAGATCTAATTGAGACTGACATGATGCTTAAGGATTTTGGGGGTAATGCGTCCAAGACCAGGGGGGCAATAAAGGTTGAATTGACAATTGGAAGCAAGACTTTGCTCACTACATTCTTTGTCATTGATGGAAATGGTTCATACAGTTTACTCCTTGGTCGTGATTGGATTCCTGTCAATTATTGTGTACCATCGACTATGCATCAATGCTTGATTCAGTGGCATGGAGATAATGTTGAGCTAGTTCATGCTGATGATTCTGTGAGTATAGCAATAGCTGATCCAATGTATTGGGAACTAGAAGATTTTGAGTATTTTTCTGGCAAGCAATGGGAAGGAGGCTTCATTAGAATCAATGATGAAGGCCAATAGCCGATCCAAGTAGTAGGTTCTGAAAGTTTGTTTTAATGGATAATCCAATAGATGGTATAGATGGTAAACTAGGACATGGCTTTACGTCGGCCGATGAGTTAGAAAAAATAGATATTGGTCCTAGAGATAGGCCTAGGCCGACGTATGTAAGTGCTAAATTAGATCCTGAATATAAACAAGAATTGATAGATTTGTTAAAGGAATTTAAAAATTGTTTTGCTTGGGAATATTATGAAATACCTGGTTTAGATCGGTCAGTTGTTGAACATCAGTTGCCAATCCAACCTGGATATCGGCCATTTAAACAAACTACAAGGAGATTTAATCCAAATGTTTTTGATGATATTAAGAAGGAGACTGAAATACTACTAGAAGCAAAATTTATCTGACCTTGCCGATATGTCGAGTGGATATCGAGTGTAGTTCCTGTGTATAAGAAAAATGGGAAGTTGAGTCTGTATTGATTTTAGAGATTTGAACAAGGCTACACCGATGGATAGTTATCCGATGCCAATAGCCGATATGTTGGTAGATGCAACGGCCGGGCACAAGGTAATTAGTTTTATGGATGGTAATACAGGTTATAATCAAATTTTTATGGCTAAAGAAGACATTGCAAAAATAGCCTTTAGGTGCCCCGACGCAATCGGCTTATTTGAATGGGTTGTGATGACTTTTGGATTGAAGAATGCTGGTGCGACTTATCAGAGGGCAATAAATTATATTTTCCATAAGTTGATCGGTAAGATTGTTGAAATCTATATTGATGATGTGGTGGTGAAATCTAAAGGGTATAAAGAACATCTGGCTGATCTACGGGAGACTTTGGAGTGCACAAGAAAACATTGTTTAAAGATGAATCCTAATAAGTGTGCCTTTGGAGTGTCAGCTGGACAATTTTTTGGTTTTATGGTCCACGAGGGAGGAATTGAGATTGGTCAAAAAATTATGAAAGCAATTGACCAGGTAGTACCTCCAACTAATAAAATAGAATTACAATCACTGCTTGGTAAGATTAGTTTTATCAGAAGGTTTATTTCAAATATGTCAAAAAGGGTTATGTCATTTTCTCCTTTGTTGAAGTTGAAAAATGATTAAGAAATTAAATGGGGTGATGTACAACAAAAAACGTATGAGGAGATAAAAGAGTATATGAAATCTCCACCTGTGCTGGTTCCTCCTCAGCAAGGTAAGCCTTTTAAGTTGTACATGTCGGCCGATAGCCAAACGATTGGGTTGGCCTTGATGCAAGAGTTTAAAGAAAAGGAACGGGTTATTTTATGTTTAAGTAGAAGGCTTTTGGATCCAGAAATAAGATATTCTCCTATTGAAAAGTTATGCTTATGCTTATATTTCTTCGGCACTAAATTACGATATTATTTATTATCGGCTGAGTGTATAGTTGTGTCTAAAGCCGATGTGATCAAACACATGTTGTAATGCCGATATTAAATGGGATAATGGGAAAGCGAATTCTTGCATTATCAGAATTTGACGTGAGGTACAAATCGGCTAAAGCAGTCAAAGGGCAAGTGATGGCCGATTTTATTACTCAACATCATAAATCAAGTATCGGCTATGTGGAACCTATGTCTTGGACATTGTTCTTTGATGGATCATCATGCAAGCAAGATGGTGGCATTGGTATTATTATTATTTCGTCTCGGGGGGCAAGTTTTGAGTTTGCCTTTCAAACCAAACCAATGACCACCAATAATCAAGCAGAATATGAAGCTATTTGTTAAGGGACTTTAAGTTATTCAGGAAGTAAAGGCCGAGTTAGTTGAAATATTTGGAGATTCATAGCTAGTTATTAATCAGTTTATCGGCCTGTATAAATGTAAAGATGATATTATGAGGGGATACCATGATGAATGTCGAAACTTACTTGAGGTGTTTCCCCTTACTTCTCTTCAGCATATTCCAAGAGCACAGAATCAAGAGGCCAATCGGTTAGCTCAAAATGCATCAGGCTATCGAGTGTTCCAAGAAATCTTAAGTGGTGAGACCTTGGCTAATGATTGGAGAGTTGAAATAGCCGATTATCTCAAGAATCCATCGCAGAAGGTTACCAAAAAATTGAGATATAAATCGACTAACTATGTTTTGTTAGATAATCTGTTGTATTACAAAACAGTCGATGGAGTTTTGCTTAAATATTTAAGTCAAGAAGAAGCAAGAGTATTGATGGGAGAAGTACATGAAGGAATATGCGGAGCTCATCAATCGGCTTATAAAATGAAATGGGTTATTCGCAGGTCTGGATATTTCTGGCCAACAATGTTAGAAGATTGTTTTGAATATTAAAAGGGGTGTCAGGATTGTCAGCGGTTTGGTAATGTTCAGAAATCGCCTACATCAGCTATGAACCTAATAATTAAGCCATGGCCATTCTGAGGCTGGGGAATTGATTTGATTGGCCAGATTTTTCCACCTTCAAGTAGAGGGCACACGTTGTATTGGTAGCAACAGATTATTTTACTAAGTGGGTTGAGGTCATTCCTTTGAAAACAGTAACTTCAAAGAATATGGTTAATTTTGTCAGGGAGCATATTTTTTATCATTTTGGCATTCCTCAAACCATTACTACTTATCAAGGGATAATGTTCACATCAGAAGAATTCAAAGATTTTGCTGCCAGTATGGGAATTAAATTGCTAAATTCTTCTCCTTATTATGCTCAAGCTAATGGCCAGACAGAGGCATCCAATCAAATTTTGATTAAGTTGATTAAGAAGAAAATTAAAGAGCAACCAAGGAAGTGGTACTTGACACTTAATAAAGCATTGTGAGCATATAAGATGGCTTGTCATGGATTGATTAAATCATCACCTTATGAGTTAGTATATGGGCATAATATAGTTCTTCCTTGGGAGATTCAGACTGGATCAAGACGTGTTACATTGCGAAAAGATTTGATAGCCGAAGTCTATAAAAACCTTATGATGGATGATTTAGAGGACTTAAGTTATCATCGGCTGTGTTCTCTTGAAAACATTGAGGCTAATAAATTAAGAGTTGCAAGGCATTATAATAAAAAGGTCAAGAACAAACAGTATTGAGAAGGAGAGTTAGTTTAGAAAGTAAGATTGCCGATTGGGTCTAAAGATAACAGGTTTGACAAATGGTTGCCTAATTGGGAAGGTCCTTATTGGATTAAACATTGGGCGCCTGGCAATGCTTATATTTTAGAAACGCTAGAAGGGGAAGAGGAGTTTGATAGAGCAATCAATGGAAAATGTAACACCTATGGTGTTACGAGCTCGCTTAGCACTGAGATTATGGCCTGAGAGATAGATCTATAAATATAGTGAGTTCGTTACTTAAATGTGCTAATGAAAAATTCTAACAAGAATATAAGAAATGTAGTTTTAATTGTTTGGCACGAAAAGCGATTTCTATAAACAAGAATAAAACATAACTTGTATCTAGTACTTAAATAAAAATTGAAGTACAAGTTTTGTAGATAGAAATGCAACAATAACGGTTGGGAAGCAAAGGTTGTTAATTAGTGTTCTTGGAAGCTCAAAAATCAAATTGGAAATTAAAATTAGCCCTTTTCGTTGAATCAGAAAAAATTTGAAGTTGTGTTGAAAGTACACTTTTGGTGATTTATAAAATGCAAAATAGTTAAATAAAGCCTTGATGTTTTGGTTCTATTATTTGGTATAAAGTGTGTGCTATGCCGTGAAATGGTTGTTGGTGAAGTTTGGTAAAGTTTTGACCGTTTAAAAATTCAACCAAAAGTGCTAGAGAGTGTTAGTTCTAACTGGAATCTTGAATTCCTTTAAGTCTGAAAAGATGATAGACAATGCTACTTCGACATTTAAATATCTGCAAAATTTCCTAAGCACCAACTTCATGTTTTTGCACCGTTAGTTGCTTCGAAATGAGCACTTGAGAACGGTGTAGGTTGGGGTGGCGATGGGTGTCATGGCACTCTCGTAGAAATTGCCTAACTTCGTTAGAACGCGCTGTGAATTCAATCTGGTGCTCGTTCACGAACCAGCATTTAGCATCATTCACAACCACTCATCTCACCTACCTCGCCTGGTACGACTTGCGCGTTATTGAGGAAAGGACCGAGCTTGATGGTGCCACAGCCGCTGCCTATGCCGTCCTGTCCCTGTGTCTGGTTTCTAGACGAGGTGTGCTGCGCACGGCTCCTAGCTTGCTCTCTCACCCCTCTATCGAGCCCCCCTCTCCCTCCCTTTCTCTCTCACGCATCCGGCATGGACATCGGCTCACTCGTGATGTCACTGTCCGCTAGCCATACGCTACCCTGCGCGAGCTCCCGAGCGTCTCCTCCGCCGACCGCGCCGCTACCATGCTGGCGCGCCACCATCGCCACGCCACGCTGCGCCTCCCGTCTGGCCGTGCCCACGACAGCTGTTCCGGGCGACCTCTAGCCGGTACCACAGTCGGTTGCTGACTAACGCAGGCTCGATGAAGCCAGCCGGTTCGTTCACACCCCGCAGCGCCCTGCCGTGGCCGGCCATCCTTCCTAGCTAGGTTCTGGCACACCGCCTCCCCTACGGCGGCCGCGTGTGGATGCCATGCCATGCCCCGCCTCGGTCCACTCCGCGGCTAGGCCCAGGCCCTATCGTGGCCCGCACGCCTCCCCTACCGTCTAGTCGCCACCGGTGCACCCCCACCACGGCTCGCCGTCGCCTCGTGGCTGCCCACGGCGTGCGTGGCTAAGGTGCCATGGGCCGCCTCTGGCCATGCCGCCGACGCCCACGAGCACGGCTAGATCTACTGCTGCTCCTGTGCCACCTGGGAGCCGCCCTCCGGCAGGAATCGACCGATGCCCGGCTCGCCCATGTACTCCTCTGCTCTGGAGAAGAGAGGGGGAGTATGTGTTCAAATAAAAAGTAGTCCAGGGTTTCCAAAGTGAATCTCTTGACTCAAGTAAATAGTGCTAAATAGTGTCTTTGAACTGCGAGTGGATATAGTAAGAAGTACAGGGGCCTCGGCACAAATTGGTGCCGCCGCCACTAGGCTCCCCACAGTGGGCCAGCCTACTCGCACTAGTCTACGGCCTGCTTGCCCGCCTGGGCCGACCGCGCCCGTTACCGCCGCCGCTGGGCCGCACCTGCGGGCCGAGCTAGGACGCTCAGGCCCTTTTCTTTTTGTGTTGTTTTTCTTTTGTTTTGTTAATTCAGTTCTCTTCAAAAATTGGAAATAAATCATAGAAAATCTAAAAAATGCCAAACTCATTTTGTTAGACTTCTTTTGAGTAGACCTATGTTGTGGGCTAATAATATCATATGCTTTAGCTAAAGTTTTTTTTATAGATTAAATCCTTGCTTAATAATGCCTTATGTAATAAAATTTTGAAACTAATTTTGTTAAGTTTCTAAAAATCATGATCTATCTGATAGTGTATTTTGTTTGCATAGGTTCTGTATGTTTTTAGGGTTGCTCTAATTATTTTAGCATACTTAATATTGTTAAGACATAAACTTGTAGGAAATTCCGTGATAAATCGGTGATAGTGTTAGCTCTAAAAATTTTACAGTAAGTTAGAAGTGTTATCAGGTATTCTCTATAATTTTTGTAGCCCAATAATAATTAGTTTACTAGAGTAGTTAATGTGCCCTAGTTTCGAGTATATTAAATCATTAATAAATCAAAAAGAGACTTGATTTGGTAAGAATTAGTACTTGTTGATGAAAATGATACTTTGTTTAGTGAAGTTAATACTTAGCTAATATATTAGTCATAGGAGTTAGCTTGTTAGCTTGGTTTGTGCACTCGTATTTTAAGAATTGTTGTTGCCTTTTGATTGATTGCGCCATCCCTGCATTTGCATCAATACATATCATAATAGGAACGACGGTGGATCGATGATATCAAACGGAGTAGCTGAAAAGATGGTGCCAGGACACAAAGATGGAAAACTAACTTTTGGTTATATGTTACCCAGGCAAGCCCCGGTGCATAACCCTTACTTTTCTGCACTTTATATTATGTTTGTGCATTAAGTTTTAAGAAGTTGAATGAAACCCACTTGCATATATATATATATATATATATATATATATATATATATATATATATATATATATATATATCCTATGAGTCTTACTAGTATGACAGGATCGTGTAGATTGCTATGCTATAGGACTCCGGTAGAAGTCGAGTGATTACCTGTCACTCACAAGAGATAGAAAATATATTATTGTTGTTACTATATTATTATCACCTGAAATATATATATGAATGATAATTGGAGACCATGCGGAATAGTACTTTGAATCTGGACTGGGTTTGGCATTCGAGCGAGGCTCGGATTGCATTTGTTCTGCCAGTGTAGGTTAAGGACTGGCCGTTGCATTGGATTCTAGGCAGATCACAGACTTATTATCCTAAACACATACTTGTGTATGGATACGGAAAGACTCATTGCTCTCTTGTCATGGGTTCCGGCTCTTTTCGGACCGACTGATTGGAGACGGGGATATTGGAGGTCTAAGCACCGCACTGAGTCCGGGACTCAGGAGCGGGGGCTTAGAGTCCAAGTTTGGATGGGGACCTAGACCCCGTGACAGGACGGTAGTGGGTTGGTCATGCTTGTGCCTAGGGTACAAGCAGGGCGTGTGTTTTAGGGTACCCAGCTAGGATACATTGGTTCACGAATCACCGGGCGATCCGGTATGACTTGTCTACAGTCTAGCAGCGTAGTAAGAACTGGAATATGAAAGATGTAAAATGATTGAGAGAATTCCTTATTTGACACTGGGAAAATGAGTTGTTCCTTTCTTAGCCCTGAAATTTTCTTCGTTCCCTATTTGACACTCACTTCAACTTTCATCCCTAATTTGACACTACCATCAAATCCGTTAGCTAACAGTGTTAACTGACTATTAAAAAGATGTTTTTGCCCCTAGAAAAAAAAGCGGCAAAGCAAATTTGAGAGGACAAAAAAACCTGCGCCTTTTTTTGCAGCTGGGCGCATGCATTAGAGGCAGGCGCAGGTTTTTTTCCTCTTAAATTTGCTTTGCCGCTTTTTTCTAGGGGCAAAAACATCTTTTTAACAGCCAGTGAACACCATTAGCTAACGGATTTGACGGTAGTGTCAAATTAGGGATGAAAGTTGAAGTGAGTGTCAAATAGGAAACGAAGAAAATTTCAGGGCCAAGAAAGGAACGACTTATTTTCCCAGTGTCAAATAAGGAATTCTCTCAAAATGATTCTGATTGCTTACCACCTGCTTGAAAGTAGCATAGGTGCTTACATGGAATGGTTAGTTAATGAACTAATGATGACTGCTAATAAAATTAAATATAAAGACGCACATTTAGTAATGCTCCTGCAGATGCAATAAATCCACAAGCCAGATAGCCTTGCATATCCTTGGAGTCTTTTATTTCCTCCTATCGGGTAAGTCTTGCTGAGTACAATTGAGTACTCGGGGTTTTATTTCCCCCTGTTGTAGGTGACAGGCGGATGCTAGAGCTGACTCTTGAGTGTGGATTCCTCCTGGTGGGCTCAGAGAGGATTCCTTTACGCTGCGATCATAGTTTTCATTTATAACTCTCGCTAAATGTTTTATAAATAGAAGTTTTATAATCTGTTGTCATAGTTTATATATATCCCTGCTTCATCATGTCATAAATAGATATTTATTTCCGCTGTAACTATGATCGCCTATTTATATTCCGCTGTTAAATTAAATTGTTCATAACTCTGATAATATGATTATATTCCGCTATTATAAATAATAAATATTATACTCTGAGGTTGCATGGAAAGTGATGTAAGAATTGGCTAAAATGTTGTAAGCTTTATTCTCCCATTTGTGATTCTGACGGAAAAATGTGGATTTTTGGGTTCTCTCTTGGGGTGTGCTCGATGGAACTGCATAATTTAGTGTCTTCCCTTGAGTACTTAGTGTCTAATAGAAGACAAGTACTCCTAGAAGGCATTAGATTAGGCGGTTCTGCCATAGAAAATTCCTAAAGAAGTATTATCCTAGCATTTGGATTAATACTTGATAGCCGATTTGTTTAGTCATCGGCTCTAATAGCCGGTACCAGGAGGGTATCGCCTTTAGTTCAAAAGGCAAAATAAACCAAAGGGGTAAAAGCCGATACGATATGTATCGCCTATAGAGCAAAAACACACACAAGGACAATCATGATTCATATCATGGCAGTTTCAGAGATGAATTCATAAGGCAAAGGCAAAAACTTCATTCATTCATTGTTTGCTCCTAGTACAGACTAATCGAACACTTTGTTCACAACATCTTGGGCTGGTGTGATATCCACAATGGCCATCGCGTCGTCGTCGAAGTCCTCAATCAACTCCTTGTGCATGTCGGGATCATCGGCCATTGGGAAGCCCGGCTCCATGGTGCGGAGGTCGTGCCCGGTCTAGACTTATGCCACGGCCAGAGCCATCGCTGCGCTGTGATGAACACCATGGAGGGCAATCTCTTGGGCGTGCGTCGGGATGTTGTGTAGACGGTTGATGAGCAGAGGGCCCCGGACATTGACGGCCAACGTAGCTGCATTCGCCACTAGATGGAGGTTTTCCAACTGTACCATCAGGGCTAGTAATCAAAGAGGTAAGAAGATTGTCAAGAAAGGGGCAGTGAAGATAAGAATGAGGGCTTTCTTGGAACTAGGCTTACCCACAACCATCGCATCAGACTCGACCAACCTCACCCGAGCGGCGTTGGTTTCCTCCTCTGCGGCGAGGAGGGTAGCCTAGGAGGCCTCGAGATGGATCTTAAGCTAACCGTTTTCACGAGTTTCCTCGGAATAATGATCCTTGGTAGCCCTCCACTCCCAGAGGAAGTGCCGGGCGTCGTCGCTGTTGTACGAGTCGGAGGAGTCCAACGATGAGTTCGGCGTGGGGACGGCGGTAGGTGTAGCATTGGAGGGCTTGCCGGCCCCGGGAGGAGGAGGAAGGAGTCTGTTATTCAAGACAAATCTGTGGACAAGTTTGAGGATGATTCGTTGCCATGAGCAGAGGGTGTTTGGTATTACCTCATGCGGTGGAGGCACTGGTTCATTGGCATCTCCTCCTCCGGGATCTCCTCCGCTGCACGCTTGTCACGGTTATCTTCACTGACCATGGGTGCTGATTTAGATCTTGAGAGAAGGAGAAGAGGAAACTGCTATAGGGTTCTTGAAGGTAGAAGGACATGAGAGAATGAGAACAATTGCGATGTAGATGTGTTTGAGGCCAAAGCCCTTGATTGGTATTTATAGCCATGAAGGCAAGACGGTAGATATCTTGGGACATGTGAAAGCAACACCAATTGATGGAAGGGGAAGCGCCGCTTCACTAATATCGAGGGGAACACGGCATTGATGACTGAGAAGGAATTCAAAGGTTTTTGTGATAAAAACCATTTTCAGATTCAGTTAAGTCAGAGTAAAGTCAGAAATCAGAAATCGGCTAATTCAAATTGGCTCTTCTAGCTGAACCAAAAAGTACAGTTATCATCAGGTTTATGTGCTACAGATACTAGAATGTAAATTACAAGTTAAGAGCATCATGAATTGCTCGTAGTGCTTTCAGTCGAATAGCATCAAGTTCTGTAATTTGTTGTTTATTTTCTTCGGCTGATCCAGGAATGCTCTCAAGACTGCTGCAAATAGCTTTGCCTTCTTCGACCTTGGTCGCATTTCTTGCTTGTTCTGTTTGATAGCATTAGGGATCTGAGTCAAGTTGGACTCATGACGTTTGATCATGGCTTTCACACTTTCTAGCTCTTTTTCAAGCTCAGCACGCCTAACTCTCAGCTGATTTAGTTCTGGTTCAATTTTGGAAGAAGAATTCTTCAAATTGTCGATCAGTTGTGCTAATTCTTTGGCTTCCTGTTGTTAGAATTCTTTTTGGCCATCAAAGCTTCACGGTCAATCAGATTTCTTTGAGCTTTTTTCACCTTAGGAGCTTTGTCTTCGATATTGGATATAGGTATCAAGGCCTCAGCAAGATTTGGGGTTAAATTATCATTGATGGCCAAGAAGATTCTTCTCATTGGCTCTACATCCTGGACCAAATCGGCTATATTCCTCTCAAGCATTGGCATCATGTCTTTTAGCCGATTTTTGGTCTCATCTGATAAAGTCTCTTGGGAAGAAATGGCTGATGAGCTAATCTTACTTTCATCTATGTATTCTTCAATGTTGAAGAAATAGCTCAGAGCTGAAGAATTAAGTGCCTACATGTGAACAAAAGGAATCTTATTAGAAATGACAAATAGGTTGACAATGAGATGAATGGTGAGGGGAACACAGTACCTTTTCTGGAAGAGACTCTGGCTGAGGAAAAGGCACAGTCAATGATGTGCCAACATCTTTTTCAACATTTGGTTGAATCGGCTCTGGACTTTTGATACGAGTGTCTGTGGGCATCAAGAAGTTTTTTGGTTTATATTTGTTATAGAATGATAAAAATAAGCACATGAATTTCTTACCATTAACTGTTTGCTAAATTGAAGAATCAATAGTTTGGGTATCAGCATCAATAGGATCATCTTCAACTGGTGAATTATTGGACCTTTGCTCTTGTGTAGATGTTTTCTCAGGTGGTGTCTGATAAAGGAAAATTATCAGAGAAGAGTGAGGATTACATAAGATTAAAAGGCTTGAGGATATACCTTGGTAGCATCAGGAGGTGAAGTAGGGAGGTTTTCATCTTCTGTTGTTTTGGGTCTATCAGAAGCATCGGTTATTTTAATTGTAATCGGCTCCTTAGGGGGATTAGCCGATGAGAGGTTGATAGACGCCAATTCAAGTGCCTCAGACAACAATTCGGCACCCAAAGCAGATTGAGATGCAATAGTCAATGACTGCAAGAAAGGAATTGAATTAGAAGTTGGATATCATCTTAAGAGGGGAGATAAGTTAAGTTACCTGAGCAATTGATGATTTTGTTTTGCAAAGTCTCTTCCTAGTGGTGGTTTTTTTAGTTACACCTTGGGTTGCCTTGTGTTTTGAAGACTGATATATGAGTATTATTGGGGCAGCTGGGGTTTTCATCAACTTTTTCAGAGTGGGTGCAGTTAATCCCATTCTTGAGGCTAGACATGGTGGATAATATTCTATGGGATGCTCTTTCCTATCCACACTTGGCGGATCAAATTTGGTATCCTACAAAAGAATTTGTTAGATGAATTGATAGGAGAACTTATTAGATAATCCTTTTAAAAGAAAAGTAGTAAGTTACCTCACTATTAGAAGCAAATTCTTCATCCAGGATCAAACAATTGGGATGAATTGGACTGTAGAAGAGGTGAGAGTGTCATTCTTGCCACCAGGAATCAAACAGATTTGAGAAGAAGGTAGCTCTTGTCCATTCATGTAGGCAAAGAGTAGGAAGATCTGATCCTAGTTGAAAAAAATCTGAAAGCTTCCATCATCTCACTGATACCTTCTCTTGGCTTCATAGTATTCCTAAAGAATGGCCAAGGAGGTAGTTGACTAAGGCTGAATTGACGTGCCACAAAAGAAGGATTATAGAATTCATAAGTTGGGAGATTATCTGGGAGAAAAGAACCAGTAGCCATTTTGCCATGATCATGGTGAAATTCGGCTGGCAGTACACAGGGTTTGATAATACAACTAAAAATTACAGCAGTAGTTTTATCTGAGCAACCTGATTCAAACCAAAATTTGACTAATAGAACTAATTCATTGTCTTCATCTTCATCATAAGGTAGCCAAGTTAAGATGTTTGTATCAAACCCTTTGTAAAATTTCTTGAAAAGGTGGCCTACATCGACAATAATTGTTATGGATGATGCAACTTCACCATAATTCATACACTGTCGAGTTCTTCCTTCTTTTCCTTTATAATCTTCAGCAAAGTTGGAAGAAGGGAAGCTTAGATTCCTAAGATCGGGTCTTATAATCTTATGCATGTACAAATTCAGCCACAATTGTATTAACCACCAAGGGCCACTGATGGTATGCACTGGTTCATTTTTTGGTAATTGGACCGATACTTGGTGCATCAGGTGATAAGCAGAACCTAGCAGATATTTTTCGAGGGGGATTTCATTGCTGGCTGCTAGACGCTCTGCCGTGTATTTATGATTATAAGTTGGTCCACAAGATGACCCACAAAAGATGAATTTTTCTAGCCACATGTTCAGGAAAGCTACATGCTCTCTTTCATCAACAATCGATCCATCCCCAATATGGTTCAGAATATAGCTTGCTCATCCTGTGCAGTCTGATATTTTGGCTAATTTCTTAGATCCAACACTTAAGAAATCATAGGGTTGCATTGATCCTGTTATTCGAAGGACGATCAACATGTAAATATCGACCAAAGTGATAGTCATTGGACCATGACAAAAAACAAAAGCATTCAAAGTGTTGGACCAAAAGTAAGATGCAGAAATCAGAAGTGAGTCATCCCTCTCTTTTCTAGACAGTGAGAGTGTTAGGCATTGATTCAAGTCATAAATTTCCCAATCTCTAGCCTTTTTCTCTAATACGCTACGGAACCAATCCTCCATCCCTTAGGCATTTTGGGCCAGTTTCTAAAGGGAGTTCTGGTGTTCTAAGAAGACAAATCTACTACAGATTGTTTGAAAAGGATTCGGTTGGTTTCTTGATTGATAAAATCAGATGGATCAGGGTCACCCATGGGTCCAAGATAATAGGCATTAGGAACAATAGTTGATGGAATTAAAATTTTGTTCCTTATTTCCTAGAAACCAGTTGGGATAAATTTAAAAAAGGAAAATACAAAGTAGCGGCTAGTACTTAAAAGACAGAAATCTAAAGGCATACCTCAGGAACATGATTATTGGTCGCCATTGCAGCCAAAATGGATCTGAATATGAGGAATGTTATAGAAAGGTGTCTTAAAACAGTAGTTTGGTAGAGCAGAAGATCAGCTAGGGTTAAGGCTTTGGTGGTGGTGGTTTTGACTGTTCAAGAGAAAAGGGGAAAGTAAGCAGGCTGAGCCAGTTGGAAATGATACTGTTGGGGTATTATATATGATGAGGACATCACTACTTCATCGCATACAAGCCAAGTAGAGGAGGACGTCTAGCATGGGCGTCCAATTCATCTTTTTCGTGGTGGAAGCCGAGTCCAACTCAAGTTCGAGTCCGGTTCGGGCTCCAGGACCAGTCTGCCTCAAACTGGTCACTCAGGACGCATCCAGACTCTGTTTTCGACGATCCACATATGGATGGAAAGCTAATTGGATAAGGAAACCAACCCAATTGGTTTCACATCAAAAGGCCTTCAGAATCAATGGAAATCATCGAATCAAGTCTGCGTCCAGAATCTGTCAGGGTGCTGCGACACCGTCTTTTGGTCTGTTGGACCGTGTATCATGTTTGGGCCCATTAGGGGGCGCGTCTAGGGGGGTGACGCCCAAGACTCTATAAATACCAGCCGTCGCTCTCCTTAGGGTTTGGGTTTTGTTTAGTTCTTGATTTCCTCGTGAAACAGATATCGTTTTGCTGCAACTATCGCCGCCAAGGCCGCTTGCTGTGAACCAGGGCCCCAGTTCTTGATCTTATTCGCCTGTGGCGATTAGTCCTTTCAAATAAAGACTTGAACCCCTTCTCGTTATCATAAGCCTCATATTTATTTGCAATTTCAGATTGCGTTCATCCCGTTCTTGCTTGTGTTCTCGATTCGCTTGCAGGAAAGCCTTCTCGGCGAGGTCAATCGCGTTCGCGTGGTTGATAACCAATGGAGTAGTGATGTAACGGTTGCGGGGGTCCAAATCAATCTTGGTTCGAAGCCTAGATCGTGAACGTCGAGTCTCCACCAATCGACGCTATCATACGTTTCGGAAGATCGGGCCTAGTCTACATCAAGTGGTATCAGAGACCTTGTTACCCGTTAGGTATAACTTTGTTTCCCCCTTTAGATTATTACTGTTTTTGCATTACCTACAGTCCACAAAAAAGCCAAAAAATACATCGTCACATATTCCCTGTCCTATAGCCTCATTGTGCCGTGCAAGTTCATCTTTGATTTACGTTGTTGAGTTTGTGCCCTAGGTCAAGTTCTTGTTGCTGGTTTTAGATCGTTTTTTAAGTCCAGTTTGTGTTTTTCCCCTTGTTTTTCATCATAATCCGTGAACACCTTCAAGTATTGCTGTGATTCCTTTGTATTCATCAAACCCTAGTCCACGCCATCTTACTTGTTACACTTGTCTTCACTATTTTCATCAAATCCTTGCTGTCGTGACCAATTTTGCGCACATTGTTCCCGTTTTGTTCTCTAATTCGGAGTCCATTCTTAAAACTGGTCTAGTTTTCGCATACGAACTCCGTTTTCGACGTTCCATATATGCAAATCGATTAGAAAAAAAATTCGGATCTGTCCATCCCTAGCGCTGCAGGGGTTCAGAATTTTTAGATTGGTCAAAAAGTGGTCACAAGATCATCGTTTCGTGGTCACAAGGTTTTTGTCGATTTTCATCCAGTTTTCTGAAAATTCCACAGGCCACGTCTTACACTTGTTTGAGCTCATATTTTCTGTGATTACTTCTTTTGTGCTCCTAAGTAAAGAAAAAATATCAAAAAAATAAAATAAAAAAGTCGAAATTTCCCAAAAAAACAACGACAGCCCAAAAAATAGAAAAAAAGAGAGGGACAAAAGAGGAACAATATCTAGAGGAGCACATAGAGAGCGTCATTTGAGCTGTATTTGCGTGTGCTGATTTCTACCTTGTTCCTAATCATATTCTTGCTGTCCACATCACTTGATACATCTGGTACTTGGAACGTGAGTAGGCCAGCAACTAAGACAAGTACTTGGGATACTTATTCAGCTTTGTTATTTAGTTGTGAATTTTGTTATTCCTTGCTACTATATTGTGCCTGTCTAAGCTCCACTTTCTTCTAACCAAGTACAGGTTCGCCTTGCAACTGTTACACTCAAGCTACAACGGTATCACAGTCACCGATCGATTGCACCGTCTGTTGCTTTAGTAAGAACACTTGTAAGACCGTGGTAAGACGCTTAAGAGTTGAGTGCTTTATTTTTCCTTGTCCACAACCTAAGTAGTTGGTAGGGATAATACTATTTGTGTTGTCTTTTTCTTTCTACTAACCATGTCAGGAAAAGCCGGAGGCAGCGGCCAAGGAAACGAGGACGCACCTATGGATTTCAATGACTATGTTTCTAAGAATGAGCTCCATGCCGTTCTTGATGACAAGTTCAATGAGATCCTTCAACAAATCACCAATTTGGCTAAGAGGATTGAAGATGTTGAACAACGACATCCAGAACCACGTCCTGAAGATGATGATGATGATCTCTCTGAGGAGGACGATGGCGACGCGGAGGCTGAAGCTGAAGCTCAACGACGTGCTGAGGATGCACATAACCATAATCGGTTGAACTTTAACCGATGCGGTATGGGAGGTAACAACCAAGGTAATAATGATCTTTTCTCTAAAACCAAGTTTAAGATACCTCCTTT
Source organism: Miscanthus floridulus (assembly GCF_019320115.1). NCBI lineage: Eukaryota > Viridiplantae > Streptophyta > Magnoliopsida > Poales > Poaceae > Miscanthus > Miscanthus floridulus. Next base: position 39,918,796 of record NC_089597.1, read on the forward strand.
TTCTGGTTCTGCTGATCCTGAAGCATATTTAGATTGGGAGATGGCTGTAGATAAAAAATTTAGCTCCCATCAAGTACTTGAAGAATATAGAGTTAGACTTGCTACTAGTGAGTTTACTAGTTTTGCACTTTTCTGGTGGAATGATATTTGCAATAATGCTAATGCTAATGCTCAAATACCTCAAACCTAGACTGTACTTAAACGACGAATGAAATCAAGATTTGTTCCTCCATACTATCAGCGTGATCTGCGATTAAAACTGTAACGTTTAAATCAAGGTAGTAAAACTGTTGAGGAATATTATCAGGAGCTTTTAATTGGTCTAGCACGTAGTAACATACAAGAGGACGATATGGATAAGTGTTCTAGATTTTTTAGAGGTTTACGTCGTGAAATACAGGATGTTCTTAACTATAAAGAATGGACTAGATTTTCCCAATTATATCATTATGCTATTAAAGCTGAAAGAGAAGTACAAGGACGACAACCTAGGTGATCCACGACTCCATCCGCGACTCCATCCGTTCCTTCATGTCCAACCGAGGTGAGTAAATTTTCTAATGTGCAGACACCACCAGCGCTTGTAAAGAAGAATTCTCCTATCACACCTTCTTCTAGTGGATCTGCTACACCTTCCTCTAGCAGCTCTTCTAAAGTTGTGTGCCACCGCTGCAAAGGGCATGGGACATATTGCTAAAGAATGCCCCAGCAAACGCACATATATTGCTACTGATGATGGTGGGTATGCTAGTGCTAGTGATGAAGAGAATGAATTTGTACTTGCAACTGATCTTTATGCAGATAAATTTACGGATAGTGCTAAAGGTCCTGATGAGGTAATTGATAGTATGGCATGCACTAAATACTACAAATTAATCCTTGTTCAGCGTATTTTGAGTACACAAGTTGAGCCAGTAGACAAGCTACAACGCCATAATTTATTTCAAATGTTCCTTATTGTCAATAATTTCTGTGTTCGTGCTATAATTGATGGAGGGAGCAGCAATAATTTAGTAAGTTCTGAGCTTGTCAAGACTCTTGGTTTATCTACACGTGCTCTTCCACATTCATACCATGTTCAGTGGTTCAACAATAGTGGTAAGGCAAAGGTAACACAATCTGCTCGTGTGCAATTTTCTATCGGGTCATACCATAATTATGCTGATTTTGATGTCGTGCCTATGCAAGCTTGTTCACTTTTGTTAGGCCACCCTTGGCAATATGATAATAATGTTATACATCATGGTATGCAAAATAGATATACTTTTATGTTTAAAGGAAAGACCATTGCTTTACTTCCTTTATCACCTGCTGAAATTGTGCAGTATAAAAAGGAACTTGCTGAAAAGAAAAAGAAAGGCCATGATAAAGACTTTAGCAAACCAACAAATGAACCATCAAGTAACATGAAAGAAGTTTTATTTGCTCTTAAGTCTGTTCTTGTTGATCATGATGAACCATGTTATGCTCTAACTTGTACATCACCGATATGTCCACTTGGTCCTACTCCTAGTGTTATGCCTCTTGTTGGTACTAACCTTTTATAGGAGAAGGAGGACGAATTCCCAACAGGGAAGCCACCATGGCAGCCGCCTTTGTGAAGGATGGGGTGCCAAGATGAATGTCTTCTTCCAGAACCATCGTTGCTGTCATCCAATGGAGGAGACGATCTACTTCAGCCGAGGACGACTTCAATTCAAGAAAGGGAGGATGATGAGGACATCACTACTTCATCGCATACAAGCCAAGTAGAGGAGAACGTCCAGCATGGGCGTCCAATTCATCTTTTTCGTGGTGGAAGCCGAGTCCAACTCAAGTTCGAGTCCGGTTCGGGCTACAGGACCAGTCTGCCTTAAACTGGTCACCCAGGATGCATCCGGACTCCGTTTTCGACGATCCACATATGGATGGAAAGCTAATTGGATAAGGAAACCAACCCAATTGGTTTCATATCAAAAGGCCTTCAGAATCAACAGGAATCGTCGAATCAAGTCTGTGTCCAGAATCTATCAGGGTGCTGCGACACCGTCTTTTGGTCCGTTGGACCGTGTATCATGTTTGGGCCCATTAGGGGGCGCGTCCAGGGGGGTGACACCCAAGACTCTATAAATACCAGCCGTCGCTCTCCTTAGGGTTTGGGTTTTGTTTAGTTCTTGATTTCCTCGTGAAACAGACATCGTTTTGCTGCAACTATCGCCGCCAAGGCCGCTTGCTGTGAACCAGGGCCCCAATTCTTGATCTTGTTCGCCTGTGGCGATTAGTCCTTTCGAATAAAGACTTGAACCCTTTCTCGTTATCATAAGCCTCATATTTATTTGCAATTTCAGATTACGTTCATTCTGTTCTTGCTTGTGTTCTCGATTCGCTTGTAGGAAAGCCTTCTCGGCGAGGTCAATCACGTTCGCGTGGTTGATAACCAACGGAGCAGTGGTGTAACGGTTGTGGGGGTCCGAATCAATCTTGGTTCGAAGCCTAGATCATGAATGTCGAGTCTCCACCAATCGACGCTATCATATCTTTCGGAAGATCGGGCCTAGTCTACATCAATATAGAATTCAGCCCAAAAAATCAGGAGTCACGTGTATATTTCGGAATGAGCAGTCGCAACACGGTGAGCAGATAAATAGAAATTTTGGAATAAAATTATTTTTATCCCAAAATTGGGGGGAAGGGAAGAAGAACACGGGAACTCGAAGCTTCTAGAATTGTGTCATCAAGGAATCGATTATATGTTAATCGGTATCAGTTGATTTAGATGCGATGTCAGAATTGGTTATTTTATAGATGACGTCAGCAGACGGCGTCAATGGGCTATACTTGAATGGCGCCTAGAAGATGTGTCGGACTCTACGAATAAGGAAAATTAGGGTCCAAGTTATTATTAAGTTAGTAAGTTTTCTTTTATTCCAAGAATTATAATGAGTCGTATTTGAGTAGAATTCATGTTTAGGTTTTAGGTATAAATATTATACCCTAGTTATTGTAAAAAGAAATGAACACTCAATCAATACAATCTTTTCGGCTTTCGCCATCGCATTAGGAGTAGGAGTACTATAGATCTCGGCGAGTTCTTCAGCAAACAGGACCGCATCGACTGATCGACCTCCAGCTTGCTTGTGAGTACCGTCACGACTTGTATGGTGCTTGTAAAGCTCCATCAGCTAATTGATCTTTTATGAGCCATAATATAAGTTAGTTATCGATCTGTATTATAGTTTGTAAGGCTGCATCAGCTGATTGATCCCTTACGAATCATAATATACATCAAAGTTATCGATCTTGTATTAAATAACTTGTTGTTTAATATAATATCACCAGTTATTGAATCTGCTAAGGTTAGTAAGATTTTTCTTGTTGTTTTTGGTTGATTCACCAGTTATCGATCTTGCTATAATTAATGTTTTATTAATTATAACAAAATCATCCGATTGAGATAGAGATAGATCAGCATCATATCATCTTAATTGGTCATCCTTTGATTTGGTCACGCTTTAAATCTTATAATTGATGGCTTAATTCCGCTAGATCGACTGTTTTATCTCTATTCCAATCACACATAGTATGTATCCAAAAACATGTTTCAATCTTAAATAAACTCACTAGTTAATAAGATCTAATTTAATGACACTACTATATCTACATCGATCCGGTCGAACCTCACTGGTAAGACTTTAGATTAGAAATTATTGATTGGTGGTCTTGTTCATGATCAAGATATATACTCTGTTTGTTTGCTACGACCGCATCGGTTATTTTAGCCGATTTGCCTATACTCTCACGCATATAGCATGTTTTCATAAATCTGTCAACATATAGATGGCTTTATAGATTCTTTGGCTTTAGTTTATTATTATTATCATAGCTGCATCGATCCGATCGAACCTCACTGTTGACGATAATATATTAGACTCAAAACTGTTTGTAGATTCATTTATATTAGACAGTCGATTTATTCGCATGTTATACTCTTTTCATCAAACTTATCGGCTCGACGCTTTATATCGATTATGTTCCATTTAGCCGATGATGCTTTCTGATGTTCCTTGAGCATCGATTATTTTGATTTATATCATTATCATTTAATATTAGCTGATAATCTTTGATTTAAAGATCTTCATTTCATGGATACGCTGGATATCGACTATTTAGTCGATAGCGTCATTGAATCGGCTATCTAGCCATACATTCGGAACTGTTTGGTGCAACACCGACATGTTCCACCTTAAATTACTGATAAGATTTTTGTCTCTTTGTCAATTGCAGGTCAAATTGATTGGCACATCGTTGGGTTTTCAGAATCGACTGGTTCTGTGTTGAAGCCAAGCAGATCTCTGGTCTCGTTCCACTCAGATCTTTCGGCTTGCTGTGTGTTGATCACATCGCTACATTTTTGTCAACAGGTGGCAACCTCCAAGAGTAACAAGCACCACCGGCTTGCAACTCGAACACCTAGTGCCACTCGATGCAACCTCACGATACAACGCACTAGAAATCACTCACTCTCTCAATCGGATGATCACTATCAAGCACAAGTGAGTTAGAGGGTACCCAAGCACCACCACATAAGTCACCAAGGCTCTAGTGTGCTCAGCAACCAGCCCAAGGCCGAGCTTCACTTCTATTTATAGCCCCCAAGCCAAATAAAGTCGTTGGAGCAAAGTTGTTGGTTTCTGCGAGGGCACCGGACACGGCGATGCCCGCCCAACGGTCGAATTCCAACCGCTATTTCAACTAGTCGTTAGTCACCGGATAGGGTGGTGGTGGCACCGCCCTAGGGGTGACGGTGACCACCCAGCCAGCCACTCGAAACACCAGCCTCTGGAAAAATAGGGTGGTGCACCGCCGTCACCATGGCGGTGACCAGCCCCATTGCAGCTGCCCTCAGGTAAAAAGGGGCGATGCCCCCGACGGTGCACCGGACAGCCCCTGGCGGTGCCACCGCCCTCCCCGCGGCGGCCCCCACCGGTCAGGGCGGTGACCTCCCTTTCTCTGCTGCTCTAAACCGAGGTCAGGTGGGCACCGCCCTAGGGGTGGCGGTGCCACCGGACACGGTAGGGTGGTGCCAGCCCCAACACACTGCTCTCGACCTTCTTCAGCCGGCCACCGCCTCAGGGGTGGTGGTGCACCAGACGTGGGGCGGCGGTGCCCCTAGGGCAGCACCCCGAGCCTAGTTTCACCTCCTTTCTTCACCTTTTGACTACTCCTTTGCAAATGTGCTAACACCACCAAGTGATTACCAACTTGTGCAATTGTGTTAGCTTTTCACAAATATTTTCCAAAGGATCAGTCACTCTTTTCACCACGCCACTCGATCCTAACACGTATGCAAAGTTAGATCGCTCAAGTGGCAGTAGATGACTGATATGCAAACAAGTTTGCTCCTCTTGATAGTACGACCATCTATCATAAATCCGGTCATGTACTTCTCTACACAACCTTTGACCAATGAAATAAAATGCCCTACAAATATACCTTTGTCTTGCGCATTCCATTCCATCTCCTCCAATGTTGATGCAACACATGCACCAATCTTGATCAACAAATGATATGATCCATTTCATATCATCACGTGACCTTGTTGGTTCGTCGATCTTGACCACACTTGCTTTTCACCATTACCTTCGTCCATCGGCGCCAAGTCTTGCTCAAGCTTCACCACCACGCGGTCCATCGCTCCAAAGCCTCCAACTTGCCATTCACGCTTGCAACCGGTCCATCAAGCCAAGTCTTGTCTTGATCTTCTCTATCTTAGTCACATGACTCTATGTCATGTCTCATATGCAATGAGCTCCTTCATCACATGTGTGAGCCTTGCAACAATTCCAAGCCATCTTCACCGTCATGGCATGAGTTGCTCACACAAGTGTACCTATCGACTAATCATTTATGTATCTCATATTTAAACACATTAATCCACCTAAGATTATCACTCATTTACCAAAATCAAATAAGGACCTTTCACCAAGGGTGCTCACTGGCTGCACGCGGCAAGGCGTTCGAGGAGAGGCCGCCGTGGCCAAGTGACTCCTCTTCTAGAATGTAGCATCTCATCTAGCGGGGCGGTGGCAGCGAGCGCGTGGTCAAGGCGAGGACGACGCGTGCACGTGGGCAAGGAGTGGGCGACGCGCGTGCCGACGGCGGACAACACATAGATGTCTGAGCAAGGGCCAATGGTGTTGGTGATTTAGGTGGTTTTTTTTTCTAATTTTTATCTTCTCTCTGTTGTAGCCGGGCAGTGGCAAGGTGCTTGACCAGTTTATGGTGGAGCCTGGAAAGCATGAATTTGAGATGCAATTTTGAAGAAGCTAACTTTGGCCATTGCTTGTTTGGCTTTTAACATCATTAGATTTATCATGTTAATCTTTTTTTTTTTGCAATCTTCCTCTTGATCTACTACACAATTTTGGTGGTAAAAATCATAAAATAGACTTCATATCCTATCATATACTCTTATAAAGCTAAACCCCATTAGAGATTTATCTCAACATGCAAGCTATCTACATCAATAATTCACTAGAACTTTCAATTATAGTCAACTGGCACATGTAATTTATGATAGTTATCTCTTCATCTACTAACATACATTTAATTGTCCACATAGATATGTCAAACAATTCACGAAAATTAATTTAAGATAGTTTCATTCATATAACTATAAATATAAATTATCTAAATTATCTGGAATCCTCGCGGCAACGCGTGGAGTATTCTCTAGTTCATCTAAGCCACAATCCACGTGTGTTGGCGCAGGCATGACAAAAAAAATTTGTTATAATCGATAGCTCTCATGTTTCCTTTCGTATCTACACAAAAGTCTAGACCAGAAATTATGTATAATTGGCAGCTAGCAGTAACTTTTGCTATACATTATTATATCTAAATAAAAATAATGTATCTAGAGAAAAAAAACAAAAATATTTTATAATTTGGAGGGTTGTTTTCTGCGGGTGTGCGGGACTATTGTTCGTCCAATCTGGATCTTTCGTTGTTTGTTCAGTCTGGAGCTCCTTTATTAATACAACCGTTCTCCTGTTTGGTTGATTTCAGAAAAGGAAGTCTAGTGAGAGTTTAATAGAGCTAAGGAGAAGTGAAACATATAAATGTATTTGAAGAAGAAAAATGTGTATTGAAAAATGAGTTGATAAAATTCCCGGGCTAGAACGAGAGCCTGCAGTCTTCTTCTTCTTCTTTTTTTGAAGAGAGAGAGAGAGGATTTTTTTTTTTTGAAAAGGTGAGAGATAGAGGATGAGACTCAGGGCGCGTTTAGTTCTAAAAATTTTTGGCTTTTGGCTACTGTAGCACTTTCGTTTGTATTTGGTAAAAATTGTCCAATTATAGACTATTTAGGCTTAAAAGATTCATCTCGTCAATTACAGGCAAACTGTGCAATTAGTTATTCTTTTTACCTACATTTAATGCTCCATGCATATGCCGTAAGATTTGATGTGACGAGAAATCTTGAAAATTTTTTATTTTTAGGCCTTGTTTAGATGCATCCCAAATTCCAAGTTTTTTCACTCTCTCTCCATCACATCAATTTTTAGCCGCTTGCATGGAGTATTAAATGTAGATAAAAAAATAACTAATTACACAGTTTAGTTGGAAATCACGAGATGAATCTTTTGAGCCTAGTTGATCCACGATTGGACAATATTTGTCAAATAAGACGAAAGTGATACTATTCATCGGGTTGAAATTTTTTCGCAATCGGCCTTAGGTGGATCTGTTTGGCCTCAGTCCTGACTGCAAGGCTGCGCTGCCGGTCTGCCCCTGTGAGAAGAGGGAAAAAAACCCCACAAAAACCATATAAAACAGAACCCCGCATCCCGCAAATGGCGACACGCCTCGCCTCCATCTTCTCGCCCGTGCGCAGTCCCACCTCCGCCCCGGCCCACCTTCTCCACCGCGCTCTCCCCAGCTTCAGCCACCGGCGAGCGCATCCCTCGCAGTCCCGCATGTCCTCCTCTTCAGCCGCCTCCTCCGCGCCGCCCGCCGCGGCGGCGGCCGGCGGCGAGAAGCCTGCGGTGGCGCCGTACGGGTCCTGGAGGTCGCCCATCACTGCTGACGTCGTCTCCGGCGCGGATAAGCGCCTCGGCGGTATCGCCCTCGCTGGGGATGGGCGCCTTCTCTGGATCGAGGGCCGCCCCGAGGAGAAAGGGTAAATGAAATCCGCTCCCGAGGTTTAGTGGCCAAGGCGTTGACATTGGACGCGCACGGCGCACGCGATCATGTTTTGTGAAAGTTTTGGTGTTGCTCCTTGCTAGTTTTAGTTACATATTTTTGATTAAACCCAACTTGCTTAAGTGACCTTGCCCAACCTGCTTAAGTGGCCCAGGCGCCCAGCCCTTGCATGGGAATAGAACGCATCGTTGTTGTTGTATATACTGATTAAACCCCATGAAACATGAAAGAGTTTCGCATTTGTGCCTTGCGGCCTTGAACAGCTGTATGTTGGATTAGACATGATCTGTAATTGTGTAGGTCCATTAGCAGTGCATCACAGAATATTTATTAGTCAGTTTATGTTTCATTAATTTGTATTGTAGATTTTAGGGGCATCTAACTACATGGGGTTAGTTATATATCCTGTGGGTGGTAACTGGTAAGTGGATGCACTGTAGTTGTTTGTGCATGGATATTATACAAGCAAGAAGACATTGTGAATGAATAAAAAGAAGACGGTGACATTGTGAAAGGAAGTATTGTTGTATTTTTTTTCTCTCTGTTCAATTGGAGCAATAGCAGCACTTGAGTAAAGAATTGAGGGGCAAGAAATAGATCAAGTGATGTGGTTTTGTCTGTATGAACAAGCTAAAACAGGACATACCAGAGGACAATAGCAAAAAGACTTGACAGATTTACAGTTCCTAAGTGAAAATACCACAAAATGAAGCCAGTTTGAGGAACTTAACATGTACAGATATACGACTTGCTGATCACAGACATAAGTCCAACTAGGTTTGTCCTGAGTCATACTTTTTAAACTTTGACTAGCCATATCTATAGAGGTATCTATAAATTTTTTTTAAAAAGTTTGATTTAGGCAAACCTGGATGGACTTATATTTGTGATCAGAGAAGTAATTTGAGAATCAGGATTATATTACATTTTATTTCTGCACTCTGCATGTCTGAGCACTTGCATGCTAATCAACATGATGCCGCAAGAATGTTGCTGTATAATGGAACATATTGTCAGAATATTACTACCTGGCAATCATTGAATGTTTGTTGCTTCCATTGGTGCCTGTATTGATTGCATCTGCTTAGTAGTGCAGTACATTCAACTCCTCTGTACTCCCTGTCCCAAAAATAGTTGACACTTATGAATCTGGACAAACTTTTGTTCAGATTCATAGCTGAAGTGTTAACTATTTTGGCACAGAGGGACTAGTTCTCAAATTTGTAGCCATAGAAGCTTGGAAGGAGGGGCTAGAGGTAGAAGATAATGGAACGAGCCCCTCCTAACATATTTTTATAGATCTGCCCCTGATCATATTGAATTAAATTGTATTCAGGCGTATGGTTATTGTAAAGGAGGAGGATAATCCTGTGGATGTCATACCTCAGGAATTTGCAGCACGCACCCTGGCTCAAGAATATGGAGGTGGTGCATTTGCAGTTGACAAGAGTGTTGTTGTGTTCTCAAATTACAAGGATCAACGTCTATACAAGCAAACATTAGGAAGTAAGTACTAAGTAGGCTGCTATGCTCTTATTGTTGAGACTTGGTTAAAACTAACATTATATAATTGATGTTCATTAAAAATTTAGAAATTGTAAGTATGTGGTATTTACTTTCATTATTTATTTTTAAGTAATGTGGAAAATGTTGCAAATTTATATCCCACCACATACTAGTCTATCCGTTTTTAGTACCTGACACCTTTGACCAAATCATGCTTACTATGTTTTTCATGTTCTTTTGGGCAATATGTGATGTATATATGCTTACTATTTGCATTATTTTTAACCGTGCATTCTTGTTTACCTTGTCAGTTGGTGCTCCACCTGTGCCTCTTACACCCGATTATGGTGCGCCGAATGTCAGTTATGCTGATGGTGTATTTGATCCTCACTTCAGCCGTTATGTTACTGTGGTGGAAGGTACTTGACCTATGATTTGGTTCTAATATATATAGTTACCCGACAAACTTCTAACATGCTCATATATTTTGATAGATCGTCGAAAGGATAGCTTGAATCCCACCACAACAATTGCTGCTATAGACTTGAGTGGCAGTGATGTTCATGGTAATATTTCCAGAGAATGTTACCACAGCTACCAAATTAGATCTATGCTTTCTTTTGATGTTTATCCATCTTTCCTTCACGACACTAACTTACATATTTTCTATATCGAAGAACCAAAGGTGCTGATCAGTGGCAATGATTTCTATGCATTTCCTCGCATTGATCAAAATAAAAAGCGGATAGCATGGATTGAATGGAGCCATCCAAACATGCCCTGGGATAAATCAGAACTCTGGGTTGGTTACTTCGCTGAGAGCGGGTAATTGTAATTATCTTGTGAATGAACATATTAGAACAACTCTTTTCTTATATTGTGAATAAAAGCACTATCTTGTCTGCATCAAATAAACTGCACGATTAGGTGATATATGTCAGGATGGTGTTCATGCATATCCACAACACTATCTTGATGAATATGCACAAGGATTTTGATAACAGCTTCTAATACCCCTAAAGGGCCATTTCATGTATTAAATATCTAAAAGACAATAAATCACATTGTAGTTAATACAACACATAGTAGCTGTAGAAAACCAGGTACTTCCTCCTATTTTCCCTGTCAGTTTGACTTGGACTTGTATGATTATTTTGTAATCAATTGACAAACTCAAGACTTGAAGGTTGCATAGGCAAACACTGAATTGCTAGTAGCCTAGTACCATAGAGATTATGTAGCGCTGTTATTTTGAGCTTACAGCATGGTACTGTGATACTTTTGTACATCACTAAACATGTCCATATAGCTGAATTCCCCTTTCCAACTTTTGCTGATTTAGCCCCATGTATTTTTGTGTCTGCAGAGACTTGGCCAAACGGGTCTGTATTGCCGGTGGCAATCCACTGCTGATTGAATCTCCTAGTGAACCTAAATGGTCTCCCAAAGGTATCCTTTTTTCTGCTGTATTTGTATGTACACTTGATTATTTTAAAAATGCTAATTATCGGTATGGTTCAGTGATAATAACATCAGCTAAGTATCTTTTTTTATTGGAAAGTACTTCAAAATTTTATAGTTTCAAGCTTTAACATACTCATATTCTTTGTTCACACTGCGTATTAAAAATGGGATCTCATTATGTTCTATTGAAGTTTTGTGTTGCTTGTTTCTGTTAGTCTTGCATCATTGGGACATTCAACATTTCCTTGAGCTTCCTTTGTTCCAAATAAAATGTATTAGTGTGGTCCATGTCCATGATATAAATGAATACTCCCTCCATCCAAATTATAAGTGGTTCTGTTTTTTCTAGGTACACATAGCTTTTGCTACGCGCCTAGATATCCATTATGTCTAGATACATAGTAAAAGTTATGTATCTAGAAAAGCTAGAGCGACTTACAATTTGGAATGGAGGGTGTACATAACTTAATTATTCTTAGAAGAAATGGAAGGGGCTTTATCATTAATCAGTTGGATGATGCATTGCTATTTGAGTGGTCTTTGCCCTTTTGTTGTCTGCAATTCACACTGCTTAGTGAATGAACTAATTATATCATATAGAACATCGGTAGGCGATAACGATATTTTTCTTGCACAGTATTGTGGCTACTAACTTTATACTATAGTTCATCTAAAGCATTCAACTTGCAGGAGAACTGTTTTTTGTTACTGACAGAGGGAGTGGATTTTGGAACATTTATAAATGGGTAAGCAGTTTTCTCTCAACTCTTGAGCTTTTCTGACAGTGTTGTAACTGTATTTTGGCCACACTTAACTGAGATTAGTAATAAAGTCAAGAGTTCATAACCCATGTGACTCATGAATGAGCTAAACTTGTTATTATATTCCTTTTTTCTAATTCATCATCTGAACTATATTTGTCATGTAATCTCAGTATGCTACTTTGTCATCAGGTTGAACAAACCAATGAGATTGTACCAGTGTATTCACTAGACGCTGAATTTACAACACCATTGTGGGTTTTTGGCATCAGCTCGTATGATTTTCTTGGAAACAGCGACCACATTGTTTTCAGTTATAGGTATCAATAATATTGAAGAAAAAAAATCTATGTTGCTTTTGTTTGTGAAACATCTTCATGTACCATCACAATAACTATGCCTTGCAGGCAGAAAGGAAGGTCACATCTTGGTGTGCTTGATTGTGATTCAGGTTCTGTTTCATTGCTTGACATCCCTTTCTCTGATTTATCTGATGTGGTACGTGACAAAATCTTCATTGCCACTTTGAAAACTTGAGGTGTATATGTTTGTTTCATGACTTATATTAGCTTGTTACTTGCTTGATCTGGCAGGTTGCTTCAGATGATTACTTCTATATTGAAGGTGCTTCTGCAAGTATTCCACGGTCGATTGCTAAGGTTTATCAGATATCAGATTCACAATTTTGTTTATATGTTGATGATGTGCAATTTTGTGTATCGTTTCAATTGATGCATCAATTGTTTCATCCAGGTGACATTAAATGAGAGCAAAACAAAAGTAGTCAATTTCTCAATAGTCTGGTCCTCCTCACCGGACCTCGTACAATATAGACCTTTCTTCAGCACACCAGAACTTGTTGAGTTCCCTACATCCAAACCTGGCCAGAAAGCTTATGCCTATTTCTACCCACCGTCAAATCCCAATTTTCAAGGTTTGGCTGATGAAAAACCTCCGTTGCTTGTCAAAACACATGGTAAGTGAGTTATTCAGACCTTTTTATGCCTTGGAATAATTATTCAGTTTGACCCCCACCCCCCAAAAAAAAGAAAGAAAAAGAAAGAAGAGTTATACATGTATAATGATGCGCTGTTTGGGTTCTTTCCCTTTTTACTTCTTAATATAATGATGCGCAGCTCTCCTGCGTTTTTCGAGGAAAAAATACATGTACAATGTATTTCAGCTTAAGTGTTTTCTTAGATTTAACTAAAATAAATGGTTTTTGCTTGGATTTTTTCTTTTCGGATGAAAATCACTGAATGCTTTAACGCTCTAAATTTTCAGGAGGACCTACTGCTGAAACACGTGCAATTCTGGACCTCAGTGTCCAGTATTGGACAAGTAGAGGTTGGGCATATGTGGATGTCAACTATGGAGGAAGCACTGGTTTGTCCTTAACTTTGATTGTTTAGGTTAAACCCTTTATCTATAATGATACTCCAGGACATTCAATAATGTTGAACTTCATCGACTTATAAACTGAAGGTTATGGAAGAGAGTATCGGGAGAGACTATTGGACAAATGGGGTATTGTCGATGTTGATGATTGCTGCAGCTGTGCGAGATTCTTGGTACATCCTTTGAGCAATAATTCTAATGTTGAATTGGCATTTTAACTTTGGAGGTGATAAGAATTCACCTTAATGTTTGATTCTTTCGTATTAAGGTGGAGAGTGGCAAAGTAGATGGGCAGCGCCTTTGTATTACTGGTAGATCAGCGGGTGGATACACTACTTTAGCTGCACTTGCATTCAGAGACACGTTCAAGGCTGGAGCTTCTCTGTATGGTGTAAGTTTTAGATTTGTAGAATCTACTATTGTGTTTGCCATAAATATATGCCAGATATTTGTATTTATTCTATTCTTGCTGAGCACTTGTATTTATTCTATTCTTGCTCAGCAATTTACCTTATACCCCCTTAATCCTTTTGTCCAAGTGTCGGATACCTTGTTTTCTGCACTTATGTGCCCATGTCAGAGTTACATTTTTTTTTTAATGTAGTCAGGGTTACAATTTTCATTAACATGTTTTTGGTCCTATAGTCCTATGCACACTCTTATATTGATATTCAGCCTGTTCACTGGTTGGTTTCTGGGCTAAGCCCGGCTGGTGCTGGTTTGTTGTGAGAGGAAAACACTGTTGGCTGGCTGATAAGCCCTGGCTGAAACCAAAAGTGAACAGGCTGATTGCTTTATAGATGTAGCTAATCATTTAACAATCCTGGCATACTTTATGATGCTGCTAAAGCAATACTGCATGTTTGTGCTTGGTTAGTAGAATGGTCAAAATATGCTGTTGGCTTGGTGTGCTAGCATTTGCTTGATTGCTATAGCTATGTAATTTTGGCCTTCTTTTTATGTAAACAACCATAGTAACTAACTGTATTGCGGTATTATCAATCAATGATTAGGTTGGGGACTTGACTCTGTTGAGAGCAGAGACACACAAATTTGAGTCCCGTTATATGGACAATCTTGTAGGTAAGAGACGGTATTATCATTTCTTTTTGAAGATGTTAACTCAGTTTCCTGCTCTTATTTACATCTAATTATTCATCCCGTTCGTGTTCCTTTAGGAAATGAAAGAGCATACTATGAGAGATCACCAATCAACTTTGTCAACCAGTTTACGTGTCCAGTCATTTTGTTTCAAGGGTTAGAGGATAAGGTATTTGTTGACCATGAACTGTAATATTTATCATAGCTGCATTACTCGGTGGTATATCAGTGTTTCTATAGCATAATTTGCCATCTGCTTCAATGTTTTCCAGGTTGTGCCACCAGATCAGGCACGCAAAATATACAATGCCTTGAAAGAGAAAGGGTTGCCTGTTGCTTTGGTGGAATATGAAGGAGAGCAGCATGGGTTCCGCAAGGTTGTTACCTCACTGTATACCTATGTTGACTCTCAGCACCTTCGACACTGTCAACCTGCACGGATTTTGTAACTTCTTTCTTGATTTTGAACAGGCAGAGAACATCAAGTTCACCTTGGAGCAAATGATGGTGTTCTTTGCGAGACTAGTTGGGAAATTTGAGGTGGCAGATGATATAACTCCAATCAAGATTGAGAACTTCGATTGATCTCTTGAAGAATAGTGTCCGGTTCGAAGTTTTGTACACGTAACCCGATTACAGCATGCAACGGCCCAGATTGTGCAGCGGCGTCTAGAGCTGCATGGGCGAGACGGCATCTGGCAGCCGTGCGCGTATGGGCAGTCAGGGCGGTGACACGGCGTGATGTTCTGGTGTGGAGGCGCGGTCACATGACGAGAGGTTATCGAAATTGCAGATTCTAAGTTGAATTGGAGATCCTTATGTAAGATTTAGATCGAAACCACATAATGGTAAACATAAAAATCTTATGTAAATATAGACTAGTATCTCTGTTCCCAAATAAATCAATTCCTAGAATCCGTGCTAGACAAACTTTTTAAAGTTTAACCAACTTTATAGAAAAGAATAACATCTACAACATAAAATGAGCATCTTATGCGATTTCCAACCGTGACAACCTTCTCTCCACCGTTGCCGCTCCCCCCCCCCCCCCCCAAACACACCCCACCACCACCTACCCTTTTCTCTTTGGGGCTTGCTAGCGCCCGGATGTTCGGACGGACGAGGCGTCCGGGCGCCTGTACCATTTTGTGTGTCCACGCAGGGCCCGTGTCACCTCGCATGTCACTAGAATCGAGAAAGAGGAGGGGGCAGCAGATGCCCAGCCTACACTGGGAGGAAACACTGAGGTGAGACATCAGAAAGCGAGGAAGATGCAACATCCGATCTACTTTTAAAATATCCAGATGCAACACTTGCAAAATACGTCTGAAGGCAGATGAAACACTTGAAACAAGCGTCTGAAACACTTGCGAAAAAATGTCTGAAAAACACTTAAAACCCATTGCAAACATATGCAACATCTAGATGAAACAGTTGTAAATATACGTATGAAACACTTGAAACATATGCTTGCAAACATGCATGTATATGCATATTCCAGATAAAACACTTGCAACGTACGTCTGGAACAGATGAAACATTTGGAACATATACTTGAAACATACGTGCATAGCCATTACAACATGTGCAACATCCTGATCTATTTTTGCAACATCGATACACAACACTTACAACATACCTATGAAACAATTGAAATATACTCTTGCAAGTTGCAACATGCGTTTTTAGCGTAGCATCTACTCGCTGCTTGGACGAATAGAGGCTCGTCAACGCGGAGCTCGATGTTGCAGAGTGGCACACAACTCCGGTGGACAAGGCAACTGGCACGGTGGAGAACGCCATGGAGGGCGGATGGCCTAGTGGAGAGGAAGGATGCGGGTGGCGGTGCTGGAGCGTGGTGGAGATAGAGGACGACGCTGGTCGGGTGCGGTGGAGCATTGCGGCGGCGCGGTCGTGCTAGAGCACGTGCGCGGTGGAGAGCACCGCGACGACGTGGTCGCGGTGGAGAGCACCTAGGCGGCGTGGTCGCGCTGGAGCACGCGCATGGTGGAGAGCGCCCACGGCAGTGCGGACACAACGGTCGTGCAGGGAATGGAAAGAATGGACGGACTCACGAGCAGATAAAGTTGAGGCGAGTAGATACACAAGTGGAAAGTCGGACTGTTGAGCTGGTGTCATGGCCCATGAACAGGAGCATCCGAACCAACGAACGTCTTTAGCACAGCATTACCGTTTCTCTTTTTCTTTCCCATTGGCAGTCTATTTCTTCCATGTCCCTTCCGTTAATTTTTGAGCAGGCCTAGGCAGCAGCGCCTTGTGGCGGCACAAGCTTGCGCACGCCTATAGGAGTAGGCGCGGGTAGCGGCTCAAAGTGACGCGGGCTCGCATGGGAGCAAGCACAGGGATGCATAGGAGGAGGCGCAAAGCCCTACGCGAAGGAGAGAGAGAGGATCTTGCTGTCGGTTCAAGCCATCTGGTCGTGGACGTTGGGTCAGTGCGCGGCTTTGCCGTCCACGTTCATGCTGCCCGCAGTATAGAAGATTGTAGTCACGTCGCAACCCATGAACATATTTGATAGTAAAGATAATAAACTCTAATATATTTAAAAGATAAAACTACTAGTACACGTGAGATAAAAATTGATGAGCCGATAGATATGACCTATTTGAAGGCACGAGATATTAAGGACTGGTTTGGTTATGTCCATAGATAAGACTCAGGCCTTATTTGGTTGAGCCGTGGTTTTTGGAAAATCTGTTGTGAACTATGGGTCCGAAAAAAAAACATATGTGGAAAAGCAGTTGTGGGAAAAGCAAAAGGCCGTTTGGTTAGAGTAGCCGTGAAAATGTAGACCGTGGAAGAAATACCTGTAATACCCTGAAGAACTGGGACTTCTTATATGCATATTGCTCGTAAAAAAACTAATCTGTTCACTAATTCGTATGTAAATGACTATTTTGGAAAGGAAAACAACTAACTTGTTCACTAATCTACTGCTACTAAAATTATTTTCGGAGACGGTTATTTTATTATTAATGGAGGCGGCACCATATCCGTCTCGAACAAAACGCCTCCGTTAACCAGGCTTTTCGTTCCGTTAGTCTCCAGAAAATTCAAAACCCCCCAAAATTGCAGCTTCTTAGAATCGAACGCAACCGCAACCTAATTCAACACTTCCTCCTCTCTACAAATGCACCACACAATCATTTGTGTTTATATATAATATTATATTCTTTTATATCAACATTTCATAATCTTATATTGTATATTTTAGCTACTAAATGAACTCAAATGGAAAATACTTTTAACAACAAAGTTTTTATCTTGTAAAGTAATACAACTTTGGTATAGGATGTATGATGTATCACCATCCGAGATTGCTTGAAGATTTCAAAAAATTGAATCTCAAAATATCTGAATTTAAAACAAATATTTGAGACTCTAAACGACTTTCAAACTTGTCAACAACAAACATGTAGATCAGGTCGATCACTACAACTTTGATATTAACTATGTGAACATTCAAGATCGTATAGAAATTCTAAATTTGGAATTTCAAAATCTGTAAACTTAGAACAAATATTTGGAACACTAAACAATTTTAATTAAAAAACTTTTCAACTACAAAGCTGTAGATTGTATCGAGAACTATAATTTTATATAGATCATGTTAACATTCGAGATTGTTTGATACTTTTAAATTTCAAAATATATGAACTTACAATAATATTTTGGGGGCCCTAAATAGTTTGAATTCAAAAACTTTTCAACTACAAAGTTGTAAATACTATCGAGAACTACAATTTTGATACATGGAATGTCTTCATCCAAGTTCATATGAGAAATTATGAATTGTTTTTCTGATGCAACTATTTATAGTCTACGTAAATCGATTTTAGAAGACTACGCTTAGAACAACCGCCTCAAAAAATCACTGATTTACGGAGACAGACATCCTAAGACGATAGCCTCCATTAATCGATGATATTCAGAGACGGTCGTATTAGGACATCTTCCTCCATAAATGATTTTCGGAGGCAAGAGTTTTCCTGGAGACCCCCTAAGCATTTACGGAGATGGTCGCTAGGTTGTCCGTCCGAAAATGATTTGACCCTTTCTCTCAAAATTAATTTTCTAGCCGTTACTGTCTAGCCGGTATAATTTCTTGGAATATGATATCTTTTTTATCGGGTACAACTTAGACACACACAACTCACGCACTCCACACTCACACCACACGCGTGCGTCTATACACACGCAAAGAAGAGATTGGGAGGCGTCGCCTCCAGTGCGCGGGAAACACGCGGTACCACCGAACACGCACACCTGCGTGTACCCTAAAATTTTTGGAAAAAAATCTAAAAAATGGTGCGATCGCCAGAGTAGTGTCCCACTGAACAGCCCTAGATATCTAGCCAAACATGATACTTAATCTGAGAAAGAAGTATATTTGGTTGCCTGTTGAGTAGATGCAGCGTGCATGATGCAAAAATACATGTTTATCCAGGCCTAGTGAACACGCTCAAAATAAGTTTCCCTGGTCATCCTGACTGGATGGATGCACTTCGTCCTATGCTGGCCCACATGTCATCCTATTAGGTTTAGTCCCACATCGGTAATTGATGTTGGAAGACAACAACATATAAGGCGGGGGCAGTCCTCACCCTCTTTTGGGTTAAGTTAGGTCTAAGGCAGGGCTCCGGTAGACCTAGGCCTGAGGGGCACCGGCACGTGGGTTTAGCGAGCCAGGCCAGATTCTGCTGTGTACTCCAACAAGTGGTATCGAAGCCTATGGTTAGAAAAACATAGAAAATCTCAGTGGTCACATAGTGATGGGGGAGCCCGTTAACGTCTCAGAGGTCACACGGGTTGTCAAGGTCACACGGGTTGTGTGTGATAGGAGCGTTGGACTTGGGGCCTGGATAACATCTTCCGGAGATCACACAGGGTTGTGTGATGTGAAGAGTTGGGTCCGATGTGTGACGAGGAAGATCGTTAGGTTTAGTCACACATCGGTAATTGATGTTGAAGGACAACAACATATAAGGCGGGGGCAGTATTAGGCTAGTCTTTTGGGTTGAGTTAGGCCTAAGGCCGTGTATGTTGTGGGCTCCGGTGGACCTAGGCCTGTGGGTTCAGCGAGCTGGGCCATATTCCACTGCGCACTCTAACACATCCTCTAACGAATCAGTCTTCGTATCCACCCATACATGCAATCAAACGTCTTTACATGGAATTACTGCATCTACCCATGCAGTCAACCGAACAGTATTTATCGGTGTTTCGAGTTACCATCGACGAGTAAATTTCTAGTATTGCGCGTCATGCTCGGATGGTGTGCTGAGAGGACACGAGGTTTATACTGGTTCGGGACAGAAAGTCCATACATCCAGTTCTTCGTTGTTGCTCGTGTTACTAGCACTGAAAGTTTATAGTAGAGGGTTATAAACGAGCAAGAGAAGCAAAGGATCACAAGTCTCTAGTGAAAGGAGTGAGTGGGTGCTGAGAGCTCGATCGCTGCTCAGCTGTGCGTTCGTGTCGGGCTCTTGTGCTGATCTGTATCGGATCTCGATGGTTCGATCGGATTGAATTGGATCCTCCTCATGGGATGCCCTGCTTTTCCCTTTTATAGGCTAAGGGAAAGCACAAGTTACAACGGAAGAAAAGAGAAGAACGAGAGAGAGAGAAAAATGCATTCAGGATCATCGGGGCCTTCTTCTCCTTCATGCGGGTTCTGTCGATCCTATAGATGTCAACAGGGACAGCTCCATGTCATGGCCCTGTCCGTCACTGGCACCATGCGTAGGCGTCTTCTACCGGTCATGGCGTTCCATCCCGTCCCGACGGACGTCGTGGTGAACTGACGCGCCTGTCATCGTTTGTACGAAGGTTAGACAGAACAGCACTAGCACGCCCGACGCTGTTCTTGATGTGAACCTTCAAGTATGGCCTGTTATGGCCACGGCTTACATTGAGGCGTGACAGTCTCTTCTCTGGTGTCAGAGTTTTAACCCAGGACCATACGCTTGGACCTAGAGTGGTTGACGGCGACATGGGTCCCCGTTGGGCGAGACGGAGCCCGTGGCCTCAGGGTCAGGCGAGGTGGAGCACAAACCCAAGGGTCGGGCGAGGCGGAGCCTGTGGCCTCGGGGTCGGACGAGGCGGAGCTCACGTACCTAGGGGTTGGTTGGAGCTGTAGTCGCGCTCTTGACTGCTCGGATGAATCAATGTTGATGACCATTAGCTCCTCCTCTTCGCGTACCCTAGTATTGGTCCCCAACAGTATTCTTTTCAAAGTAATGCATCCACACAGCCTATATTTTTTATTCACACTTAGCCTATATTTACTCATGTAGGATATATGATGTAGAGTTGTAAAAGCAATTAAGATCATCTCAAGAGTCTTTTTAAAGCTCACTCTTTAAATTATCATTTGAAAAATCATTTGAATAGTGGTAAAATAAATAAAAGGAAAAATGCTGGAAATAACCAGAAGGAACGTTTGGAACGTGGAAATCCGTAACACAGCCTGACGGCAAGCATCGTAGCAAATTTTCCATCGACTCGAAGCTTATTTTCTGTTTCCTACAAAAGTACATGCTTCTCTACCGTTCCTATAGAAAATTAGTTGCCAATTCCTCCATATCAAACGCATAGTGAAGTCAGCAAAACAGAGGTTTGGTTCCTTTGAAATTCCTTTGAACTTCCTCATTTCCAAACAAGGCCTTGCTCTTGGGGGCGAACGCGCCTGCCGCCTCCGGCCGCCCCCTCCAGCCGCGTCAAATCCGCACCCTCCTCGGCTGCGCCAGCGATCTCCCGCCGCAAGGACGAAGCCCCGTGTCCCCTTCTCACGGATCCCCTTCCCGGCGCCATGACGGAGGTACTCTCCCTTACCCACATCCATGGAAATTTGAGGCCGCGGTCGTGAGATCCGATTCGGGTGGAACCGCGGTCTCGTTTGGGCTCGCTAGCGATCTTCTCGCTACAGGGAAGAACGTTTTTGCGGGGCCTGGGTGGTAGTACCCTGTACCTTCGCGCGGCCTTGCCTTCTTTCTCGTGGGTCTCTAGGGATTAGGGTTAGATAGCTGGGAGTGCTTGTGCTTGTACTTGTGGATGCTTGGCACTATCCAGTGTCTGGGTAGAGTACAAGGTGTGTCTTTGCGAGGCATAAGAGCAGAGATTTCGGCCCTCTGACGGGGTTCTGTGGTGGTCAGGCATCTGGGCTCTGGTGGTTAGGGTGGAATTATCGATTAGATTTCAGTTGTTGTCGTGAATGCTACCTGCTTCTGAATTATTTGTTCAAATTTTTGAAAAAAAAAAGGAAAAAGAATGTAGATGCTAGGTGAGGAGAGTGCAAATGTGCTGTGCCCACAATAAGTAGTCTCATTCCAAGTAAATGTTAATATGCTTATCTCTCTCGCAAAAGAATAACAGGCTTCTTTTGTCATTCAAAATGTTGTTTTCAGTCATCTGCTAGCTGTTATGTTGTTAAACTATATTGTATGAAACATCCATTTGTGCAAATTCGGTTGGGGAATAATGAGTTCTCCTTTGCCTCCCTTGTTTCAGTATTGGGTGAGCCAAGGAAACAAATGGTGCGACTTCTGTAAGATTTATATAGCGAACAATTCCTTCAGCATCAGGACACATGAACTTGGTAAGCGCCACAAGGACAATGTCACCAAAAGACTGTCGACAATGCAAAGTGAGAGTGAGGCAAAGGAAAAGGAACAGCAGCAAGCTGCCCGAGCCCTACAGCAGATAGAAGCAGTAAGTTCTCAGATTCGCATTTTTTCCTATTACCATGGTATTATTCAGTATCCATTGGTGGTATGCATATAGTTCTCTCACATAAACTAGAACGCTTTATATACAGAAGACGATATTGTATTCATACAGCTGTAATATGTCCTTTTTGGCTTCATACTGATGTCTTGTGCCTGTTTGTCGTGCTTTAGCAATTGGTTCATGAGCTATGGAAGCATGCCTGATTCATGTTCAACTTTTTTTCTGCTGCAGAAAGCTAAAAAGAGCTATCAAAAGGATTTAGAGAATAGCCAGAGGAATGTTGATGGAGACACTTCTTCGGCACCTGGAGATGGTTGTGTATGGCTTTACTGTTTTATATATATAAACAATTCAGTGCATTCTCTAGTATGGTTTGTATTCTGCTGTGTTTGTGCTCATCTTTGATCTGTGATTCTGTATACAGAATGCACCCACATCGAGGATCATCTCCCGTATTCTCTTAACTTGAGTGCTGATTAGCTTGCTATATTACTCTTATGTGTGTGTTTTTTCCCTCCACTGTCACTAGCTCTTTTTCAAGTTTATTTTCGGGGGCGGAGGAACGGCAGCTGCCCCCTGACTGTATACCTCAAGCAATGATCAAAAGCAATTAGGAAGCCCAAACTTAAACGCTTCAGCACCTGTTCAGTTAAAATGCATGCACCAAGCACCCCTCTTCTAGTATTCCTGGCTCCGCCCCTGTATATTTTGGACTTCTTCCCATTGAGCTCACTCACCCAGACTTGGATTGGTCAACCAAGAGATCCTGATAATTAGCTGGGCTGTATCAGTTTTTTAAGGCCTGGCTTATTTGATCTAGAACTTAAAAAAATTGAATCACCCAATCAAATCCTGACATTACTTTCTGCTGGCCTGGAACTACATCTTGCTACTTTCTGTTCTTATTCCAAGCTAAATGTTCTTATACTAGAAAAGAAGACAAAATTCTTCTGTCAGCCCCATGAGTTTGTTGTTGGGCAATGTTTATAACAATATTTGAAATAAGTGAAAGATTTTAGCTTTCTTCTAGAAGTCTGTTCTTCACTTAAAATAAGTTGTTCATACCTGACCTGGCTTGTTTATCAATTCTGGTTATCTGCCAATCTTGATATGTTGCCCAGAAGCTAGATTAGTGGATATTAATGACTATGTGCAAGCAGCCAACTTAATTTCTTGAGTTTTAGATTATTCTCCTGAGTCCTATGAATTATGAAGCATTCCTTGCATAAACCTGATCATATGTTGACTAGAACAAATCATCTTGTCTGAATTTTCTCTCTATCTGGTGACATTTCTTCAAATCTGGTTTCTGCAGGGTGGGTATTTGACTCGGCATCGGGATATTACCATGACAAATCTACTGGACTTTATTATGATTCAAACTCTGGCTTCTATTATTCTGATAGTTTAGGTAATTTCATTTGTAATGTTCTGTCTTGTAGTCCAGTCTGGATTTTCTCTTTTCATATATATTGTATATTGATGTTTATGTTTGTAAATGAGCAGGCAAGTGGGTTACTCAAGAAGAGGCGTACAAGTCTGTGCAAACTTCCAAAACAGACATTGGTCAATCCTCAACTTCACAAACAAAAGCTCCTGCTGCAGAAATGGCTGTTCCTGCTATTAAAGGAGGTCCAGCTCCAGGTCGGGTAGTCACGAAACTATTGAACCCAATGAGACCTATTAAGGGCACTCCTGCCCCATCTGCTGTTGCTGTTAACAAGAGGAAGAGGGAGGACGGCAAGCCCAAGGTGATCTCCAAGGAGGAGGAAGCGGCCCTCAAAGCACGGGAAGCAGCGAGGAAGAGAGTGGAGGATAGAGAGAAGCCTCTGATGGGATTATACAAAACCTACTAACATCTTGTCCTTGCCAAACTACTCTTCCTCCATATGGGCTTGCCAATTACAGTCTGATGTTGTAAAAGAAAAAAAAAACTAACTGAATGCATCTTTCTCAGAAAGAGTGCCGGTAATGGTGTGGCACTGTATTCCAGAGCTCTTCTGCATCAGCAATGTGTGTCTACACCGTATAATACCTCATCAGTGGTTCTTGAGTGGACCAAGTTCCTTTTGAATCATGTAAAGGATCTGTTCATTGTTTCTTTTACGAGTATGGAGTGTCATATACTGCGAAATGAGGACACGGTGACCGTTCTCAATATGTTCAATAGTGTATGCTTCTGTGCTCGACAACTGAGACAGTATTGGCCGAGGAGTTGGCTGTGAGTCTGACTGAACGAAAGCGCTTCCAGAAAATTATTAAGAAAATAATAAACGCGTCCAGGCTCCAGCAAGTGGAGTGTTCTGGAGTTCCCTTCTGGGTATGCAAAGCAAAACTGTAAAATGTGTTCATCATATTTATCCTTTTTCGCAAATGGAGTGTGCCGTATGCTAGGAATGGGACAAGGTGGTGACCGGCCGTTTTCTGGACGGTCAACAGTATGTTCCTGTGCTCAAGAGCTGAGACCTCACGCGCCGTTGCCGGGGCCATGGCTACATGACAACTCTTCCCGATGTGGGTGATCACTGACGATACGTGGACGGTGGACCACAGTAGAGCTCTGGTTCTGCGTTCGCTTGCACTCGGTCAGTTTCTGTAGTTGGTGTCGTACCTGTCGCACGTGGACCGCACAAACGTCGGACGGCTTTTTCACATCCGCCGCTTGCTCCGTCCACATGTAAATTAAAAAAACCTATCCCTTCACTTCCTCCTCCCCATCCTTACTCCTTCCACGCTCCTCATCCCTTGCCAAAACGCACTAACGCGCAGCGTCCTCCCCCACCCCGGTGTCCTCACCGGGAGCCCCCAAATGCCTGTAGATCTGGTGGTCCTCTCCCCCACCCCAGCGAGATCCATGGAGCACGGGCGAGATCCACTCGCCTCCGGCGAGATCCATGAAGGTGGCACGGCGGTGTTTGCAGGGGAGTGGGCGGCTCTCTCCCACCCTGACGCGGCGCCCTCCCCACCCCAGCGATGCCCTCTCTCACCATGGCGACCGAGCTCCCCCCCCCCCCCCCCGGGCGGCCATGGCGCTCCGCGCCCCCATCCCCCACCGTCGCTGCCGAGCCATGCCTGGTGCCAGTTGCGCTGGTGGTGGTGGTGGTGCTGGCGCTGGGTGGTGCTCGCGTGCAGCCGCTTGCCGCCGGCTCCCACCCCATCGGCCGGAATCGACCGACCCATGCCTCTCCTCCCTATGTTACAAATGTATGTTTCAACTATTTCAGACGTTTCAGAGGCATGTTGCAATTGTTTCATATGGATGTTGCAAAAGTAGATCGAGGAATGTTGCACATGTTGCATATGTTGCAAGTGTTTCAGAGGCATATTGCAAGCATTTGTTCAAATTGTTTCATCTGTTTCCACTACTACACAAATGATTTTACAAGGTGAAAGGTCCTAATATGGCTAGAGGGGGAGTGAATAGCCTATTTAAAAATCTACAAATCAACTAGAGCAATTTGATTAGTATGACAAATAGCGTAATGCAAACTTGCTCTAGCTCTACAAGGGTTGCAAGCCACCTATCCAACAATTCTAGTTGCAATGATTACTTAGGCACACAAACTTGCTATGTAATTACTCACTAAGAGCTCTCAACCTTGCTACTCTAAAGAACTCAACTAGATGAATATAAATAATAAAGCAAGCTCTCAAATCTAATTACACTAAAGAGCTTGTGTCAACTAGTTTGCAAGAATGTAAATAAGTGAGTAAGGTGATTATACCAACGTGTAGGGGATGAACCAATCACAAGATGAATATATAGCCAATCACCGAGAGAATGAGGTGATTATACCAACGTGTAGGGGATGAACCAATCACAAGATGAATATATAGCCAATCACCGAGAGAATGCCAAAGACAAGAGACAATCGATTTTCTCCCGAGGTTCACGTGTTTGCCAACACGCTACGTCCCCGTTGTGTCGACCAACACTTGGTGGTTCGGCGGCTAAGAGGTGTTTCACAAACCTCGTCCACACGATTGGACACCGCAAGAACCGACCCACAAGTGAGGTAACTCAATGACACGAGCAATTTACTAGAGTTACCTTTCGGCACTCCGCCGAGGAAGGTACAACTCCCCTCACAATCACCGAAGACGGCCACGAACAATCACCAACTCGTGCCGATCCTTCACCGCTGCTCCAACCGTCTAGGTGGTGGCAACCACCAAGAGAAACAAGCGAAATCCGCAGCGCAACACGAATACCAAGTGCCTCTAGATGCAATCACTCAAGCAATGCACTTGGATTCTCTCCCAATCTCACAATGATGATGGATCAATAATGGAGATGAGTGGGAGGGCTTTGGCTAAGCTCACAAGGTTGTTATGTCAATGAAAATGTGCAAGAGTTTTCCCTTGAGCCGGCCATGGAGCTATAAATAGAGCCCCCATCAAATAGAGCTGTTGTACCCCTTTACTGGGCAAAACACGCTCTGACCGGACGCTCCGGTCATACCGACTGGACGCTGGCCCTCAGCGTCCGGTCGCCCGATGGACGCCACGCGTCACCAGCTTCAAACGCTGTTCGTCAGATTTCAACGGCTACGAAGCTGACCGGACGCTCCGGTCAAAATTGACCGGACGCTGAAGCCCCAGCGTCCGGTCGTTTCCAGTAAGCTCCCCGAGGCATGTTTTTTCGACCGAACGCGTCCGGTCCACCTTGACCGGACGCAGACCAGCGTCCGGTGCTCAACCCTAGCCACTGTGCCGTCTGACAGCTCGACCGGACGCAGCCTTTCAGCGTCCGGTCGCTGAGTGACCCAGCGTCCGGTCAGTAGACCAACGCCAGCATCATTTTGACCAACTCCATTTCAACTCTAACTTCTTCACCCTTGCTCAAATGTGCCAACCACCAAGAATTTTGTATCCGGCGCAATAGAAAATAGACATTTCATTTTCCCGAAAGCGCCGAATCCCGCCTCGCAAGCTCGGCGAGAGGGAGAGAGGGACCCAAACCCATCTCAACCCTGCAAACACCTTGTGCACATGTGTTAGCATATTTTCACAAATATTATCAAGGGTGTTAGCACTCCACTAGATCATAAATGCATATGCAATGAGTTAGAGCATCTAGTGGCACTTTGATAACCGCATTCCGATACGAGTTTCACTCCTCTTAATAGTACGGCTATCTATCCTAAATGTGATCACACTCACTAAGTATCTTGATCACTAAAACAAAATGGCTCCTATATTTTATACCTTTGCCTTGAGCCTTTTGTTTTTCTCTTTCTTCATTTCCAAGTTCAAGCATTTGATCATCACCATGCTATCACCATTGTCATGATCTTCGTCATTGCTTCATCACTTGTAGTAGTGCTACCTATCTCATAATCAC
Organism: Miscanthus floridulus; assembly: GCF_019320115.1. Lineage (NCBI taxonomy): Eukaryota > Viridiplantae > Streptophyta > Magnoliopsida > Poales > Poaceae > Miscanthus > Miscanthus floridulus. The sequence continues at coordinate 39,946,300 of NC_089597.1, forward strand.
TTTGATAAACTAGGTTAGCACTTAGGGTTTCATCAATTAACCAAAACCAAACTAGAGCTTTCACAAGGCAGTGCACTTTTATTAACCGAGGCGGTCACAAAATTCAACCGCCTCGTAAAATGTCTAGGGACTAACCGAGGCGGGCGTTTTTATTTACGGAGGTAGTAAAAAATGTCCGCCTCCAAAAATAGATTTACGGAGGCGGTCATTTTAAGACAACCGCCTCCAAAAATGACCTATTTACCGAGGTGGACGTCTTAAGACAACCGCCTCCTATGGGGGTATTAACCCCTATACCCTTACGGCTATGTTTGGGCCGGCCCGGACCAGGGGGTCCGGCCCACTAGAAGACGACACGCGGCCCAGCCGATTTGCTCGGAGTCCCGCGCGAATTAAGGCAGACTTGGAGATCAAGCAAGATCCTGGTCGGTTAGAATAGGAATCCTTATCCAGCCACCTATGGCAATTGTAACTGGTTGGGATTAGTTTCCAGATTTGTAACCCTGCCCCTAGACTATATAAGGCGGGCAGGGGTCCCCTCTCAAAAATCATCTTATTTACATACAGCAATACAATCAGACGCAGGACGTAGGTATTACGCCCTCATGGCGGCCGAACCTGGATAAAACCTCGTGTTTGTCTTGCGTCACCATCTCGTTCGTAGCTTGCGCACCTGTCTGCCGATAATCTACTACCTTGGGCATACCCCTAGGTAGACTGCCGACCATATTTCATCGACAGTGGCACGCCAGGTAGGGGGTGTGCGTACTGCTCCCCAGATGAACAAGATGGTCATCATCCCCGGCTCCATGGCTATGCCGAACGGCCTCACGTTCACCATCGGCCAGATCACCTGGACCACTGGCTCCGACAACTTCATCGCCATGACCATGGAGGAGGTGCAGATCCAATCTGCGTCGACCACTGCTTCACCAGCATCGGCTATGGCTCCGACCACGTTGGATCTGGCTCCGGCCACACCAGCATCGTCTTCAGCCACGCCGACAACCCGTCGCTCGCTTCCTCGCTACAAAGGGAGGTAGATCGACAACACTGACCTGCTCGACTCCATCGATCAGGTCGGCACCAAGCTTGCTGAAACCCTAGCTCTAGTAGATTCGATTCAAAATCAACCTACCGAGCAGGTAACCACTACCCACAATAGATCTACCCGACCAGCTCGGGCCAGTCGTCCTGCACGACTCGGTACGGATCTCGTGGTCATGTCTACTCTTGAAGGGCTCTCCGTTCATCGCCGACCAGCCCCCACAACGGGTCTCTGGCTCTCCAAGTGCAAAGCCTTGATGGAGAATTACCAAGCTCAGCCCTATGGCCTGCGAAACACTGCTTCCAACTACGCATACAATATATAACGCTGCTCGGATCTGTGTTTCATACATCGACCTCGGCCAAAGCCACGCAACTTCGTCAACATGGTTTGGATTGAGGAGTATCAAGAAGGATCGGTCCACACAGTTCAAGAGGGCGGCTCAAGCTCCTCGTCCAGCATCGCATCTAATGGCTCCGTCCACACTAAGCTTCAGCATCGTGACAATGAAGAAGTTCAATACGATCTGGATATCCTAGACCACTCCCCGGGGTTCCCATGATTCCCGTCCTTCCCACCAAGGCGAGGAGACTTGATCAATGTCGTCAGTAATGACAAACCCCTGGCAGTTGGCAAAACAGAACAAGAAAGGCTAGCACGCGAAGCACGCAATATCGACCGGTTTAATCGCAGACAAGCCAAAGCCGAAGCAGAAGAGGAGGCACGACGCATAAGGCTCCAGCCACACGATCTTAACAATGCCTTTGATAGGGTAGGGGAAAAGCAGGTCTTTAGGACTCCAAGCGCCAACGTAGTTGTTGCTATGGCGACAATGCAACGACTACCCAATACCCCGGAAATCCAGGCAATTCGTGATGATATGCAAGCCTACCTGACGGCTGCTATGGCCCAGACCGCAGAGATTGCAAACCAAGCCCGGGCTCCGTCTGTCTCAGTCGAATCAAGCCGCAGTCGTCAGTACTCAAGTCGCCCACAGCCACCCAACCAACGTGGCTCGTGCAACAACGACCCATCAGACAACCGTCAAGGCGGAAACGGTGGTCATGATGGTGGTCTGCATGACAACCGCCGTGACTACTGGGACAACAACCGCCGCAACAACCGCGACAATCGCCGTGATAACCGCGGTCATGGGGTCAACCAGGGTAGCAATCGGGATCGCCGTGATGGCAATAACGATCTCCGCCATTCCCTCAGAGAACGCAATCTGTGCGATCGTATTAACCAAAGAGCCAACGATCGTGCATCCTATGAAAGCTATCGCCGTATGGAATATGATACTACCCACGGCCCTCTGGGTTTGAAGCAGTTTACTCCTCACCTTCGCCAAGTCGTGTGGCTAAAAAACTTCAAGCTCGAAAAACTCCAAAAGTACGACGGCAAGGAGAACCCCAAGTTATGGGTCATGCTCTACGAAACCGCGTGCAGATCAGTCATGGCTGACAAGCATGTCATGTCTAATTACTTCCCAGTCGCTGTCGCCCATGCAGGCCACCAATGGCTAGTCAGCTTGCCGGCAAACTACTTTGATTCTTAGCAAGAGCTCAAGCAAGCATTCATCGACAACTTCATTGCTACTTGCGAACAACCCAGCAACAAATATGATCTGCAGCAGATTCAAGATCACAAAGATGAGCCACTGCGCGAGTACGTCCGACGCTTCTTGGAGATGTGCATCAAGGTCCCATCAATCTCTGACAACGAGGCAATCGAAGCTTTCATCACTGGTCTCCGCTTCCACGATGCCCTAAGGGACAAGCTCCTCCGCAAAAGACCTGAATCGGTCACAGCGCTCCTAGCTACTGCTAAAAAATATGCGGACACCGATGATGCTAAAAAGATAATCATCGAAGAAGCAGCAAGGGTTCCACGCTCTGACTACCCCCACACCGCGACGACTACCGCGGCAACCGTGGTCGGAATGACAATTTTGATCGCCGCAACCAGAGCAACGATTTTCGCGACCACCACGACCAGCGTAATCAGCGGCGTAATCGCTGTGACGATTACAAGGGCAAGCGTGCTCGGGAAGATGACGGCGAAGTCAACATTGTTAAGAAAGGTGGCGAACATCGCAACTACGAAGAAGACTACGCCAAAGCATTGAAAGGACCCTACCAGCTCCATCCCAAGTCAAATCATACCATGGAGAATTGTCGTGTTCTCAAATCCATCTACACGTACCAACAGGCTCTGGATAAATCCGACAAGCCTAACGACGTAGGGGAGCAGCGTAACGAGGACAACGATGATGAAGACACAGATCCCTGTCACAAGTACATTAAGCCAACCGACCGCGTCCACACCATCATTGGGGGCAGAGTGTCCATCGAGACCAAACGAGAGCGCAAGCTGCTCGCCCGCGCTTGCTTGAACATGGCCAATACCGACAACCTCATCGCCGATCCGCGGCTCCCTCCTTGGTCTCACCACGAGATCTCCTTCAGTAGAAAGGACCAATGGGCTGCAATACCTAAGCCAGGGCATTTTCCTCTGGTTCTCGATCCTTGTATCAACAAGGTTCAGTTTGATAGAGTGCTGATTGACGGCGGCAGTTCCATCGATATACTTTTCAAGAACAGTTTGCCAGCCCTGAAGATAACCTAGGCTGATCTCAAGCCATACGAGGCATAGTTCTGGGGTGTTCTCCCCGGACAGAGCTCCACACCTCTCGGGCAGATCACGCTACCTGTGCAATTTGGTACCCCAGGCCACTTCTGCACCGACTACGTCAACTTCGTGGTCGCCGACTTCGAGGACACCTACCATGCTATCCTTGGCCGACCAGCGCTCACCAAGTTCATGGCCATACCTCACTACAGGTATTTGGTGCTCAAGATGCCTACTGAGAAGGGGGTTCTAACTCTTAGGGGCAACGTATACGCAGCTTACACCTATGAGGATGATAGCTTCAAAATAGCAGAGGCTCACGACCTCTCTATTCGCATGGCCGAGACCATGCTCGACACCAAGCAGACCCTAGCCGATCACCTAGAGACCCTAGAGCTCGAGGCCCCACGCAAGAACTTCAAGTCCAAAGAGCACAAAGAGATCCAGCTGGTCGACGGTGATCCCAGCAAAATGGCCCTTATCGGGGCCAACCTGGATCCTAAATAGGAAGACACGCTCGTCAGGTTCTTGAGGAGCAACGTGAGTGTGTTCATATGGAAACCCGCTGACATGCCCGGTGTACCTCAGAACTTGATCGAGCACTCCTTAAATGTCGATGGCAAGGCCAAACCCATCAAGTAGAAGCTACGACGGTTCGCTTGCGACAAAAAGGAGGCTATTAGGGGAGAAGTTACACGGCTTTTAGCAGCCGGATTTATCAAAGAAGTGTATCATCCGGAGTGGTTGGCCAACCCGGTTCTTGTACGCAAAAAGAATAAGGAATGGAGAATGTGCGTTGATTACACTGATCTCAACAAACACTGCCCTAAAGACCCCTTCTGCTTACCTCGCATAGACAAGGTCGTAGATTCAACTGCCAGTTGTGAGCTGCTTTTCTTTCTCGATTGCTACTCTGGTTATCACCAGATCGCTCTCAAAAAGGACGACTAGATCAAGACATCCTTCATCACGCCCTTCGGCGCCTACTACTACACGACCATGTCGTTTAGGCTTAAGAATGCTAGGGCTACCTACCAACGCGCCATACAGGCCTGCCTCAAAGATGAGATAAAAGACGACCTCGTCGAGGCTTATGTTGATGATGTAGTTGTTAAAACCAAGGAAGCATACACCCTTGTCGACAACCTAGAACGTACCTTTGCAGCCCTTAACACATTCCAATGGAAATTAAACCCAAAGAAGTGCATTTTTGGTGTTCCATCTGGTATACTGCCCGGCAACGTCGTCAGTCACGACGGCATACGCCCTAGCCTAGAGAAAGTAAAAGCTGTCTTGGACATGAAGCCGCCCAAAAAGGTGAAGGATGTTCAGAAGCTTACCAGATGCATGGCTGCCCTCAGTCATTTCATATCTAGATTAGGCGAAAAAGGACTACCATTTTTCTAGCTGCTCAAAGCATCCGAGAAGTCTGAGTGGTCGGAGGAAGTAGACGCTGCCTTTACACAGCTGAAACAATTCCTTACATCACCTCCGGTCCTCAATGCTCCCAGAGAAGACGAAACCCTCCTGCTTTACATTGCGGCAACTAACCGAGTGGTCTCCACTGCCGTGGTGGTCGAGCGCGACGAGCCCGACCACGTCTACAAGGTATAGCGACCAATTTATTTCATTAGTGAGGTGCTCAGCAAATCCAAGACCAGGTACCCACAGATTCAGAAACTGATCTATGCTATACTAATTACATCCCAAAAGTTGAAACACTACTTCGACGGATATCGTGTGGTGGTCATGACCGAGTACCCTCTAGGAGACATCATTCGCAACAAGGATGCAAATGGGCGCATCGTCAAATGGGCAAAGGAGCTATGCCCTTTCTCCTTGGAATTTGCAAGCCGTACTACAATCAAGTCTCAGGCACTTGTCGATTTCATCATCAAGTGGACAGACTTAAGCACACCTGCCTCTCAGGGGCCCACCGAGTATTGGAAGATGTACTTCAACGGCTCTCTCAACATCGATGGCGTAGGAGCAGGAGTCCTTTTCGTATCACCATCCAAGGAGTAGCTCCGATATGTCCTTAGGATTTATTTCCCGGCGTCTAATAACGTCACCGAGTACGAAGCATGCCTACATGGTCTGCGCATTGTGGTCGAGCTCGGTGTCAAGCGTCTCTATGTCTACGAAGACTCGGCTCTGGTCATCAACCAGCTCAATAAGGACTGGGATACGACCAGCGAAAAGATGGGCGCATACTGCAAGGCGATCAGAAAGCTGGAAGGCAAGTTCTATGGCATCGAGTACACACATGTGGTCCGGGACAAAAATCAAGCAGCAGATGCGTTGTCAAAGTTAGGATCATCCCGAGCCAAAGTCCCACATGGTGTATTTGTTCAAGACCTGCTCACGCCCTCCATCAAAGAAGAAGATCCTGCGGTCGACAAGCCTCCAGACCAGTCATTGGTGGCTACGGTTCCGACGTCAAACACCACCAAATCACCTCCGACCACCAAGAACCCTGACTCGAGAGTACCTTTCATCAAGTACCTGACAGATGGTAGCGGTTACACCGATCGGACAGAGAACGAACGCCTGATGCGTCGTAGTAAGCAGTATCTGCTCGTCGATGGAAAATTGTGGCGCAAGAACGCGAAGGAGGAAATCTTGATGAAGTGTATAACCCAGGAGGATGGTGAACATCTCCTAGACAAAATCCACTCTGGCTCCTACGGCAACCACGTGGCCTCAAGAATGCTGGTTGGCAAGGCTTTCTGAGCAGGGTTCTATTGGCCGTCAGCCGTAGCTGATGCAGAGAAGCTAGTCCGCCATTGTGAAGGTTGTTAGTTTTTCGCCAAGAGAATCCACGTACCAGCACATGAGATTCAGACTATACCAGCCTCTTGGCCCTTCGCATGCTGGGGACTGAATATGATCGGGCCTTTCAAACCGGCCCTTGGAAAATTTACATGCGTCTTTGTGCTGATCGACAAATTCTCCAAGTGGATAGAGTACATGCCCCTAGTCAAGGCATCTTCAGAAAAGGCTGTCGTGTTCCTCGACTAGGTCATCCACCAGCTTCGGCATACCCAACAGCATCATCACTGATCTAGGGTACTCAGTTCACCTAGGAACGCTTTTTGGGACTTCTACGATGAAAGGAGCATAGTAGTAAAATACGTCTCGGTGGCACACCCTAGAGCTAATGGACAGGTCGAGCGGGCAAATGGTATGATCCTGGACGCACTTAAGAAGAGGATGTACTAGAGAGAATGACAAAGCTCCTGGAAGATGGCTCAAAGAGTTACCAGCCGTGGTCTGGGGTCTCAGAACCCTAGCCCAGTCGCAATACCGGCGTCTTCACCATACTTTATGGTTTATGGCGCTGAGGCAGTGCTCCCAGCAGATATAGCCTTCAGATCAGCATGGGTAGAGAACTTCGACGAAGACAAGGCCAATGAAGTGCGGGAGCTAGAAGTGAATAGTGCAGAAGAGAAGCGCTCGATTCTTGCGTACGTACAGCCAAATACCTTGCTTATTTTGCGTAGGTACTACAACAAGAACGTCAAGGAGCGGTTCTTCGTGGTCGGGGACCTAGTCCTGAAGTGGAAGACGAATCAGGCTGGTGTCTACAAACTCGCAACCCCATGGGAAGGACCCTTCATGATCAAGGAGGTCACACGCCCTACGTCTTATAGGTTAGCTCACCTAGACGGCACAGACGTACCCAAATCCTGGCACATCGATAAGCTTAGGCGTTTCTATGCTTAGCTACTAAGATATGTACCCCTCTTGTACTTTTGATTTATTTCAATAAAGCTATTATGATTTCTCCGACCACTCTAATGTGTCACTTCGAAGTCTATTGTTATTCTAACTCTATCAGTTAAAACCGACCACCATTCCTTCTCGGGTTTTCAGAGCAGGCCTTGTCTTCGGTTCCCCCCAACGCGTGCATGTGATCTGCTCTCTACGCTATGGGTGATCGGCAGGTGCTCTCTGGTTTGACTTATGTGTTTCTACGTGTGCACAAGCTACGCACCTCACACTCCTATCGCAAGTCAAACTAGGGCCATACAAACCTTTCAGGATGACATGTCGACTAAACCGGTACAACTAAACAGAACGCCAATACGTTCTAACTTAGTTACACCAACATGATATCCGAGCTTAAACACGTTTTCTACAAAACAAGCAAGCTTATGTTGATATATAGTTACGTTATTACAAGCTTGCCTGAAAAGGTCCAAGTTTACAATAACCCAACTACATCTTCTTCTACAGCTATAGCCTACACTATTGGCTGGTCGGGGCACGCGGCGCCTGCTGCTCGCTGGGCCTGACATCGTGCTCGGGTCTCGGGGACTCTGGCATTGATCGAGCTGAAGAAGATGGCCCCGCCGATGCCTGGCTGGTCGAGACCGCAGGCTTCGCTGGTTGGCTTGAAGATGACAGCGTTCCCAGCTGACTTGTTGACAACTTTCCTTGTACGGGTGGTGTCGCACCTTCACACAGGTTAATATCGCCAATTATTTTCACCGACAAGTCCAGCTGGGTCATCCGTAGCTTCTCGGCCTTGTCTGGATCTACCTCCTTCGGGTATCCAGCCTCCAGGCGCTTGAGATCGATCAGGGGGTAGTGAGCACGTACCATGCTTAGCACATGTGCGCCTGCGTACTCTCTTGCCTCCTTTACGAACTCCTGGAACCATCCCCATGCCCTTTGGCATCTCTCGATCAATCCTAGCTGTGGCGTCCTTGGCACATCTTCTGCTAGTGCCGGATCGATGAGGTTAAGGACCGGCAAAATGCCCTTTGCCACCTCCTGGCACTGGCTTTTCCAGGTGTCACGGTCCTTGGTGATCTTTTGGCATTGCGCCTTCTAGCCGTCACGGTCTTTCATCATGGCCTCCAGTGGCATATGGTTTTTTGCCACACTTTTTGTGCTTGGGGACTGTTTCGACCACTCTCGTGCTCGGGGACTGTCGCGACTATCCTTGTGCTCGGGGACTGTCCCGACCACCTTCGTGCTCGGGGACTGTTCCGACCACTCTCGTGCTCAGGACTGTCTCGACCGCCCTCGTGCTCGGGGACTGTCCCGGCTATCTTTGTGCTCGGGGACTGTCCCGACTACGGTTATTCTCGGGAATTCGTCGTTTTCCCCATGCTGCGCTCGGGGACTGCCCTGACCACTCTCCGACCATTGCTCGGGGACTGCTCTCCTCGGCTACATGTGATTTGTACTCACATACAGTTGAGAGGCATTTATTTTTTCTCACTTAGACCTTGCTACAAGGCTGATACCTCGCCTTCCAGCAAGCTCGGGGACTACATCGATACGATGCACCTGCCGATGCAGCTCATATCGCTTGTACGACGATTGGATTCTCAACTTCACTGGGAATTCTTTTTAGACCCTGGCACCACGTGCCTACATCACCTACTACCAGGCTCGGGGACTAAGTGGCCACACTTCACCTTGCGGTGAATGTGCTTATTTTATCGACCCCTACGCTCTGACTGTTGGCCATAACTACTCCTGTACAAGGGTCACTTACATTTCTTTTTAGAAATACAAGTGGGCACACTTGATCAGGAAAGAAATCTTTTTCTTTTTTCTTTAGAGCACCATGCATTCTTCGGACAACAGGAATTAAGGCAGACTTGAAGATCAAGCAAGATCCTGATCGGTTAGAATAGGAATCCTTATCTGGCCACCTATGGTAATTGTAACTGGTTGGGATTAGTTTCCAGATTTGTAACCCTGCCCCCCAGACTATATAAGGCGGCCAGGGGACCCCTCTCAAAAATCATCTTATTTACATACAGCAATACAATCAGACGCGGGACGTAGGTATTACGCCCTCACGGTGGCCGAACCTGGATAAAACCTCGTGTTTGTCTTGTGTCACCATCTCGTTCGTAGCTTGCACACCTGTCTACCGATAATCTACTACATTGGACATACCCCTAGGTAGACTGCTGACCATATCTTCGGCTATAATCTATTTTCAGAGGCGGTTATTTTATAAGGCCCGCCTCCGAAATTCTGGCCCAGTCCGCTACCATTCCCAGGCCCAATACTCAGCGTCGAGTATATAACCTGAACACAAACCCTAACCTGAACACAAACCCATTCCTAGGCGCCGCTCTCTCCCTCCGGTCTCTCTCTCTCTCTCTCTCTCTCGCATGCCTCCCTCCCTTCGGTCTCTCTCTCCAGTCTCCCTCTCTTCGGTCTCCATGACATCCCTCTCTCCGGTCCATCTCTCTCTAGGCGCGCGGCCGTGGAGCCAGGCAGCACACGCCGTGTGGTGGCGTGGGGTCATCATGGCAAGCGCTGCGCAGTGGCGCGGGGTCGTCGTGGCGTAGGACGGTCGTGGGTCCGCGGGGCCGAGTGACTCGCGGCGCGGGTCCACCGACGACAACGATGGAGGTAGGTACAGCTCTCCCCATCTCCCTCTCTCTTCCGCTCTTCATCTCCCTCACTCTTCCCCCTCTCCCTCCCTCCCCCCCTTGCAGATCTAGAGCCAGCATGGACGACTACGGCGGGTGAGAGTTTGGAGGCGGCCTGTCCTTCTCCGACGACTGCGGGTCCAGATCTAGTGATAGCGGATCTAGATCCGGCGACGACGGATTCAGATCCAGTCACGATGGGTCCAGATCCGGCCAAGGCAGGTCTAGATCCGACGGCGGGGATCCTCGAGCTGGATGCGACAGCGTGGATGCGACGGCGGCGGGCTCGATTGAGCTCGCTCGGCCTTTTTTATTTTTTTTAAATCGATTAACTAAGGCGGGCAGCATATGACGCCCGCCTATGTTAATTTATTAACCGAGGCGGGCAAAACAACCGCCTCCGTTAAGTCACGATTAACCATGACCTTTGATTGGAGACGGTTACAATGCCCGCCTCCGTTAACCCTTTTTGCCCGCCTCCAATAAGATTTCTGTAGTAGTGTTCCAGACATATGTTGCAAGCATTTTGATCTGGATGTTGCATATATTTTCACACATATGTTGCAACAGTATGTTCCAAAATGTTTCATCTGTTTCAGTCTTCTGCTGCAACACGTGTTCTCATGTTGCAAGTTGCAAGTGTTCTATCTGGATGTTGCATATGTTTTCACACATATGTTGCAAGTGTATATTCCAAATGTTTTATCTGTTTCAGACGTATGTTGCATTCAAGTGTTTCATGTTGCACGTGTTTCCTGCTGTTCAGAGAGTCAGGGGGCGTCGGGGAATGGGGCGCTGCGAGCCGGTGGCTGACGGACGTGGCATGCGGCGCACCGGGGCCTGGCGGTCGGGGCACGACGGGGCGGGGGTGCGCTTGCGGGGTCGGGGCGAACAGATGGGGATGGGGGGTAGGGTGCACGGATGGGATCGGGTCAGGCAACAGGGTGGGCTTGTTAGGCGTGCGGGTGGGCGTCTGATTGAATTCATCTCCATCGGACGTCCGTGCGCTAGCATTTCCCTTTATACTTTGAAAAAATGGTCATATTTAGACCCATAGAACTAATAGTTAGCTCTTAACAATTAGCTTTTTTTATCTAAATGGATCCAGCTAATTGTTAGTTGAATACCCAACTAACAAATATTATCCTCACTATAGGTCAAATCCATTAAAAGCTATTAGCTAGCTAACTAAGACTGTCTTCAACAGAGTTGGCAAAACACGACGCAAACGCAAAATGCGTTCTCCACAGTGTTTTAGCTGAAAGAAACACGCTCCAACAGAAGACGCAAACAGAGCACCCTTTTTGCGTACCAGGCGAACCAGAACGCAAATAAGCGTCGCCTCTCTCCACGACGCAATCTCCGGGTGGAGCGACCGGCGCCGGGGCCTGGCGCAGGGCTTCTCGGCATGGTACGAGCCCTTCCCGCTGGTGCCCGGCGGCGACCCCGACGAGCGCTACTCGCTGGACGAGGTCGTCTACCGCTCCAGTTCGAGAGGTCGGAGCAGAGGGAGGAGAGGAGGAGCGAGTCGAGGAGGTCCGGCCGCCCGCAAACGACGACAGCGGGGCGGGGCCGGCGCGGCTAGGCGGGCCCGCGGACGGGGGCGCTCGGCTAGGCGGGCCTACGGACGGGGTCGCTTGGCCAGGCGGGCCCGCGGACAGAGTCGCCGACGACCTCGGCGCTCGGCGGGAAGGGAGGCGGGATCTGCTCGGCGGGGTGGGAGCTCTCCTTTTGGGTTCGCTGTTGGGTTGGCTGCAGGAGAAGCTAAGTTTTGGGTATGCAACTCTTTTATTGTGTGTGACCCAAATCAAAGAATGGGTCTCGTGTTTGAGTATTTGCTGTTGGAGATGGTCTAACTAGCAGATGATCGATTCAACAGGACCTATATGTCCTGCGTACAGCGTACTACGATTAGATCTGCAACCGATACGTCTTAGATACTAGCCTTCTAGATCTCTTGTTGCTTCCCCGAAGAGTCTTCAGAAACAGAAACCTGCTTGGCCGTGGGGAACAGGCTATAGTCGCGCACGCCTTATACCTCACCCATTGTCCTCTTGACACGGACCACGTTGAAAGCACCGCCGACGCCGAGACGGCTCCATATATATCCGTTCTCTAGTCCAAGCCAGAGCCGGAGCGGACGCCCCAAATTTGTCGTGCAGGCCAAGCGGCCGGCCGGCCGGCCGGGTCAACTGATCACCCGCGTCTCAACGAGAACCAGCTCCAGCCTCCGTTAGCCAATCAAGCCACCGAAAACGAGCACCACGTAGTATGTGTCGTCGTGGGCGGCTCCCTGTCCAGGCGTCTGGTCGGCAAGCCAGAAGCAGCCGATGCGACGACCGACGAACACCCCGGACCGGCCCCGCCGGGTCCGGGGCAGTTGAACAAAACCGAGCGATCGAGCTCGTCAGACGCCACGAGCATGGTTCCATGCTTCCATTGCCGCTGGCCACCAACCACCCCACCCCACCCCGTGTCTCTGCCCGACACGAGGCAGATCACGAGTTCACAGCGGTGCCGCCCCGCAAAGCCAAACCCAAAACTGAAGATCCAACACGCCCACGCCCTGACGCCCGGACCTGACTTCCTCAGAGTGGGAATCGCGAGCTCGGTGGACGTCACCGTACTCACGTGTGGCCGAGGACCGCACAAGGCACAGGCACTGAAGCACATCTAGGATGCGAGAAGGCGAAAGGTGCCTAGGCGATGCTCTTTATCGGAGAGTTTCCTTGTTTCCTTTTAAAATTCTCTTGGGAAGATGCTTGGCACGCTCGGCGGCGCGCAGGGGTCGCACGTACGCGGGCAGGGAGAATTTGCGGTCCGGCCCGGCGGACAAAAAAAAAAAAAAAAAACATTTCGCGTGTGCTCGCATGGCTCGTATGGGGCCGTCGCGTCACGTCGCGTTTGACCGGCAAATCGATGCCGCGGGGCCGGATGGATGGGACTGGTCCGGTCAAATAAGCACGCGCGGGGGTTGGGGCAGTAGAACGGCAACTACTACTATGCTGGCCTCACAGTCACAGGCCGGATGATAAACAAATAAAATAAAATAAACAAAGGGAGAGAGAGGATAATAATGGGTTAAGAAGTGGTAATCAAGCTGTCGGGGGATCAAATTCTGAAATTCAGGCGGATCTAGAGAATGTCAGAGTTGACGAGGTGGGGCCGCCTCATCAAGTGACACGAATACACGATGCCAATTTGGACGGCCAGGGCCAGCCTCGTCGCCACTAAAGCCCTATAAGTACATCTATACTCCCTCCATAAAACAAAATGAGTCAAATAGTTTTAGGTTTAATCAAATCTACAAAATATTAATAAATATTATTAGATTGATAGAATATATTTTTATAGTATTATTTATTTAGAGTCATAAGTTTACAAACTTAGTCAAATGTAAAGAAACTTGACTAATTTAAACTTAAAATTATATTTTTTTAGATAGAAGTACTCCATCTATTCTAAATTATAAGACGTTTTGACTTTTCTAGATGTATAATTTTTTTATTATACACTTAAATATACATTATGTCATTCAAAATTATTTTTTTTGGATTTTCCAGATGTATAATTTTTACTATGCATTTAAATACCTAAATATATACTAAAAGCAACGTATCTAGAATTGCCAAAAACGCCTTATAATTTGGAATGGGAAGAGTCACTGCTCATCACTATTCTTCACCGACTCGTATGACTATTGGGCAAGGTGAATGGCCCGCTTAAGCCGATTCGACGCCACTAACGACGACATGAGTAGCACCAAATCTCCACAACTCAAATTCTGTTGTTTAAAAACAAGAAGAAAAGTTGAACAAGATGTATTATATTATACATAGACATAGGCTACTAATTCGGACCTACGCAGACGTGCTTGCAGCAAGCCGCCGACCAGGATACGACTGGCGCTACCAATGGCTACAACAGCCTACACCATACAAAACCACAAGTCTATTGTGTTCGGTGGACAAGTTAAATGGTCATGCTGCCAATATCGTCCTACTAGGGTGCTTGGATTCATTGAAGTGGCAAAAAAAATGATCCTCTTATTGTGTGGAGCCCAATGATTGTCGACTACTCCCACTCACGATCAGCCGAAGACATCTATTTCCCTTCGGATCCTCTTATGCTGCAGAAAATGATTGCGTTGGTTACATGTCTTTGTATGGAGCAAAGGTGTCCAGACGAGTAGATCTAATTGGCACCCCTTTTTCCTTTTTGACTAATTGAAGATTGAAGAGGGAATATAGTTTCTTGAGATGGTTTAATATTGGTACTTTTTTGTTCCTCAGGACCATTTTTCTTGCCGCCGAACCTGAAACTAGTATCCATCTTTCGAGCCTCATCACTGGGGTTTGATGAGAAATACTAAAAGACTGTGGTGAAGCATGAACATTTCTTCATTTGGAGGTTGATGGCTCAGACTAGGGACGCACTAAAGTATTGGTTTTTTGGCACGCTAAACTTTTGGTACTGCATTCATATAACTGACGAGACAAAAGGAGAGGCAAAATGCTGGCCACAAACTCACATATATGGGTCGACACTGAGCTCTGCCACTGAGCACCAATAGGTATATCGTGTGTGTGTGTACTCTCGTTTTCCTTCGGTCAGAGGAAACGAATTTCGGTGGAAGCACCTTTGAAAAGAGTGGCAGTGGAGACAAGTGCGCGGGGTTATTCTGATTCCCGTACAAAATCCTGCATCAATGATGAAACTAGCCGTACTCACTAAAGGTCTCTTGTACCCGCCCATGTAGGTGTCACGCACCTGGTCATCATCTTCGGCATCGTTTGGCAAAGTGCAACGGTAGCATTTTCGTTGTTATTTGGTAAATAGTGTCCAATCATAGTCTAATTAGGCTTAAAAGATTCGTCTCGTGGATTTCGTCTAAACTGTGTAATTAGTTTTATTTTTTATTTATATTTAATGCTTCATACATGCGTCCAAAGATTCGATGTGACAGGGAATCTTGAAAAATTTGACGTTTTGGGTGGAACTAAACCTGCCCGAAGTCTGTACCAAAACAAAATCATAAATTGTCAGTACTCATACTCACTATTGAAAAGGAACGTTGAAAAAAGATACTAAGAATGCATTCGAATTAGTACACTTAAGCTCCTTTTATGATTTTATGACTTTCATCAGTAAATTCAAAGCCTAATAGAATCAACGTAGAGTCATTTGTTCGGGGGTAGGTGTATAACTTTGCCTACTATCGGCCTGTTCGTTTGGCTGTGGCTTGTCGTAAATGATCGTAAATTTTCAGTCGGAACAATATTTTTCTTTCACACAAATCAGCCAGCAGTACTTCTTCACGAACCAGCAACGATACGAACCAGTCAACCGAACAGGCCGTATGAGGGGCGGGTTTAGGAGGCGCAGAGAGTGGACTCCAGCCCCCCAACCAGCATGAACACAATGGAGAGCCTCTAAGAGCCTGTTCGGTTGGCTGGTTCGTATCGTTGCTGGTTCGTGAAGAAGTACTGTTGACTGGTTTATGTGAGAGAAAAATACTGTTCCGACTAAAAATTTACGATCGTTTACGACAAGCCACAGCCAAACGAACAGGCCGTAAGTCTCTGGTGTAAGTTTTGGACATAGGTGAAGAGGAAAAAGAGAGGTGGATAAGCCCTCCTATGTTGCTGGGCTACATTCGTCACTACCTACTATATGGTTCAATTGCCAAAGGGTGCCTAGCTGAACTGGTTAGCTGGCGTCGGCAACACTTCTCAGGTCCTGAGTTTGACTTCCTATGGGAGCGAATTTCAGGCTGAGGTTAAAAAAGTCCGCTCATCTGTCCCACGGTCAAAGCACGTGTCAAAAGGCCCGGCCCGGTTCCCACAGGGCAACAGTGCCCCTGTGTCAGGGTGGGGCAGGGATTCAGGGGCTTTCTCGGCCTATGTGAGAAGGTCTTCTCTCTTACAGCAATGCCCGGGGTGGCTTACCCCCTGTAGGTCGAGTTTTTTTTACTATATGGTTCAATTCTAGCATGTACTACTCGGTCCCGTAAAAAGAGTCGCTATGAAACTCGTGTTGGTCAAACTTTCTAAAATTTGACTAGATTTATAGAATATTAGCAACATTTGTATACCAAAATAAGTTTGTTATGAAAATTTCAACGATCTATCCGATGACACTAATCGTATACCATAAATATTAATATTTTCTTATATATATTTAATCAAAGTTAAAAATGTCTGATTTTTCGGGAAGCAAGAGTGACACCTTTTATGGGATGGAAGGAGTACTATTTCACACTTGCCTAGACATGTCTAATCTAATGAAAATAACTCAGTAAATAAAATCAGTGAATAACTATTAGAATAGACATTTGCAAATAAGACACCGGATAAGAAATGGAATCCCTAAAGAAGAAGAAAAACTAAAAATGAAGAGAGCAAAACCATACTATACTAAATCCATGTCGACCTCTCATCAGCTAATTTCAGTTTTACGGCTGTTCTTGGCCATCCTTCCGTCTGTTCGTTTCGTCGTAAACGATCGTGGATTATTTACTGCTGGCTGGTTTGGCGTGAGAGAAAAATATTATTCTAACTTATAATCCACGATTGTATACGAGCAAACGAACAGACTCATGGTCCATAACCCGCAATACACGCAGAACGTTCGATATCAGTATGGATGTATGGGTTGTTTATGCTATAGCGTATAGGTGAGAAGCCCAAGGAATCTTGTTATCATCAAAGAAACGTCTCTAGAGCAGCACAGCTACTCTAGCTGTATGTGCAGTCTTTATGATGATAAGCATGGCACATTTTGGTCATAACTGAGGCCTTGTTTAGTTCGTCCTATAAAAGTTTACATCCTATCATATTAAATGTTTGGACATATGTAGTATTAAATATAGACTAAAAAATAATTAATTGCACAGATTACGATTAGTTTGCGAGACGAATCTTTTAAACCTAATTAGTCCATGATTTGACAATGTGGTGCTACCCTAACACATGTACTAATGACGGATTAATTAGACTTAATAAATTTGTCTCGCGGTTTACTGACGGATTCTGTAATTTGTTTTTTTATTAGTATCTGAAAAACCCCATGTGACATCCTCATGTAACACCCGATGTGACACCCGAAAACTTTACACCCTAGATTTAAACAAGGTCTGAAGCACTACTGTGGAGGCAGAATCTAACTGTATCACATGTTTTAAGAAAAGAAGACTTGAACATGCCGATGATCAAGGGCACATTAATCCATAATAATTAACAATAGACTCTCGTCGTCGTACTTCTCCGTCCTAACATATAATGTATTCTAGCCATTCTAAGACAAAATAAGAGGAACTGTAATAGACGCAGGTACCTCTCACTTACCTTCCTGATCTATAGAAATCTGATTATATATTCCGCATGATAAAAGGTGAACTTTTAGTTTCCTTATACAAAATATGGCAACTACATGAATTGTTTTCCTTATACAAACTAATCGTGTATTTTTATTTAAGTAAACATTATCTTCTTGTTCCCTTGATATTTCATGACAAATTTCAACGTAGAATGCACTATATTTCAGATAAAGAGAGTACTCTATCTTATATCTTAGTCCATATCTCTATCTATATCCTATCTGTTCTATATCTATATCTATCTATTATATATTTATATCTATATATATCTAATTTAATTGTTGATATTAAAAAGTTAAGTGATTCTTTTGTTCGCCTTTTTATTTACTTCTCAAAGTGCCATCGTGTCTTCAGTCTCTCGTACGTGATCGGTACTCACAAACCCTGGGCTTAAAGCCAGCCGTCTCGGCTGTTGCTTCTGCCAGCTGATGACTCAAAAACACTGTAACTACAGTGACTTTTAGCAGCTGCAGCGCTGATAATAAGCCAGCCGAACATGTATATATATGGAGATTCCTAGTAGATATATTGAGTTCGATGCATGCACAGCCTCACCGCCACGTTTGCTAGTTATGCAAATAGTACACGATGATAATACAGTCAAGCTCCACAAAAGTGAGAAACCAATACCAAAAGCAGTATTGGTTGCAAATTGCACTTGTAAATGGTTTCACACTATGCAAAAAGAAGATACATCTTGTATGAACAATAACCGGGCAGAGAAATACGGCAAAAATAACGCTATGATTCTTCACCCTTTGTTTGCCGGCGGCGCCATGCCGTGGTGGTGCCACGAGTACGCGCCGAGCCCTTTGGCCAGCCGCTGCAGCGGGCTCAGCCGAGCGCACCCGGCGACGCTCTCCGCCGCCGCGGCCGCGTTCCTGTTGCCATGCTGCTTCCAGTCATTGCCCATGTCGCCGCCTTTCGCGCTGGCTTTGATCGTCACCGCCGGCTGCGCGCTCGCCTTCTTGACAGGCACGTTGAACTGTCGCACTGGCTTCTTCATGTCGGGGTCCTCCTGCTTGATGACTCGGCCGCCGTCGGATGAGCTCCGGAACAGGAGGAGGTCGCTGAGCCGCCACCTTCTCCACCCGGCGCTCCTCGACCTCGACGCGGTACGCGAGGCCGGTTTCTTTGGCGGCGAGCCAGCGATGGCACTGCCCTTGTCATCTTTGCCGCCGAGCGGGGATGGCGATGGCGCCTTGGTTGCCTCCAGCAGCGCGGCGGCGAACGGGTCAAAGTCGACGCCGGAGCCGACCCTGCTCCTCCGCCGCGGCGACCACATGGCGCCTCTGGCCATCGGCGACCGCGGCGACGACGCGACGCTCCCACCGTCGAGCAGACCGGGCGGCGGCTTCAACGGACGAATCTTGGGCTCGTCGGCCGTCTTGGGCTTGGGCTTCAAAGGCCTGATTTTGCCCTTCTCGAAGAGCTCGTCGGCCGTCGTAAACGTCTCCGCCGGTGCGGCCTTGCCGACTTGCGTGCCGAACTCGAATTCCGTGTCCCACGCCGCCTCGTTGGCGGCCACGCCCCCACCGAGCCCCCGCTTCGGCGTCCCAGGCCTCTCCTCCCAGTGGAACGGCACGGACGATCCTCCGCCCGTGGCGTACGACCGGCGCGGCTGGAACTCCTCGTCGCTGTCGCCGTCACCGTCGTGCCCACCGTCGCTGCCGTCCCCCTCGGCGAAGTGCGCGTAAATGGCCGCGGCGCGCCGGGGGCTGGCGGGCGCGCTGGTGAAGTGCTGGAAGAGGTCGAACGGGTTGGCGCCGGCGAGGCGCGGGGTGGCCGGCGGCAGGAGGTCGAACGGGTTCGGCGACGGCGGCGCCGTCAGGAATATCCCGCCGCCCGCCGTTCCCTCGTCGGAGGGGACACGGCGCCCGCGCGGGCTGGACGGCGCCGTGGCGTACGGGCTGGTGGCCGCGCTGTCTAGCCGGAAGTCATTCGGAGGCGGTGGCGGCGACGCGGGAGCCATCCTCCTCGGCTCCATTTCGGTGGTCTTTGGTTGGCTTTTGGACTTGGAGAGTCTCTGGTGGTGCCTGCCGCTGGTTTAAGAGCTGTGGTGAGGGATGGAGATGGAGATGGAGAGAGGCCTGCAGGGGAAACCGGGAGGAAGCAGGCCTGCAGGGGAAGACTGGTATTGAGAACGACCTGAATACGTGCTGAACGAATGAATTTATAATAAAAGGAGATCGATTTGTATAGGAAGTTTTATATGTAACAAAACATAACAGTGAAGCACGTTCGGAACAGAGGAATTTGAGATCTTGTTTTCTGATATTTTAACGTGATTTTCTATATACGGAGTATTTGCCAAAAGTAAGAAATATGTGTCGCTATTTTCTGAAAATTCTTACCATCTGAGACAGACTCTTGAAACTTTTGAGCCGGATTGTGACGATTGTATGTAATCGCTTTTTAATTGACGGGACGCTACTGGTTTCCGTCCTGTTCGGCTAGTATTAAATCGGCTTATTTATTATGATAAAAAAATTATTTCATAACTAATTTATACGGATTAAAACCGGCTGCCGACAAATTTCGTCAATTGGAAGTACAGTCGAAGGTAAGCTACTGGACCAAAGTACGCATGCTTTTTTTGTGCTCGTCTTATATAAGGAACAGGCTGGTGATGCAGTGATAGTGATCCGCTGTTGCGAGCTACTAGTATAAACAACCGCTTTGTCTAACGTGATTTTGATGCACTAAGGCGTGCCTTTTCCTAAAGCCATCGCTGATGACGACACGGATTTTCGAAGATAAAATATGATACGGTAGGAAACAGATGGCCGTTTCCTCTCTCGTCAAACGGCCTGTTCGCTGGTTGGTTTCTGGGTTGGTTTGGGCTGGCTGGTGCTGGTTTATTATGAGAGAAAAATATTGTTGGCTGGCTGGTTTGGACTGGCTGAAACCAACCAGCGAACAGGCTGAAAGGAAGCTCGTGCTCGATCTGTACTCCCTTTCACAGGTGACTCCTGATTTGGTGCGGCGTTAATGACGCCACGACTGTTGATTTATCGCTGACTAGTTTGGTTTGAATGTGTTTGTATTCATCTTAATCCATATGTATTGAAGTGGATTGAAGTAGAATTAAACTAAATTTCATTTCATTCCACTTCAACACATGTAGATTGAGATAAATACACCTAGGTTCAAGTATCAGCTTCCATCGATGTATATCTTGGTGTCATGCTGTCAAGGACCTGCTCTGTTTGTAACGCAGTAGTAGTCCTTAAATTTTTGTAGGATACAAATTCCACATAAAACAATTCAAATCATCTCTTACTCCTAGGAAATTAAAATAAAGTGTTTTTAGGAGTATAGGAGTATTTCCTAGGGAATTAAATTAAAGTTTTTTTTGAAGTTCTATTAGGGCGGGGAAATAAAAAACTCACACGTTCTGAAGCCTATGATCCGTTGAAACGGCAAGCAAAGAGGTCGACTCCGTGATGATAAAAAAGAGGTCAACTCGTGGCCACGTCTAGGAAAGTGAAAATACTTTGGACCGAACAAATGCGATTTTCTTTGGAAGTTCAGAAACATTTCGCGTGCTTCGCTGTCATATCTTTATGCATCATTTCCTTCCTAGAGCGCACAAGGCCTTTTTCCTGAATAATAGGCATTTTGTGATCCTAATCAGTTGACTCCCCTGCCTGTTTTTTTTTTTCATTTCGTGGAACACGAACTCATTAAAAGCATTATTAATCAGTGTACTCAGACCGAATTGATATTTAGCATGGAAATGTTTACAGGTCAACATGGCCTTGAATAAACGAAGATTCAGGATTGTAAAGATGACTAAGCATTTCGACCTTTCCTTCTCCTTTAAGAAAAGGTGCTGGTTGAATTTGAGGAGTTTTTAAATATAAACTATAGGTCTGCTGAATATTCAACAAAATAAAATCTTCTTTTATAAGTGGGCACAGCTAAGCCATGCATTTTTACGGGGAAGTATCCAGAAACATTTCATGATAAAACTGTTTTTTTTTTTTTGACAAGCAATGAAGTAATCTGAAGCTTCCAACTTGTCATCTTGCGGTTGCGGGTGCCCGGTGTTCCCCAACTCTGAGCACATACATTTCCTGTTATATTTTTTATCAGTTGATAAAATATCACTAGTATTCTCTGGGGAAAAAAAAGTCAACAGTATGACGCGGCATCAATGCGCCGGCGGCCGGCATGGCATGTCTCTTCCCGCCTTGCTCGCCTTCACGTCGAAGTCAGCGAGGCAAGTTGGCCGTCGAGGTTAGCCAGCCACCGCATGTCCCCGCGTTTGTCCTGCCCGCTGCGGCGCTGCCGGCCTGCCCGCCTGCCCGCGATAAGGCGTGGAAGGCTAGGAGTAGGAGGCATTTCAACGACCGACGTCCGCTCTGGGCTGTGCGTCCTCGCTGGGACGTATCGCCGTCGTTTTCTTCTCAGGCAGGCGGCAGCGCCGTCCCTGCCTACCTTTCGCATTGACTAGTCCCCGTTGACTCCAAAGACGCTTCCAAGGCGAACTAATATAAGATTTGTTTATTAGATATTTAGCGTCTCGTTCGTTCCATACTTTTTTTAGTCGACTAACTTTTTCAGTTAACGAATAATATTTTTTTTCATAATAAATCAGTCAACTATACTTTCACCCATGACTTATCACTCAAACAAATAGAGTATAGATGCCCGTGGGCCGCCTAATCGGTTGCGAGTTTCTAATGGTGTTGCAGTTGCAGACCAGTTTTGTTTGACGAACGCGACGACCAGCAGCCTAAGCCCAGCTCAGGATTCGGATTGAAGATCTCTGGGCGTGCGGATGCAAGATAGATAAATCTTGCTTGGCGAGAGTGCGAGACAACCTTTCCTCCTGTCGCTCTTCGTCTTGGAACTGATATACCCTCTCGGTCTCTCCCCGTGTTCTTTTCTCCCTGGCCTGTTAGGGGCATATTTACTGTAAGCTGTCAGCCGTTTTGTTCAATATAAACTTAGGTTCTGTTCGGCTGATCTATAAACCGTTTGTGCTGATTTGTATGGCTGTTTTGTTATAAGCGAAAAATACTATACCATAGCTGATAAGCCGGTTTATAAGTCGGTTTATAATGACAGCCGAACAAAGCTAAGTATATGGAGCTTTGCTCCCCCGAGTTGATTGAGAGAGAGAAAAAAGATTCGGACTGAAGAATTGTTAGCTTTTAGAGCCACGGTTCATCACTTCATCATGTTTGTTGCTGTTTGGATCAGGTAATTGGTTACTACTTTCTCCGTATCAAGTAACCATGGAGACTGCACACCAGCTTCTCGCTACATGCAGTACACACAACGGTTAAGCTTTCTGACATCATCTCTGGTTGATGACTGGCTGCAGCAGCTTTCTGACCGCGGGCTTTGGGACTGGTAGCTGAGCGATGATGTCTTGCAGTAACCATGGCTCCAGTTTTTTTTAAGAAATCTTGTCGATCCATTGGTGGGCGAGGGTCAGCCGGTCAGGGTTATCTTTTGAGGAAATCTCCCGATCCAGTGTGCTTTTTTTTTTTTGACAATTTTTACGATGGTCGTCATAAAATGGACGGCTCATGAGGACCAATCCGACGGCTAAAAAGGCAAAGGAACTGAGAGGAATCAATCAAAGAGACACCGGAAGAAACCAAGTGCGTATTAAATGGTGGGACCATACGCACCGGGTGCATACTAAAATTGATCGGATCGACACATGAAAAAAGTGGAAAATTTTCTATTTTTGATTTTTTTATGTAATTGAGGGTAGAACAGTAAATCAATGGTAGTAAAATAATGTTTTGAGTAGTACAGGATGATTGAAGTACTACAGTCTTTTTACGTATAATTCTCTTCGGACCACACCAGCCCGACCCCTCTCTCAATCGCTCTGTTCTTTTTCTCTGTGTGCTGCGACGGCGGGCGAGGTTGAGGACGAGGGCAGTGGCTGCGGCGGCGAGTGCGAGGGCAAGGCTGCGGCTTCCAGGGCATGCCATCCCTCCTCACCAGTCCCTGGCGAACGGCGGCACCGCGTAGATCCGGCGATGGCGGTGGAGGAGGCAAGATCCGAGCCCGGTGGCGTCCGCGCTCCCCTTCGCGGCGGCGGTTGCCGTCCCCGCTGGCGGGAGGGTGCGGGCGGCGAGGTGCGCTCGCGGACGCGGCGGTCCGGGCAGCAGCCATGGCGGGGATCGACACCGTGGAGGAGGACGAGGAGGCGGAGCCCGGCAACGCTTGTTCCCAGCAGAGGCGGACCAGCTCCGCCGCCGCCGCTGACCCCGCCTGCGTGCGGCATGCTGCCTGCTGCCGCCTGCGTTCAGCGTGCCCGCGCTACACCTACTCCCGCGGCGCCATCGTCCACCCTGGGCCGGGGGAGCTAACCGCGGTGGTGCTCTGATGGGTCCCAGCGGCGTCCGTGCTCCCGTTGGCGGTGGCGGCGGCCGTCCCCGCTGCCGAAGGGTGCGGGCGGCGAGGTGCGCTCGTCCGCGGACGCGGCGGTCCGAGTTGGCGAAGCTGAAGAGCGGGCTCGGCAAGGTGCCCTCGTCCGGTGCTTTTTGGATTATGTTTGATGTCCGAGTTGGCGAAGCTGAAGAGCGGGCTACAAGGTTTCATGAACCTTCATCAAATTCAGTAAAACAAGACAGTAGTCTGCTACTAGGTGCCAATATTGGAGTGCAGCTAAATTCCTCTGACATCAAAGTGCTCACAGAAGGTGACATTTCAACATCAATTCTCCGGAGCCTCCTAGTGTAAATTGACATCTACAAGACTACAGCAACTCATCTGTTGGTAAAATAGCCACTCAGCTTACCCAGTCAGCTAAATAATCACTATATACTATGCTTGTACCCACAATGCACCCTGATCTAACTTTGATAGGCAATTACTGTAACTCCTACAATTCAAAGATGTGGACTACTTACTAGATGCTACAACTCTCTTATAACCATCACCAAATTGACTACAGAGCATCCACCACACCCTAGTGAGAACTGTTTATTCAGACATCCTTTCGAAAAAACAAAACTGCTAATGACCACAGTGTGCTCCCAAAGAAGTATACAATCCAACGGCCACTTTAAGGACATGGAAGCAGAATCACCAAATTTATGAGATTACTTACAATAGTTCATGAGCACAGGTCAGCAATAAATACAAATCTGCAGCAACAAGAACAGGGCCTAAACTTAAATCGCAGTTGGCTATTATTCAGAACACAGTAAGATGCATGCAGTTATTCAGCACACAGTAAGATGAATGCAATTATTCTTAATGTGTTACCAGCACATAGTAAGATGCATGCAATTATTCATTAGAGTCCAAACTCAAATCGCAGTTGGCTATTACTCTAATGACCTGTCACTGTCAGCTGCTAGTGGCCCCATTAGGTGAGATTTTCAGAGGTAATACCCAAAAGCATTGCTGTAGCTAGTAAGATGTATGCATTTATTCAGAGTCATACTTCGAACGGCTGTGGACTATTATTAGCACATGGGTGAGAGTTTCAGAGTTACTAGTATTTAGTACCCAAAAGGCAAAAGCATGCATTCACTAAAAAGATATATGCAGCATTGCAATTATTTAGAGTCCAAACTGTGATGAAAGATAGCAATTTCCGTGACTGTGAGTGAACTAGATAAAGTACGGTAACATCCAATCATCTAGTTTATGGATTCCCAGGCTATGAGTGAACTCACTAATTTCAATGAAGATACATTTGGGAATAGGCATAAATTGACAGGCAGGGTGAATATGCATTAAGTGGCATTACAAACACCTATTAAAGGTTGCCAAAACAAAAACCTGCTTCAAGGCAACTACTACAGGGTAAGATTTGATTAACATTATAAGTGAAGACAAATTTAACTGAATTGTTCCCTCCCATAAAGAAATTGCCTTTAACTGCATAGCACATCCAACATCAAGTATTTTCAGCATCCCTCTTTTCAGGGGAAGATTTGATTAACATTACTCTAGTGAACAAAATTAATAAGTAGCAGCAACAAGCATCTGTACAGCAATGCCAAAAAATGTAAACAAGAAGGAACCAACATGTTTGCATTACATTACAGATGCTTGAGTACACATGCTTCGTCTAGAAAAAAGAAGAAGAAAGGTTAGCACATAGCTAGTTGTTGAATTTTTCTCTGTTATACGGATCTAACAGTAAAGCAAAGCAAAATTACTGGTTGTTGATGCGCTAGCTAGGCGAGCATCAAGTCTACATTGACAAAACATTGTTATATTAAGTGCCTGGATCATACACTAGAAACAGTGAAAAATAATTATGTGAGTCCATTCTTAATATTTTTCAGCTGTGTTACAATTAAGGAACTGCACAAATGCATTGCTGCGTTCTTGAGTTGAATATATGAGATAAATCAAATGCAAAACAAGTGCATAGGAGGGGAACCTTGGCCTTCTGCGATTGGAGCTCGATCGGATCCAGTGGCGAGCGCTGTCGACGGAGGGCACGGGACCACCGGCGGGGGCTAAGCACGTCTCCTTGGAAGCTGCGACGACAGTGCGGGCGAGGGCACGGGGTCCCCTGCGCGCTAGGCGTGGGCACAGGGTCCCCAGGGGCCGCACACACCAAGTGGGGGCGCCGGGGAGGAGGGAGGAGCGACGGGCTCGGTGCAAGCGACAAGTGGGGGCGAGGGCAGGCCACCGGCGGCGGCGCCACGCGATGGCGAGGGTGAGGCGGTGGCGAGATGCGTCCTTCCGCGTGTGGGTTAGGGCCCCGCGCGATGGCGAGGGCCGGCCGGCGGCGGCAGCGCCGCGCGATGGCGATGGCTAGGCGACGCCGGCTAGGGCTAGTCCGAGGACGAGGCGGCGGCGGCCAGTGTCGCGTCCTTCCGCTGTGGTTTCGGGGGAGATGGGTTGCCGGAGAGGGGGAGGCTGTGCGTGGGCTGCTGGGTTGCGGCCTTGCGGGGGAGGGGGAGACACAATTACAATACTAACCTTCCACTCTTATAATTAATTAGAGCTAATAACTTGCTTAGGAACCGAGAGAAACCCAGAAGTACCCCAACGTAAAAGAGCTATTTTTTTTTTAGGAACTTCAGGGGCCACGCCGACACCGTTGCTCCTCTCGCTTCTGATATTCCAAATTTCCAACACATCGAGCCCACGCAAAACTTGCTTAAAAAAACGCAAAGTCCATCCAGATCCAGTACCATCGCCCTTTTCCAGCGTCCCAGCGAGGCGAAGCGACAGAGGGGCCGTCTTCCGCTTCCCCCTGCTGTGGCTCCTCAGTCCTCTCGCTTCTGTTCCCCTATCGTCGGCCCCGACAAGCGCCACGTCTCGCGCGCTCGTCCGCTCCCCGCCGATGAGCTGCCGCGCGGCGCCGTGGAGCCGCCCGTCGCACATCGCCGGGCCGCGTGTGCCCACCCCGGCGCGGCCGCGCTTCGCACTTGGTGAGGTCCACGAGCTCCCTCTCGCCTCTAGATTTCGTGGTTAATCTGATTTGCCTGTTCGCTTGCTGCCTGCCATGTTGGGGCTTTACGTCCGATGGTTAACAGGTGCTGGTCCATGCACGTACCGGGCCACGATTTTGCTTAGCTAGGACTAGGAGAATAGTTTGAATATTGGGCTCTCATGTTTTATTTAGCTTACCAACGAGAATACTTTTGAATTTTTGTTCTGATGTTATTGCTTGCACTGTTTCTTCTGATAGTGTAACCATGTCTTAAAGTCTGATCTCGAGTCAGATGGAAATGGAAGCATTTGAACTAGATGGGCTCGCTTGATAGATTTTGGGTTCTACTGTAGTTACTCGAACCTATGTTTGACATTCGTAGGACAGCAAAGCTCCTGGCATTATTTAATTGCATTTTGCGGTACTTTTGTATTAAATTTGACAATTGGTACGAATTCATCTAGGTAAATATTGTTTGGCTGCTTAATCTGTTATGCTTTGGTTCCTGACAGGAAGTAGGAATCTATGGAAGAACTCATGGACAATTGGTGCTGGTGTTTCAAATATGTTTGCGCTGCCATCAATGCTGTTTAGGTGCATGGCTTCAAGTGGCTCTGGTGATGGTGGTTTTGCTCGGTCTACATCGACTGACGAAGCAGTAACACCGTTGCCGTTATACTCTTGGCCAGATAAGCAGGTCGACTGATTTGGGCTATCAACAACTTAAGATTGCCTGCTGTTCCCTGATATTTGCTTTCACCTATTCACGAGTTGGTAGTTATCTGTATGTGGTCAGAGTATTGAGTCAGTTCACCTTAGACTCGCCTACTGTGGTCAGAGTATTGAGTCAGTTCACCTTAGACTCACCTACTCTAATGGCTAATGGCTAATGCACTGATAATTTGTGGGAAATGTTACTACGCTACAATCACAAGAGACTAGACTTAGGTGTACATCATTCGGACAAAAAATTTAGTATAAATGCATTTGCAACTCATGACATACAGCTTTTGATAAACACTACTAGTGATACATATTTTTTGTTCTTCTTTACGGACAGGGGAATATTTTCCTCTCATTTATGTGAGCCTTGCTGAGGATAGTTGTTTGTTACGATTTAGGGCAGCTGGATTTTTAATATAGTTATTCTGACTATAGATTTATATTGCTGTTACCTGAATGTGTTTTTTAATACTTATTTTCAGAGACCACGAGTGTGCATTTTAGGTGGTGGATTTGGAGGCCTGTACACTGCTTTAAGACTTGATTCTCTTGTGTGGCCCAATGATAAGAGGCCTCAGGTAAAATGATGATGCTCTTCTAAATTCCCTTTATCTTGAACTGGTAGAAATTACACTCCTTATGAACTGCATAAATTTTCTTCATGGGATTTTATGTGACCCTTTCTTATGGGTCTTATGATTTCATGATGGCGCCTTCTGTAATCTTCTATTTCGTTTATTATACTGTAATAGTTTACTAATAAAGCAACACAAATTACAGGTTCTTCTGGTTGATCAATCTGATAAATTTGTATTTAAACCCATGTTGTATGAGCTATTATCAGGAGGTACTTCTGTTTCAATTGTATAAATTATTTTGATTATTACTTTTCACATGTTTTCATATTTCAATCTGTTGCTATTTGATCTGGTTGCCAGAAGTGGATGTCTGGGAGATAGCTCCATCTTTTACAGAGTTGCTGAAAAGCACAAGTGTTCAATTTGTGAGAGATAGTGTAAAGCTTCTGCGCCCTTCTGATCACTTTAGAAGAGGACCTGGAGAACCATGCACTGGTGGAGTTGTTCATCTGGAAAGTGGCACTGTCATTGAATATGATTGGTAAGAATAATCAATTCTACATGATTGCAGTGGTTGTCAAGTCCAAGGCTTCCTTTTAGGAGCAATTTTAAAGTAGTTTGCTATAATTCATTTTTTTCATTTAAGATATGTTTAAGGATATTTGTTTTTGAAACATAAGAACAAGTTATTATTTGCTGCTACATAGTTTTTAGATTATGTAAAATAAGTACCAGTGTCTGTCTCACTAACTTTTAATGTGAACCTAGGATTGCCTGAACTCTGTCCCTTTTTTCTGATAACCATGTAGCATTGGTCCATTCGTTCGGGCCACTCCTGAATCATGATATGAATGGATTTTTTTTATTTAACGAGTAGATTGTTAATAATTACTCCCTCTGTTCCAAATTATAAGTCACTTTGACTTTTTTGGTACATCCATTTTGCTATTCGTCTAGATATAATAATATGTCTAGATACATAGCAATGGATGAACAAAAAAAGTCAAAGCGACTTATAATTTGGAACAGAGGGAGTAATAAATAATAATAGGGAACCATAGAACACAACAATAACATGTAGAACTACTTTATTTATGTAGATGGCTAGATTAAAGTTCTTTGCTGTCTAGTTACAATAAGCTTGTTGCTGACATTTGTTTTGGAATGGGCAGCCAGGCTAGTTCTAGCTTTAGGGTCTGAAGCTAAAATTGATGTTGTTCCCGGTTCAGCTGAATATGCACTTCCTTTCACGACATTAGAGGATGCTTTGGTAAGCACAAATCATCTCATGAAATTGTATATATACTCACTGCAAACTAATCTATTGTTGGAACTACTAATATTAGCCTGTAAAATCTACTGTTGCAACAAGTGAATCATACAAGAGTTCTAAACGAGCAACAGTTAGACTAGCAAAACAAGCTAGGGGGTCGACACAGGTTCATAATGTTCCTTATGTGTTAGGTTTATTCCATGCCACTCCATGCCCAATGAGACTGGTGCTACAAATTTCCAATGGGAGTCTACTACTGTCATCTCTGTAATGTGTCTTTGATTAATGGAATCAATTATTTTTCAAAAACTATAATCAATATTAACATTGGGGGGCCACTATTTGATATATGTCATGAATTTGTTGATATAGTTGCATTAGCTGTTTCAGGGATTACAGATCCTATTGTGCAGCATAGTGCATAGATAGCTTAATTTCTCAACCGTGGGTCCATGAGTGTTGGCAATCCAGCCACCTGCAGAGGTGAGCAATCAGCTCACTCACACACCACCCTCACAACTCACGGCTAGAGGTAGGAGAAGGGTGAGCACAGCACACAAAACAAGCACTGCACAGGCACAAGTGCAGGAAACTGAACTGATTCTTCCATTGCATTGCCTAGTATATATACAAGTCCTAGTATATATACAAGTCTAGTACCAACTATATGGTACACTAGTACATGGCTGATCTCAGCCCCCAACTACTACCACATGGCTGATGTATGCCACTACATAGTTGGCCTATTGCCATACTCCTACAGTATTATAAATGGACAGCAAGAGCTGACCAAAATACCAACTCTCTGCTGCAGCAAAAGATCAAAAGGGAGCAGCAGATTATCTTAAGATGAGACCATGATCATCAATCTTTTTCCTGATGTGTTCTGACAACCTATGTAACAAGTGAATCATACTTTTTGAAATGACTCAATACTTAAAAAAAAAAATAGGGTCAATTATTTGTATACCATCATGCATTTGTTATTATGGCTGCTATTAGCTATTTCTAGTATTGTAGATCCTGTTGTGCATAAATAGCTCAAATACTCATCCATGAGTCCACGACTATCAAATTCTCCTGTTGTTTATTTCATAAATTTATTTTGCAGAGGGTTGAAAGCAAGTTGAAAATGCTAGAGAGGAAAAGGTTTGGTAGGAGTTCCCCTACTATTGAGGTGGCAATTGTGGGGCTGGGCTATTCCGGTGTTGAATTAGCTGCGACTATATCTGAGAGATTAAAAACCACCGGGACTGTAAAGGCAATAAATGTTCAAACAACCATATGTCCCACTGCTCCACAAGGAAATCGTGATGCTGCTCTGAAGGTAAGAAGCTAAAAGGTTCTATACATACATAATGAACTGTTCTGGTCAGCTTTATATTAAAATTGTAATTGATTGCATATTCCATTTGGATGCTGTGGGGTCATCTCGTGTCTGAATTCTTATCCAGTTGAAGGGTTGTAGCTTTAGTGCAATGTTGCTATCCTTATCATACAAATCCCTTCACCTTTTGTAACATGTCGCCAAACAATACATTTCCATCGTGTTGTTTATGTATCCTATATTCCCATGCAAGACAACATGGAGAAGTCATGCTATTCCTTTACTATTTTACATAGCAGTGTTTGCCCACGATGATATTGTTTTCATATCTGTACTTCTTCAGTTGAGGAAATTATATTTTTGGGCTATCAGCTAATCACTAAAGAAATTTTGGTTCCACTACTTTCTCATCAGGTTCTTGAGTCTCGGAATATTCAGCTTTTCTTGGGATATTTTGTGAGCTGCATTAAAGAGGCTTCTACATCTGATGATTCAAGTAGCACAGTTACATACTCTGAAGTTGACGGTGATAATAGGAAACTAATTTTGGACCTTCAACCTGCTGAAAGAGGCCTCAAAGGCCAGACTCTTGAGGCTGATTTGGTGCTGTGGACAGTGGGTTCAACATCTCAGATTCCCCGGTTACAGCCTCCTGATGCCCCCTATGTTATTCCTCTGAATGGTCGGGGACAGGTGGAGACAGAGGAAACCCTTCAAGTAAAAGGTCATCCCCGGACGTTTGCGATTGGCGATTCAGCAGCTCTAAGGGATCCATCAGGCAAACTCCTCCCAGCCACTGCACAGGTAAGAGATTTGCTGGATTTTGCTTCAGGCTGATGCTGCAAGCCTGCACCGCTAGTCATGTCACTAAAGAAACTCTGATCTCCTAGGTTGCCTTTCAACAAGCAGATTTTGCTGGATGGAATCTCTGGGCGGCAATAAATGATCGGCCTCTCCTGCCATTCAGGTTCAAATCCAGCTGACACCTTTGTCTCTGTTCATCTATTCAAAGCATTGCTAATTTGTTCAGTTTCTTGCCAGTAGTTTTCCATATCTTAGTAGGAACTAGGAAGGGTTGAACTCCATAGGAGACCTCAAATATACTGAATGTTTTGCAGGTTCCAAAACCTTGGTGAGATGATGACACTTGGTAGAAATGATGCCGCGGTAACAGCAAGTTTCATTGAAGGACTGACCTTGGAAGGACCTCTAGGACATGCTGGTATGAGCACTTCGAAGCATGCTCATTCACTTTCGCCTATGCATAACTGAAATTGAACTTTGCTCTGCAGCTCGGAAGCTCGTGTACTGCCTCAGAATGCCCACGGATGAACACCGGGTGAAGGTTGGAATCAGCTGGTTCACAAAGACTGCAATCGATTCACTTGCCTCCGTGCAAAACGCAGTAAGTAAGACGCTCACAGGCTCATGACTGTACGGATCTTTGCTGTATATGACCTGCGCATTCCTGAATCGAATGAACTGGAGGACAGATCGATGTCCATCCTATGTACTACGTAATCAAGCTGCTATGTTCCTACAGTAAGCATTTGTACAAGTGACGAATTCTATTTGCGGAAGTGGTTACATATCTGTGGTACAAGAGCAGGGATGATTTATATAAAAGGGGGAATTAGTTGTGTAGCGTCGAAAGATCGTGATCTCTATAAAATACCATCGAAAGTTTGTCTCCGTAAAATATCACTGAAAGGTTGCACCGTGGAGTAGAAGTAGCATTCCGTCAGCTTTTGTGTATAGAAAAGTCAAACTGACCTTAAACCCAAACATGAAATTACCTATTTGCCCTTACCTTATCCTTTCTCACTCATCCGAGACCGAGACGGGAAGCACGCACGCGGTGCTCTCGGTTCCGCGCTCGGGTTTGCCGCTTGCGCCCCTGACACCGCCTTCGTCGGTCGCCGGTCGCCGTGGGTGTTAGCGTGCGGCCACCGTGGGCGTCTCGCGCTGCCTCCGTCGGCCGCCACGTGGGCCTGGGCACCGCCTCCACCAGCCGCCACGGGCGTCTGCGCACTGTGCGGCGCCTTCGCCAGGCCTCTGGCCGCCCCTGCGCACCGCCTCCGCGTGGACCCGCACGTTGCCTCCACTCGATTGGGTGCTGTCCCGTGACTCACAAGTCACAACTATGCATACAGCAGGGCCGAGATGTTACTTCAGTTTCGTCAGAGGAATGGAGCAAAACGTGCAGCAATGCAGCGTTGAGCCATTCTAAGACTGTACTGTAACAAACTAACAACAATGCAAAACAAGGTAACGACAACTATTACGCATGTACGTGTAACAAACGGTCACGATCAAGTGGGGGCAGGGCGTGGCCGTACCACTCGTTGGCGCGGCAAGCGTGACGTCGGCGGCGGCCACGGCGGCGAGCGTCGCGAACACCGCGGAAAGCATCTAGGCCCCTAGTTGGGTTTCGATGATTAATGACAATATGTGATTACTATGACTAACGTGTGTTTTGCAGAAACAATTAAGTTAGGTCACGGTAATGGAGATCGAATGGGCAATCAAGGTTGTCATGCCCCTACGATGAAAATCGTTTCAGTTTTCAAAGGATGGACGACAAGGTTAAGGATGAACTAGTTCTAAGTATCGATTAGAGTTGGAGAGACACTTAGAGTAGTTTATAACTTTGTTTTTCCTTTGTCCGTACTATTAAGGGAGGTATGAACGGGTAGCTTGGCCTAGGTGAGTCTAGTGAGTTAGGTGTGGTGTACAATTGTTAAAACTAGCACTAGGTAGCTCCATAACAGCCCTTTGATCCAATGGAGCAAACTTCATTCACATATGATCGAGAGTTGGAAGTGAATGGAGGGTCAAATACTGATCGGACGCTGGCTCCGGTGTGACCGGACGCTGGCTCAGGGTCCGGTCAGTTCATTTGACCGATGTGAAAGCATCAGGAAATGACCGGACGCTGTGAGGTCAAGTCACCGGACGTTGAGGGCCAGCGTTCGGTCGACTCCAGTAAGGTCCCAGAGAGGGAGAATCCTGATCGGACACATCCGGTCAATGCTGACCGGACGCTGATCAGGTTCCGGCTACTGACCGGACGCTGCTCAGCAAGTGACCGGACTCTGGGGGTCCAGCGTCCGGTCGACATCAGAAAGGTTCTACTGAGGGGAAAACGTGATCGGACGCATCCGATCAGTGCTGACCGGACTCTATCCAGCGTCCGATCAACACTTAACCACTGGAGTTCGGGGTATACTGATCGGAGCGTCCGGTCAACATGACCGGAGCGTCCGGTCACCCCGCAGAGGCACATAACGGTTCATTTTTCAGCCAATGTTATAAATACAACCTCCACTCGTGTGTGGGGGTACTTTTGCTCATTCCAACAGCTGAGAAACACCTTAGAGAGTGCCAAGAAGAGCAATGTCCTAGTGAGGTGATTGAGATTTGAGAATCCCAAAGAGAGCCCTCATTAGTGAAGATCAAGAGTAGCAAAGTGTGCATCCACCTTCTCATTAGGCTTGTCGTGGTCAAGTGAGAGTTCGTGCCTGTTACTCTTGGCGATCGCCATCACCTAGACGGCTTGATGGTGATTGGGAGTTTGGTGATCATCCGGCGGAGCTTGTGGGTGACCCAACTCAAGTTGTGAGCGGTTGTGGGTGATTCACCACGACGGAGTATCGAAGAATCAACCCGTAGAGAACACTTGATCCTTGCGCGGATCAAGGGGGAGCTACACCCTTGCGTGGGTGCTCCAACGAGGACTAGTGGGGAGTGGCGACTCTCCGATACCTCGGCAAAACATCGCCGCGTTCCTTCTCCTCTCTCTACTTTAAGCATTTACTTTGAGCAATTCATTACTTGTCATTTGTATTCCTAGAATTGTCATGCTAGAGTAGGATTTGAACTTAGGATGCTAAATTTTTGTGCGCTAGATCAATAGAAACATTTTCTAGGCACAAGGGGTTAATTGGGTTAATCATAGGTTTTGATTATTGCAAAGAAATTTGTAATTAGCCCAATTCACCCCCCCTTCTTGGGTATCTTGATCCTTTCAACCGCCACGCGCACCTTGCCCTAGAAGCCGGCGCGGCGCAGGTGCAGGCGCTGGGCGCGCGACAGTGGCCGCCGAGGGTGCCAGCTCCAGGGCCATGGCCTCAGCAAGTGCCGCAGCAGACCCTTCGACCGGCGGGCTCGCCACGGAGCTCAGTTAGCGCGTGGCTGATCTCCTTCGGAAGCACCGCGGCGGCCTCAGTGTTGTTCACCTTGGCCAGGCGCCACAGGCGCGTGGCCTCCGTAGAAAAAGATATGATTTTTCTAAGATATATTAATCATATCAAATTATATTTTTTTGCGGAATTAAATGAAGATAATTTTTATATAAAAATTATAGATCTCGACGAAATCTACAACTTTCTAGTTTTGAGTTTTTTCATTTGAAGTCGTTAAAATGCTCAAAAAATTAATGACATATTTAGACTTAAGGGTATTTTCGACTTTTCATACCTGCAGTTTGACGACGTTAGAGCCCAAACTGATGGTAGTGACATGGAGGGCATAAAAAAGTTAGAGCAGTAACGTTGAGGATCTCTAAACTTTTTCAAAGACTTATAGAGCATTACGATCTTTTTTAACGACGCTCGGTAAATTCCCTTTTAAGTGCCGTTGTATACAAGTCAACTCTCACCAACCCTCACCTGCAGCCTTTGTATATCTTCGTGAAGCCTCCAACTGAATTTGTTCGCCTCGCTGTGTTGCACTGCTAGGTAGCCAATTCGTTTCCTTCCCCAACCAAAATGGGCGACGCCACCGCCACCAACCCCTCCTCGCCGACCGCAGCCATGGATCCCGACTCCGAGGTCGTCTTCGACTTCCTGCCCTACCTCTGCCAGTACAAGAGCGGCCGCATCCACCGCCCCGGCGGCGCCCCCACCGTCCCCGCCGGCACGGACCCCGCCACCGGCGTCGTCTCCAAGGACATCCGCGCTGGCCCCGCCTCCGCGCGCGTCTACCTCCCTCCCGGCGCCACCGGCAAGATCCCGGTGATCGTCTACTTCCACGGCGGCGGCTTCGTGGTCGGCTCGCCGGCGCGGCCGGGCACGCACAACTACCTCAACGACCTCGTCGCCCGGTCGGGCGCCATCGGCGTGTCCGGCTACTACCGCCTCGCGCCGGAGCAAAAGCTGCCCGCCGCGTACGACGACGCGTGGGCTGCGCTGCGGTGGGCGGTGACGCTCGGCGACGGCGAGGATCCGTGGCTGCTGGAGCACGCCGACCTGTCCCGCGTCTTCCTGGCGGGCTGCAGCGCCGGCGCCAACATCGCGCACAACACGGCCGTGCGGGCCTCCGCCGCCGGCGCGCTCCCCGACGGCGTGACCATCCGCGGGCTCGCCCTGGTGCACCCGTACTTCACGGGCAGCGAGGCCGTGGGCGGCGAGATGGCGTTCGGCCCCGAGATCCGGCCGTTCATGGACCGGACCTGGCGGTTCGTGGTCTCGGAGACGGTGGGGCTGGACGACCCGCGCGTGAACCCGTTCGTGGACGACGCGGCGCGCAAGGCCTCCGCCGGGATCCCGTGCGAGCGCGTGCTGGTGTGCGTGGCCGAGAACGACTTCCTGCTCAAGGAGCGCGCGCTGTGGTACCACCGGGAGATCAAGGCCAGCGGGTACGCCGGCGAGGTCGAGCTATTCGAGTGTAAGGGCGTCGGCCACGCGTTCCACTTCGACATGCTGGACTCGGAGCAGGGCGTTGAACTCCAGGAGCGGACCGTGGCTTTCATCAAGAAATGAACAGCGAGACGATGAATAAGAGTTTTCTCTATGCTATTATATCATTTCGATAGTTCAATTGTAATGCTGGACTCGGAGCCGGGCGCTGATTCGTTCTGTCGGATGCTCGAATTGTATCCTTCCGTGTTTTGTCGGTGGACAATTATTTTGCGTTATATTGGGGCGTTTGAGTCGTACGTAGCTTTTGGTTTTTTGTTTTAAAGCTGGCATCCTACTTTTAGGCCCCGTTCGCTGGTCTGAAACTTGGCTGAAACTGGCTGAAAAACACTGTTCTGGCTGAATTGTTGTGAGAGAAAAATACTGTTCCGGCTGAAAAAATAAGCCGAACAAGCCAATTTTAAGACAAATGCTATACGGATTCTGGAGATCGTATCAACCGATTTTAGGTTGTCTGTTGCGTCCGCCCGACGGCTGTGGGCGTCCGATGGTCCTCCCCGACAGCATCTCCCCTCCCTCCGGCAGATCGTCCCCGCGCACTCCTTCCCAGTGGATCTCCCTCCCGGTGGCCCTGCTCCGTCGCCGGCCTGCTGCTCTGCCGCACACAGGCTGCCACAGCCCCAGGCCGCCCACACCCAGATTGCCGCTGCCGCCCCGGCTCGGGCGCGGGCGTCCCTGGAGTGGGGGCGGGCGGCCCCGGCGCGGTCGCTGCCGTCCCCGGCCCGGACGCCGCCGTCCTCTGCTTCCTCTCTCTCTTTCTGTTCTCTGTTTCCGCAATTCCTTGCTCGAAGCACTGTTCTCTGTTCTTGTCTCCTATTTTTTCTTCTTCTATTTGTAAATTTATAAATTTGTGAATAATTTTACGACATTTGTGAATAATTTGACATATATTTGTCTAGTATCTGGAATCCAATAGAAAAAAAATTTATAGTTGTTTTTTTGAAAATTTGGTATATATTTGTCTAAGATATTGTGTTATCTTTAAATTACACCACCTTATCCAATAAATTACACTAAACATGTCATTGTAAATATAGTAATAAGATAGTATAAATATAACAAGATGATAGTGTAAGTATATGAGAAAAATTTAGTTGACAAGAGGTCCCAAAACAACTGAACGTGTCCTTTCTTAAAACTAGCTTAACTAGTCTGTCAGCCTGTTCGATTGACTGGTTCGTATCGTTGCTGGTTTGTGAAGAAGTACTTCTGGCTGGTTTGTGTGAAAGAAAAATATTATTCCGGTTGAAAATTTACGATCGTTTACGACAAGCCACAGCCAAACTAACAGGCTGTGTGTGTTTCAGCATCTTGCTGGCAGAAGCGCAAAAAGCTAAAACAAACAAGTCCAACATGTTACAAATTTGCAAGTTGGAGGACGGTAAGATACATTTCGAAACTTCAATGAATTTTAAGCAAACAAATTACACGAGCCCTCTGGCTCAAACACCGCCACATATGGAACGGTGAAATTATTCCATCTCACTCGCGTAGTTGAACGCTTTGCACGGGCGCGCGCTCAGAGTCGCTCACTTGCGTAGGGTAGTGTTTAGTTCCTCTCATTTTGCAAAATTTTTTAAGATTTCCCATCACATTGAATCTTTGGACGCATGTATGAAGCATTAAATATAAATAAAAATTAAAACTAATTACACAGTTTAGACGAAATTCACGAGACGAATCTTTTGAGCCTAATTAGACTATGATTGGACACTAATGGTTA
Source organism: Miscanthus floridulus (assembly GCF_019320115.1). Lineage (NCBI taxonomy): Eukaryota > Viridiplantae > Streptophyta > Magnoliopsida > Poales > Poaceae > Miscanthus > Miscanthus floridulus. The sequence goes on from NC_089597.1 coordinate 39,984,466, forward strand.
AATAACAACGAAAGTGCTACAGTACCATTTCATCACAAATTTCGCCAACTAAACAAGGCCTAGGAAGCTCAGGACGCGCTCCTCCATCTCCCGCGCCCTGTCGCAGCGCGGGTTCATGCAGTAGAAGACGTGGTCCTCGCCCTTGGACTCGAGCAACTCCACCTCGCCGGGGTAGCCGCTGGCCTTGAGGCTCTCGTAGTACCAGACGCCCCTGTCTCTAAGGTCATCCTTCTCGGCGACGCAGACGAGCACGCGCTCGGCGGCGACGCGCGCCCCGCTCCCGCCGGCGGCCTCCGAGAATGGGTTGGAGAGCGGGTCGTCGAGCCCCGAGGAGCCGGGGTACAGGAACCGCCAGAACGCGTCAGCTTGCGCCTTGCGCTGCTTCCCCGTCGTCCCCTCGTCGTCGATGTCCACCGCGCCGCTGAAGTAGGGGTGCCCTATCAGCAGCCCAATGACGCGCATCCCGAGGGGGTCGCCCTGGCCCTGCTGCTCGCCAGTATGGACAACGATGTAGTGCGCGATGGTGCCCCCCCCCCCGCGCTGGCCCCGGCTAGGAACACGCGGGACAAGTCACCGTGCTCGGTCAGCCACGGCTCCACCGGTCCTCCGCCGGCGGCGTGGGTGGCCACCCACTTGAGCCCCTCCCACGAGTCCTCGTAGGCGGGCGGGAGCGGGTGCTCTGGCGCGAGGCGGTACTCGATCGCGACCGTGAGGACGTCGGCCTTGGCGACGAGCGCGTTGAGGTAGGTGTGCATCCACGGGTTGGCCGCCGAGGCGATCACCGCCGTGGTAGTAGACGGCGACGGGGAGCTACTGCTGTTAGATTGATCTCTCAGCCAATAAGCCCAACGGCCTATTGGGCCTTGGTCACGCGCCCTGATCGGGGGCGCCCAACCCTACATGGTTGGTGGGCCCCCGTCGCACTGCGCTATATAAAGTGGTGGGGGCCGGCGGCTCGAGGTACGAGGTTTACCGTGAGCCGCAAACCCCACCTACAAACCCTAGACCGATCTGAGAGGGCGCGCAGCCAGCGACGGGAAGCTCCACTGACTTCGCCGTCGTCACTGCCACACCGTCCGTCTGCACTACATCGACGTCTATGCCACCTCTACTCCACCCGTCGCTGCCTGTGCGTAGACCTTCATCACCGAACCTGAGATGGCCGGCTCCAGTTCATCCGCGACTCCCTCCGAGGGCTCAGGTTCAACACCAACACCTCTCTCTTTATCTCTCTGTCTCCACCTCTCGGTCTAGATGTACTAGGACTTATCTAGATTAACTGGTTACCTAGAAGTCTCTCGGTTCTACTCTAGATCGATTCTATGGATCAAACATTGGTATCAGAGACACGGTTTAGGTATAGATCTGGCTTAACAAATAGAAATCCAGTGCGGATCTAGAATGTAGAAAGGGGCTTCGACCGACAAAGGGTTCGGTTGAACCCTAACCTCGGATCAAGGTTAGATGAAGGTTCGGATGAATGAAACTCTAACCCTAACCCTAGATCAGGTTCGGGAAAAGTGAAGAACAGATACAACCAAACCCTAGATCGGGTTTTGGGACAGAGATGATTACATGGTTTCATCTAGAAACCGAACATCAAACCCGTGAAGAAATCAATTCGAAGAAAAGATAAACTGTGCCACCCCATCCCCAAAAACCTAACCCTAATCTCCAAATCGGATGAAATCCGAGAAAAAGAACCAAAGAAACCATGAGGGGAAGAGGAGAAAGGGGTGGCTTACCTCGCCGTCGTGCACGCCGGCACGCGGGGAAAAGAAAGGGCCGACCGAGGGGGCATTGCTCGCCGGGATCCGGCCACAGGGACGCCACGGCCAGGCCGCTCGACGGCGGCGCGCTCACCCGCTGGGGAGCGCGCACGCCGGCGAGGGGGCCGGCGACGGCGCCAGGGCTCCACCGATTCACCGCTTGAGTCGCTCGGTGCTGTGACTGCGCTGAGGAAAGAGAGAAAGAGAGCGGCGAAGACAGAGAGTGGAGAAGGCCGAATGGCGCTAGGGTTCAAGGGCGCCGCTGCGGTCGCCGTTTTTGTTCCTGCGATGCGCGCGGATGGCCGTCGGATCAGCGCGAGCGGCTGAGATCAATTGGGCCAACTCACGGCCCAGGCGGGCACGCGGACGCATGAGCTTTGCCGGCCCAGGCCCAGGTTGCAGCCTAGGTGCGGCCTGCGCGCGCGTACAGTGCTGGGCCGAGCCGATTTTGCCAGTTTTTGGGCCGTTTTGCGCTGCTATGGGCCGAAATGGCCGAACACAGTGAAATTGAATTCGTTTTTATTTTTTCCAGAAACTTTTGATACATATTTGATGAATTACAATGTCTAACTCTGCACAATTTTGATCCAACGACAATTTTGTTCAGAGAAAAGTAAAGTTCTATAAAGTTTCTAAAAAATAATATTGAGAATATTTACGTTTTCCGCTGCATATTTAAAGATGTAATTTTCATTATTAAATTCGAACCAACGGGAGAATTTAATTTTGAAAATGGATATATTTTAAATTGATTATAATATTGTTGTTATTCTGACCAACGTTGATTAATGGCAATATTATGATGTTTTGTCTTGCATTAATTCTATTTCTGTCCAACGGTGATGTAGAATTAATGTAGAGAATAATTGTATGTTTTAATTTTGACCAACGTTGAACTAAGGCATGCAATTGTTGTTGTTATTATTTGTGTTCTCACACTATTTGAATTGTGTTTTTAGGCAGATACAACTTGATGAGTTGTATCAAAAAGATCCCTACTCTAAAAGGGGATAACTACATTGAATGGAAGAAAAAGATCGACTTGGCCTTCATATTGGCTGAGGTGGACTGGGTTGTCACCACACCGTGTCCTAAAGAACCTGTGGCACCGGTGAGGGAGACAGATAAGACTGATGCTGTATGGTAGAACAGAGAGCGAGACTTTGCTCCCGTAAAGATGTCTTTTGACCTTGAAAATAGAAAGTGGGTCACAACCAATAAGAAATGTTTGGCTGTGATAAAGAATACAATTGAGCCTGCAATAGTAGACTCAATTCCAGACTGTGACACAGTCATAGAGTACCTAGAAAGAATAAAGAGTCAGTTCACTGGCTCTTCAAAGACATATGCAACCCAGCTGATCAAGCAGCTGGTCATAAAAAGGTACTCTGGTGGCGGCAGTGGCATTAGAGAGCGCATACTAAGAATGAACAATTTGGCATCTAAGCTCAAACCAATAGATTTGGCACTCAAGGATGAGTTTCTTATTCATTTAATTTTTGCTTCTTTGCCCAAAGAATTTGACACATTTGTCGTTAATTACAACATACAGCCTAAAAATGGGATTTAGAAAAGCTCATAACCATATGTGTGCAGGAGGATGAAAGAATAAAAGTTTCACAGGGTGGTACTGTTAACTACCTAAAAGATAAGAAAAAGAACTATAATAACAGCTCTTCCTCCAAGTCATCTGGAAAAGGTCCCATGCAACAGTCTCAGAACAAGTAATTCCTAGTGGATAAAGACCAGTGTCTCTACTGTAAGAAGACGGGACATTATAAGAAGAATTGTCTCGATTTCTTAAAGATGATTATAAAAAATAAAGATGAGAACATTATTACGTTCGTAAATGAATCCTTGTATGTCAAGTTTTCAAAATCTACTTGGTAGATTGATTCAGGTGTAACTATTCATGTTGCTAATTCATTACAGTAATTCCGTTCGATGAGAACTTTGCAAAGAAGCGAAAGTTTTATTAAAGTCGCAAATGGAGTACAAGCAGATGTTGAGGCCGTTGACGATCTTCCACTAGAGCTTGCTGATGGCTTCATACTTTTTCTTAGAGATGTTCTTTATGTACCTTCTTTGCAAAGAAACTTGATTAGTGTATCAAAGTTGGACCATGATGGTTATGATTGTCATTTTGGAAATGACAAATGTCAGATATTATTTAATAATAGATGTATTGGTGTTGCCTTCCGACAAGACGAGCTTTATTTGTTATCACTTTGTGAAAATGTGAATTCCGTATGTGATGTGAATGAGAATGTATCCTCATCGAACAATGCAAATAGAAAACGAAAGAGAGCTCACGATGCGTTGTCGAAATTATGGCACTATCGTTTAGGCCATATTTCGAGGGAAAGAATAGAAAGACTACTTAAGAATGATATTCTTCCTCCATTAGAGCTCTCAGATTTAGAACAATGTAGAGATTGCATAAAAGGAAAGTATGTAAAAAAAATTAAGAAAGATGCCAAACGAAGCGCAGGAATTCTACAGATTATTCACACAGATATTTGTGGTCCTTTTCCTGTAAAGAGTGTGGATGGTTTTGATTCATTCATAACATTCACAGATGATTACTCCCGTTATGGCTATATTTATCCAATTAAAGAAAAAACAGAAGCGTTGGATAAATTCAAAATATTTAAAGCAAAAGTTGAAAATCAGCATGATTTAAAGATTAAGATAGTCAGATCTGACCGTGGGGGGAGTACTACGGTCGGCATACCCCATATGGACAAGTTTCTGGACCTTTTGCAAGGTTCTTACAGGAGAATGGTATAGTCGCCCAGTATTCAACACTGGGCGAACATCAGCAGAATAGAGTAGCTGAAAGGCGTAACCGTACCCTGATGGATATGGTGCGTAGTATGATAAGTTACTCCACTTTATCGATGAGTCTATGGATGGAGGCGTTAAAAACCGCCATTCATATTCTCAATAAAGTACCAAGTAAGTCAGTGCCCAAAACACCGTATGAGTTGTGGATAGGAAAAGTACCCTCACTTAACCACTTGCGTGTGTGGGGGAGCTCTGCTGAGGCTAAAGTTTTTAACCCAAATATTGGGAAGCTAGATCCTAAAACAGTGAGTTGCCATTTCATTGGTTACCCAGAAAAGTCAAAAGATTTTCGTTTCTAATGTCCAGATAGACATACAAAGTTTGTGGAAACGAGACACGCTGTCTTCCTAGAGGATGAAATGATGAGGGGGAGCATGGTAGCTCGAGAAATTGACCTTGAAGAGAAACGGGTGTATGCACCCACTTCGATCATTCATGAGTCATTTTTCTCACTACCTGCTGTTGCTGCACCGACAGTACAAGACTCTGTGGTGCCAGCACCTGTTGTTATCCCGCCTGTGGCAATAATAAATGATGAGGAGGAACCTGTCCCTCAGGATCCTATGGAACCTATTGCCACACATGAGGGGGAGCAACAACAGCCTCAAACAGAAAATGTGCCAAATGAGGAGGCCCCTAGAAGGTCTCAAATAGTTAGAAAATCAGCTATTCCTGCTGATTATGAAGTGTACAACACTGAGGAATTTCAAATGGAGGATGATCCCACCTCATTTGAAGAAGCCATGAAAAATAATCATTCATCAAAGTGGCTTGAGACCATGAAAGATGAAATGAGATCAATGAATGCAAATAAATTTTGGGATTTGGAGATAATTCCTAAAGGAGCTAAAACAGTAGGCTGTAAATGGGTCTACAAAATAAAACTTGACTCTCAAGGGAATATAGAGAGATATAAAGCCCGACTTGTGACAAAAGGCTTTACACAAAGAGAAGGGATTGATTACAATAAGACCTTTTTTCCAGTCTTATGTAAGAATTCCTTCAGAATCATAATGGTATTAGTGGCACATTACGATTTAGAATTACATCAGATGGATGTAAAGACGGCATTTCTCAACGGAGACTTAGAATAAAATGTTTATATGGCACAACCGAAAGGTTTTGTCATGGAAGGAAAAGAACGTTTGGGATGCCACCTAAAGAAATCCATTTATGGATTAAAACAAGCTTCAAGACAGTGGTACTTGAAGTTTGATAAGACAATAAAGAATTTTGGATTTAAAGATAATGTTGAGGACAATTGTGTCTACGCAAAGTTTAAGAATGGAAAGTATATCTTTCTTGTCCTGTATGTGGATGATATCTTACTTGCTAGTAATGATGTCAGTCTACTACTGAAGACAAAGAAGTTTTTATCCTCAAAATTTGATATCAAAGATCTTGGTGAAGCTTTGTTCGTTCTAGGGATCGAGATTCACCGAGATAGAAGTAAAGGGGTATTAGGACTGTCACAAAAAGCATACATAGAAAAAGTCTTAAAGAAATTCAGTATGCACAAATGTAGTCCCTCACCTGCTCCTATAGTCAAGGACGACAGATATGGGGATTTTCAATGCCCCAGGAACCAATATGATATCGATCAAATAAAAGTGGTTCCATATGCTTCAGCTGTCGGAAGCTTGCAATATGCTCAAGTATGCACGCGCCCTGACTTGGCATTTGTTACCGGGTTACTTGGCAGATTCCAGAGCAATCCTGAAATAGAACACTAAAAATTAGTAAAGAAAGTCTTGTGTTATTTGCAAGGAACGAAAGGCCTCATAATGACGTATAGAAGATCTGATTCACTCCATATAGTGGGATATTCAGATTCTGATTATGCGGGAGATAATAGAAAATCCACGTCTGGATATGTGTTCACTCTCGCAGGGGGAGCTATTTCATGGAAAAGCTCAAAGCAAACCGTCACTACATCGTCCACAATGTATGTCGAGTTTATAGCGTGTTCTGAGGCAACGGGGCAGGTGAACTGGCTAAAGAAGTTCATACCCGGTTTGAAGGTGGTTGACGACATCAATAGACCACTGAAGTTATACTGCGATAATAATCCAGCAGTACAGTATACTCACAACAATAGGACAAGTGGTGCTGCCAAACATATTGACATAAAGTATTATGTTGTGAAGGATAACGTCTAGGATCAAATAATAAGTCTTGAGCATATAAGTACCAAAAAGATGCTCGTGGATCCGCTTACAAAAGGCTTACCACCCAACATGTTCAGAGAACATGTAGCTGGCATGGGTTTAAGGGAAAGCCTATGATTCCTGGACTATAAAGGGCTCAAAAGTTAAAGTAACTATTTCAGATCAGAGACGTGCACTGTAGCTGTTAAATCTATCGACGATTGACCGTGACGATGAAACATGCTCTATACATCATCTGTGAAGAAATGTGTAAGGATAAAATGATTAAAGTTTAAAGTTTAAAGATAAAAGTAATAGTGTGAGATCAAGAGGGAGAATGTTAGATTGATCTCTCAGCCAATAAGTCCAACGGCCTATTGGGCCTTGGTCACGCGTCCTGATTGGGGGCGCCCAACCCTACATGGTTGGTGGGCCCCCGTCGCACTGCGCTATATAAAGTGGTGGGGGCCGGCGGCTCGAGGTACGAGATTCACCGTGAGCCGCAAACCCCACCTACAAACCCTAGACCGATCTGAGAGGGCGCGCAGCCAGCGATGGGAAGCTCCACTGACTTCGCCGTCGTCACTGCCACATCGTCCGTCTGCACTGCATCGACGTCTGTGCCACCTCTACTCCACCCGTCGCTGCCCGTGCGCAGATCTTCATCACCGAACCTGAGATGGCCGACTCTAGTTCATCCGCGACTCCCTCTGAGGACTCACGTTCAACACCAACACTTCTCTCTTTATCTCTCTGTCTCCACCTCTCGATCTAGATGTACTAGAACTTATCTAGATTAACTAGTTACCTAGAAGTTCCTCAGTTCTGCTCTAGATCGATTCTATGGATCAAACAGCTGCTTCTTGCCGTGGCTGCCGGGCGGGAGGAAGAGGCGCGCCCAGAGGCCCGTGGCCGGGTCGACGACGACGTCCTTGGACACGACGCCCGTGGCCGGGTCGGTGCCGGCCGGGAGCGGGGCCGGGTTAAAGAACCGCTCGACGCGGCCGCTCTTGTACTGGCGGACCAGCGGCGGGAACTCCGCCTGCACCTCCGTGTCCGGGTCCGCCGCCGCCATGCTGTCGCGCTCGTCGTCGTTAGCTTCGTGCGTGGTCGTGCGTGGCTTGCTCGGACACGGGCGCTAGTGCTATGTAGTACGGGAGGAATCCCCGACGGGTGGAATGGCGCACGGCGGAGGGCGGACCAAACGGTTGGTGTAGTGGTGCGACGCGCAAGCGCAATGAGAGCGGCGATGCGATTGCTGTAACGATCTTTGGGTTGGTGCGGAAAAGTGGAGTCCTGACGACGACTAGACACTGACCGCTGATCGAGACTTCTACGGGACCCAGCTGCCAGCTTTCAGCGATCGTGGAAGACCGTCCCAGTCGCTTGGTGGGTGACGGAGCAGTGTGCTATGTGTGGGTGGCCCGCCAAGCTTCAGCAGGTAGAGTCAAGTGAACAGTGACACCTGGCTGACGTCGCAATCCCCAGTCGCCATGCCCGCGACCGCGAGGATTCAGAGTTCAGATGCCTGATGCCACAGCATCCGGCATCGTGCGTGCATACAGTGGCGGACCAGGAATTTAATCAAGACTAGCACCTTTGTGGCTTTATCTACAGGTAAAAACTACCCTATTCGCATGCACAAGAAAGAGGTAAAAACTACCATTATAGATCTACCCTATCTAGTAAACATCCATTAATATTAGTATAGAAATAAATAAGATGAAGATAAAAATTCTAATTGATCTCATGATTTTTTAACTAAAATTGCTAAGAAGAATCTATAGATCCATGTTTGACGGGGGCGGAGCCACCCTAGGGCATCGTTGGGCGCCTGCCCTAGCTACCGGTGTGGTAGCACCAGACCCCCTTCTTCCTCACCTCCTGCTACCGTGTGTTAAGCCGAGGAGCGACCGAGTGAAGATAGAAGGGGCCTCATTTTCGTTAGCCCAACAGGCAACATCGACCCATTTGTGGGTAGTGGACTCGCCAAAGGCACACATGGAGCACAGCTACCCACCAGGCTAGACCAGTCGACCTCACGGTGGATGCTGGCCCTCCCAGTTCACCGCCGGTGGATACCCACCGGACTGTGGACAACGACGGCTCAGCCAAACGCCGCCTCGACAGCTTCATCAACAAAGTGACGCGTAAGAGGGGACTCTCCGCTAATTCGTGAGCCTCCCAAGCAGCTTCCTGCTAAGCCGGTGTTGCCGTGACGGAGCAGTCGGTTGGTGGCTCAGAGCCTCTCCCGAGTACCTACTTCCAAGCGATGAGAGGTGGTGATCATGCAGCGTATGGGCTACATCAAGGGTCCATCAGCACCATCCGTGTTGGAGCTGGATGCCTTTGACAAGCTCTTTAACGGCAACCTGACTGTGTCCAATGTCGAGGCGATGGACGCGCTCTTCCCGTCCGTTGGAAAGGGCCCGTCAAGGCAGCCGTGAAGACGCAAGGCCATCTCTTAGGTCGCACCGCTGTTGTTTCCTTTTATGTAATATTGAAATAAGATGTCTTTTGCTAGGATGGTCCAGTTACGACTGTGTTATGTCGACCTCCTTCGACACTCGATAGAAACATATTGTATGTTTGCTTAAACTAATATAACGATATATAAATCTTTTACGTATTCAAGAAAAATACATCGACCCAGGGCCTGTTTGGAACGAAAGAATCCAAAACGCAGGAATAGAAAAAAAACGCAGAAATAAGATATGATGAAAAATAAAAAACTACGGGATTTTAAAACATAGGAACATAAAATTTAGGATGTTTGGAACATAGGAATTTATAAACATAGGAATTGTAACATATTAGGCAAATATGGGTACTAATTACTCTTAACTGCTCTTTTTTCCCTCGTCCTCACACATGCTGCCTCGAGCTTCGCGAAGGAAACCAAAACCATGGATCAGATTGGATTGTTTCTTTCTCGGGAAATGGCTTGCCAGCTACAGTATTTTATAGGAAAGGGGTGCCGCGAACGCTCAAATCTATTTCCTTTCCTCCGTTTCTTTCCTACAAATTTCCTATGTATCCAAACACAGCGTGATAGTCTGTCCCACGTAAGTCACTGATTTCACCCGCAATCGACGCATCGGCATCCACCGGCAGCAGCCGTCATAAATGTTCCGCATGCAAGGCTACAAAGGCTGTAGCAGTACCATGCTTAGGCTATCCGTACTCGTCCACCTCTATTTTCATCTCTAAAAAGGAATATTCTATCCTAGTCATTGAGATTCTCTACTCTATACCTATTTCTTTCGCACCCGTGTTATCTCTATCACATACTCTATACCCACTATTCCATATTTTATTCCTCTTCCTCCCCCTTTCTCTCTCACCAACTCTCTCTTTCTCGCTACAGTGTTTTAGCGTGCACCCGCACGGCCGCCGGAAGTAGCGTTTCTCTGTTCGGCCGGTAGGATACCGGCTGCTTTACAGGCCTGCGGTGCATGCGCGCGGAACGGTACCGCGTGCTGCAGGCCGGCTTCTAGGTGCGCGGTGCGGTTAGTCTTAGGCCCTCTGTTGTGTATAGTTTGGGTCTATTTGGTTCGCCTAGTAGCTACTAAATTTAGTAGCTTTTAGCCATTTTAGTAACTTTTTAACCAAACGCTATGACTAAAAGCTACTAAAATAGATTTAGTCCTCTCTAGTAACTCTGGAGTTACTAAAAATGACTAAACCGTTTAGTAGCTACTAAAGTTTAGTAGCTCGAACCAAACACCTCTGCCAAAAGAAGAGAGAGAAAATCAAAGCACCGCTCTATACACTGCAGCAGCCGATGCTAGTGCCTGAAATTTCTAGAGTAGATCAAGTAGTTGTTCAGCTGTCTACTTCTGTCTTGTGAATTAAATAATCAAAGCTGGATGCTTTTGCCTAGTACTCCGTACATCAGATGGATTGATGTAGTATTTTATATGGATGCTTTTTTTGTTTGCGGGACCATGAGCGATGCTAGCACACTATGGCTTGATGATGCCAGTTCCGATAAGCCTACGTGTATCGAAAAAAATTTCAGGCACTACTAGTACGCTGTGGAGGGCCTTAGATTGAAAAATGACCTGAGCAAACACGTCCATTGGCAGTAGTCATCATAAATGTTCGGAAACGTCGTTTGAACTTATCTCAGCCTGGCTTATCAGTTATAATAAAATATTTTTTCTTACAATAAATCAGCTTCAATTGACTCATCAGCTACAGAAACCATTAGTCGAACGGCTCCATATCTGATCCCCAGACACATGCACCTGCTCCACATCTCCAAATGGAAAAAAAAAACTTGATGAAGCAGACTTTCATTAATAATAAGGTAGCAAACCCTGTGGATGGTAACCTCCAGGATGTGGTTAGGTGACCTCCCTACTCCTCAAAATCGATTGTGGGAATTGCATCGAACAGCTTGCAACCAATACTGTTGGAGTTAACACCCTGCAACAGTTCACCCTTTCTTAAGACATGCTGCTCTGGTTTGTCTTCCATGCCATCTCCATGACAAAAAAAACCCCCAAGAAAATCGAATTGATCTGATACCAATTGTTAGCAACCCCTGGTGGAACCCCAGTCACTACAACCGTTGAACACCAACTTAAGCAGCACAAGTACTGGAGATCCAATACACTGGAAACAGAGTTTGGGATAGGAAGCGGAGCAAGGGAATCGAGGAGTACTGACTAGAGGTAGTACATCAAGGGAGACGCTTGAGGTAGAGGGAGAGAGGAAGAAGAACATGAGATGAGAGGAGAAACGAATGAGTATGCGTTTTTGGGAAACGTGCCACCCGTCTTCTCTGTCGCGATGGTCCCTCCACTTGCTTTCTTCTCTCTTGCCAGCACCCCTCCACCACCGCTTGCCGGCGACTCCCGTTACCCACCTCCTGCCCCGCCCCTCGACCCCACCCTCCACTAACCACAGAGCGGCGCGCCGGCGGCATCCTCGTCCTCGCCCCTGCCCCTGCCCCACTACCAGCGGCCGGTGGCTCCCGCCGCCTCGCCTCGCTGCGCCACCCGCCCCTCGACCCTACTCACCCTGATCCCAGGGCAAGGCGTCGGCGAGCTCCGTCGTGACGCCCTTACTCACCCTGACCCTACTCACCCTGCTTCCTCTCTCTCTTTCTGTTCTCTGTTTCCGCAATTCCTTGCTCGAAGCACTGTTCTCTGTCTCTCCTATTTTTTTCTTCTTCTATTTGTAAATTATAAATTTGTGAATAATTTTATGACATTTGTGAACAATTTGACATATATTTTTCTGGTTTCTAGCCATAGAAAAAATTTATAGTTGTTTTTTTGAAAATTTGGTATATATTTGTCTAGGATATTGTGTTATCTTCAAATTACACCACCCTGTCCTTTTATTGTCTAGGATAGTATAAATATAGCAAGATGATAGTGTAAGTGTACGAGAAAAATTCGGTTGACAGAAGAACCAAAACACCTTAATGTCATCTAGACGTGTCCTTTTAAGGGCGGCGGGTTCATCTGATTTTGGATCGAGCCGGCTTGATTGGGGAACAGCGTACTCGGCTCGTCGGCTGGATCTTGACTCTTGATGAGGCGTGCTTGGTGGCATCTTGCGTGGTGGAGCCAGAGGACAAGCCTCGTGCGCCCGACTTTCCCCGCGACTTTTCATGCGATTGCGCGAGCGGTGCCGTACGTCCGTCGCTCAGTCGCTCAAACAATTTCTTTCTCACTTTCTAAGCGAGAGCGTGTCGAAGTCGAAATCCATCCCACTCAGACGTTCACCGAGTCCGTGTCCGCTCCGCTTAGAGACAGTAACCGGATGGCCTCCCGCGACGCCACTGCCGAAGATGTCGCCGTCGAGCTCCAGCCGTTCATCCGCCTCTACAAGAGCGGCCGCGTCGAGCGCCTGATCGGCAACGACACGGTCCCCGCCTCCCTCGACGACGGGACTTCCACCGGCGGCGTCGCCTCCAAGGACGTCACCGTCGACCCCGCCACCAACCTCTCCGTGCGCCTGTACCTTCCCACGGCGGATGGCGCCGCCGGCGAGAAGTTGCCCATCGTCGTGTACTTCCACGGCGGCGGGTTCATGGTCGAATCGGCCGGCTCCGCCAAGTACCACCGCTACCTCAACGCATTCGTGGCCCGCGCCGGCGCCATCGCGGTGTCCGTGGACTACCGCCGCGTGCCGGAGCACCGGCTCCCGGCGGCCTACGACGACTCGTGGGCGGCGCTCACGTGGGCCGTCGGCGCCGCCTGCGGCGGCACGGGGTCCGAACCGGAGCCGTGGCTGGCCGAGCATGGGGACCCCTTCCGTGTGTTCCTGGCCGGGGACAGCGCGGGTGCGAACATCGCCCACAACGTCGCCATGCGCGCCGCCGCCGCCGCCGCCGCCGAGGGGCTCCCGGCGATCAGGATCAGGGGCGTGCTGCTGATGCACCCGTACTTCTGGGACGCGTCCGACGCCATGGGGCCCGAGCTGGAGGAGCGCATTCGCCGCGAGTGGCAGCTCATGACGGGGCGCCCTGACGCCCGGGTGGACGACCCATGGCTGTCGCCGACGTCGGCCCGGGCGCCGCCACTCGCGCTGCTGCCGACGCAGCGCGTGCTGGTTGCCGTGGCGGGGGAGGACTTCCTGGCGCCCAAGGGGCGAGCCTACTACACAGCGCTGCTGGACAGCGGCTGGCCAGGCGACGCCGAGCTGGTGGACACTCCGGGCGAGCAGCACGTGTTCTACCTTGACCAGCCCGGGAGGGTGGTCGCTGAGAAGTTGATGGATCGTGTGGTGGCTTTCATTTCTCGGGCTGGATGGTACACCTAACCCAGACTTTGAATAACATTATTTCTCTTCGATTTTTAAGCGGTGGCCTGAGTGACGTCCGTTGAAAACAGAGCACGAACGTCCTTTGAAAACAGAGCACCCGGCCCTTTTGACAATTAGGGAATATATCATATGACATATTCGTTTGAGCTTGTTTGGTTTATAAGCCATAGTTGAAAGTACTATTGGCTGGTTTGGTGTGAGAGAAAAATACTATTCGTTGGCTGATAAGTCATGACTTACAAGCCAAATACGACTCATTTGAGCTTGTTTGGCTTATAAGTTATGATTTGTTTTGGTTTGTTTGGCTTATAAGCCATGATTATACACATGGCTAGTTAGTTAAGCTAAAAAATAATTAAAATAGGCTATGATTAGCTATTTAGTTGCCTAACAACTAGTTAAAATTTGTTTAAAAATTACTCCATGTTTTAGTTCTTCTGTTCGGATGCATTAGATCTTTTTGGCTAAATTTTACCTAGCTAGCAATTAGCTCTTGGATCCAAATACGCCCAAGTTACGGTGCATATCCTGTTTTTTAGGCTACCTGGCTAGCAATTAGTTCTTGGATCCAAATACCTTGACTGTTTTTAACATTTGTCTCACTTAGAGCAACTCCAACCAAAACGCTATTTGAGCCCTCATCCCACTCTAACCGAGTTTCTATTTAGCTCTCGATGAATAAGGAACTCTCATTTTTATCCTGAACCTCCTGTAGGAGCACCCATCCTTTCCCTTATCCCTCTTTTTCTCTTTTTATAAAGCTAACAAGTGTGACGGGTGAACATGGTTAGATTACGCTAAAAAGTAGGGGATGAAATATGGATGAGTTGAAGGAATAGGAGAAAAAATTTGAAGGCTTGATCGGAGTTCCTCTTAGTTCACATTCGCCCTTACCTGAACTTTTAGCTTTCTCTCTCCTTATTAAGCCACACTTTGCAAGCCCTAACCTGCAGCCTGTTCGCTTGGTTGTATTTAGCTTATAAGCTATAGCTTATCAGCGAACGAATATTTTTTTTCTCTCACACTAAATCGACAACAGTATTTTCAGCCATGATTTATAAACCAAACCAGCCTAAAGAAAGATTTTGTCAGGCTGTTAGTGGGCCTCCTGACCACTTTAATCCAACCGCCGTCTTTCTGTGCCTGTCTCCACCTAACCGGCCTGCCTTCCCAAGATCCTTTGTAAGACCACAGAGCACAACCAGTCTGAACCCCGAAATTTTGGAGAGCAGAGAGCCCGAAATCGACCTTGATATTAGGTACCTGCATAGCATAGGAGACGTGTTCAAATTACGGGCATATTTGTTTTGATTATTAGGATAGGACATGACTTGATAATTAAAACCTTCTTCTGTCAAAACAAAATATACGCATTTGTGATTTTCAGACAAAGTAACAAACAGTGTCCTAATAAGAGGTCACTTGTACGAAAGGAGAGGACTGGTCCTGCCGTGGAGCTCTACCTGTGTGGCAGGATTTCTCCAGCGGCTTTAGGTAACGTTTGGAGCTGTTTTCTGTCAAACAAGGTAAAATGAAACGGTTCTAACTGTCGGTGTTTTTGGACCACCGACGAGTAAATTTGTATTTACGCATCTAGCTCGGATAGTGTACTCGGAGGACATAATGTTTTATACTGATTCGGACGAAATATCCATACGTCCAGTTCGCTGCTGCTCGTGTTACCGGCACTTGGTTTGCAGTAGGGGTTGCAAATAAGCGAGAGAGGGAGAGGATCCCAAGTCTCTAGTGAAAGGAGTGAACGGATGCTGAAAGCTCGCTTGTCACTCAGTCGTGTGCTCGTGTCATGCTCTTGTGTTCCAATCTCCCAGCGTGGCGCGCCCTACTTCCCTTTTTATAGGCGAAGGAAAAGCGCGGGTTACAAAGAAGGAAAAGGAGAAGAACGAGAGAGAAGAAGACTTTCAGGGTTGCCGGGTCCTTCTTCTCTTTCATGTGGGTCCCGCTGATCCTGTAGATGTCAACAGGGATGGCTCCATGTCGCGGCCCTGTTTTTCATTGGCGCCATGCGTAGGCGTCATCTGTCGGTCATGGCGTTCCATTCTGTCCTGGCGGACGTCGTGGTGAACTAACGCGCCTGTCAGCGTCCGTACGAGGATTAGGCAGAACAACATCGGCACGTCCGACACTGTTCTTGAAGTGAATCTCCAGGTATGGCCCGTCATGCCCACGGGTTACATCGAGGCGTGTCAGCCTCTTCCCTAGCGTCAGAATTTTGACCTAGGCCCATAAGCTTGGACCTAGAGTGGTTGGCGGTGGTATGGGTCCCCGTCGGACGAGACAGAACCCGCGTCCTCGAGGTCGGGCGAGACGGAGCCCGCACCTAAGGGGTCGGGCGAGACGGAACCCACGTCCTTGGGGTCGGGTGAGACGGAGCCCGCACCCAAGGGGTCGGGCGAGATGGAGCACGTGTCCTCGAGGTCGAGCGAGACGAAGCCCGCGTCCTCGAGGTCAGGCGAGACGGAGCCCGAGGTTGGGTGAGACGGAGCCCACGTCCTTGGGGTCGGGCGAGACGGAGCCCCGCCTTGAGGTCAGGCAAGACGGAGCCTGCGGCCTTAGAGTCGGGCAAGACCTTTTAATACGTCTAGAGCCATCCGGGTAAGTCAGCGTGAGTGCTAACTTCCTTGTTTTGGGTATCTTTAATATCGATACCCGACACCATCGATGAAGCCCTTAAAACGTGCTCTCACAGAGCTTTGGGGTGGGGAGGAGCCAAAAATATTAGCTTCTTCGGCTTCACCTCATCCTACATGGTGTTCTATGAGAGCATATTTTAAGGAACTCTATATGTTGAGTTGTTTTGCCAAACGATTTACCAAAACAGCTCTAGCTCTACCGATAAAGCTGTTTATGGAGCTGAAACAAAAAACAGCTTCCCTGGTGAACTAGAGCCATGCTAAATGGAGCCTAAATTTGAGAGGCCTAACCGCCCAAGGCCTTGCGCACTTGCCGCTCCTTCTATCCTATCCTCCACCATGGCATTACGAGATGTACGGGTGGGGCGTGATCGTGTGAACAATGGGCTCCCAATCTCCTAGCTCGTGGCTCTCCCTCTCCACCCACACTGCCTCGTTGGGCAGCAAAAATTCTGTAGCAAACGGTAACGTCCCACGCCGATCCCTCCGCTCGAGCGTCGGGCCCCTTTTTCGTGGCACGACACAACCTTTTCCGGCCGCGTCACCACGCGCCAGGTGCCACCCACCGTGATCTTTGTCTCACGCCTGCACCCACCGGTAGTGCACCAGGTCCATGCTGCACCCAATACGACAGTCTCACGGTGCTGTCGCCTCACCCTCTCCTCTCTGTCGCAGACTTGCAGTCGACGGTGTTCGTGCCCAAGCCTTATCCGGACGTCGAACCATTCTACCGACCGCTGAAAGGTCCTAATGGCTAGAGGGGGTTGAATAGCCTATTAAAAATTTCTACAACAACACTTAGCAAACCGGTTAGACAATTATGAGGCGAAGCAAGTATTGCGTTAGCCTACTAAAATTGTAAGCCACCTACCACAATTCTAGTTTATATAGTTTCTATCCACACAATAGCTATGTCGCTATACTAAGTTAGTGTGCTCTTAAAAGCTAACTAAAGAGCCACACTAACCAAACAACAAGCTCTCACAACTAGCTACACTAAAGAGCTTGATAACTAGTTTGCGGTGATGTAAAGAGAGTGAGCAAGATGGATATACCGCCGAGTCGATGAGTGAACCAATCAATCACACGAATGAATACCAATGAAGACCAATTACCTCAGAATCAAAAGATGACACAATGATTTTATCGAGGTTCACTTGCTTGCCGGCAAGCTAGTCCTCGTTGTGGCGATTCACTCACTTGGAGGTTCACGCGCTAATTAGCATCACACGCCAAACCCTCAATAGGGTGCCACACAACCAACACAAGATAAGGATCACACAAGCCACGAGCAATCCACTAGAGTACCTTTTGACTCTCCGCTGGAGAAAGGTCAAGAACCCCTCACAATCATCACGATCGGAGCTGGAGACAATCACCAACCTCCGCTCGATGATCTTCGCTGCTCCAAGCCGTCTAGGTGGCGGCAACCACCAAGAGTAACAAGCGAATCCCGCAGCGAAACACGAACAGCAAGTGCCTCTAGATGCAAACACTCAAGCAATACACTTGGATTCTCTCATAATCTCACAAAGATAATGAATCAATAATGGAGATGAGTGAGAGGGCTTTGGCTAAGCTCACAAGGTTGCTATTGTCAATGTAAATGGCTAAGAGAGTGAGCTACAGCCGGCCATGTGGCTTAAATAGAGAGCCCACACGAATAGAGTCGTTGGGCCCCTCACTGCACTAAACATGGCACGACCGGACACGCTGGTTGATGTGACCGGACGCAGAACCCCAGCGTTCGGTTGCCTGATGCTTGCCACGTGTCATCGGTTTCAAACGTTGATCGCCTGATCTCAACGGTCATCAGTACATTTAAGTAGTGACCGGACGCTCTACTCAAAGTGACCGGATGCACCAACACCAGCGTCCGATCGTTTCTAGTAAGGTACCAGAAGCGAAAAATCACGACCGGACGCATCCGGTCATGCCTGACCGGACACACCTAGTGTCCGGTCATGGAAATCGCGTGCTCACTACTGCCACTGACCGTACACGTCGGTCCTACCGAGACCAGCGTCCGGTCACTTACAGTGACCACGTTCACCTGGGTTTAGCCACCAGATACGTCTGTTACACTCTGTGAAACCCTCTCTTTTCCATACAGGGCGCCAGTGACACCGACGGACTATTCACACTCTATGGGCGGACACTCCGCCGGTGAAGTTTCTTACCCTTGCTCAAATGTGCCAACCACCAAGTGTATCACCTTGTGCACATATGTGTTAGCATATTTTCACAAATATTTTCAAGGGTGTTAGCACTCCACTAGATCCTAAATGCACATGCAATGAGTTAGAGCATCTAGTAGTACTTTGATAACTGCATTTTGATACGAGTTTCACCCCTCTTAATAGTACGGCTATCGAACCTAAATATGATCATACTCGCTAAGTGTCTCGATCACTAAACCGAAAAGGCTCCTACCATTTATACCTTTGCCTTGAGCCTTTTGCATTTCTTTCTACTTTTTCAAGTCCAAGCACTTGATCATCACCATGGAATTATCATCATCATGTCATGATCTTCATTTGCTTCACCACTCGAAATGTGCTATCTATCTCATGATTACTTTGATAAACTAGGTTAGCACTTAGGATTTCATTAATTCACCAAAATCAAACTAGAGCTTTCAATCTCCCATTTTTGGAATGTGCGGGCCAGAGCGGAGCCCCCGCTGCCCCACGGCGCGGCCATCGCCGACGTCATCCTCCTGACCCTGTACTTCTGGGGCAAGGATCCGGTGGGTACTGAGCTCGCGGAGCAGTGGGTGCACAACGACCTCGAGCAGACATGGGCACTCGTGTGCGGCGGCAGGTACGGTATCGATGACCCGCAAGTGAACCCGTTGGAGGCGCCTGGCGCCTGGCGCAGGATGGCCAGGGAGCGCGTGCTGATGACCATCACGGGGCGCAACAACTTCTGGGATCGGGTGGCGGCGTACGCAGAGGGGTTGAGGCGGAACGACTGGCGAGGCGATGTGGAGACATACGTGACGGAGGGGGAGGCGTGCGTGCACTTCTTGGGCAACCCGAGGAGCGAGAAGGCTGAGCGGGAGACGGACAAGGTGGTCGAGTTCATCGCCTGCGGTGGCCGTGTGGCAGTGGCTAGGTCATGCTCTGGCGTATATTTGGGGCGTGTTTGATATCACGGTTGAGACCAGCTCAGGCCACGGGCCTGTCCTAGGCCAGCCAGAGCTTGTCCAAAGTGGTGCAAGGCCACTTGTTTGGTTGCATGTTCCAAATGGACCTTGCTCTGTAGAGATTGTGTTTGATAGAATGTATAGATGGATATGGCCACCCTCGTATTTGGAATATGGTGGCGTTACCTCCCTTCTCTCCCTTGTTGGCATTCCATCGACCAGTTGGTTGGAGGTCGGCGAGGAACAGAGCAGGAGCATCACCACCGGTAGAATGAGGAGACGGAGGTGGAGGCGGCGAGGAACATCGTATGCACATCCCTGGACGTCAGGGACGGACCTACAGGGTATGCAGGGTGCGCCACCGCATACCCTGGGGTCCGCCAGTCATAGAGATAAGTAAAAAATTTCAATGTAAAAAAAATTGCATAAGAATTTTTTTTTATCTATCGAATTATATAAGAAATTTTTTTTGCTGCGCATATCCAGAGGTAAAAATCCGTCACTGCTGGACGCTATCCGCAGCGGCCAGCCAGCCGTGAGCAGGAGTAGGAGGAGGTGGCGCCGGGCGTGGCGTGTGCATCTCTGTAACCTTTCCTTTCCCCTCCTCCATCCGCCAGTACAAGAGCGGCCGCGTCGTCCGCTTCGGCGCCACCGACACCGTCCCTGCCAGCACCGACGACACCGCCGGCACCGGCGTGACGTCCAAGGACGTCGTCATTAACCCGAGCTCTGGACTCTGGGCTCGCCTCTACCTCCCGTCGCTCCTGGTCGCCGGGCGCCGCCAAGACAGCAAGCTCCCCGTCGTCGTCTACTACCACGGCGGCGCCTTTGCCATCGGGTCAACGGCGAACCGGCCCACGCAGGAGTACCTCAACTGCCTGGCAGCCGACGCCGACGTCCTCATCGTCTCACCGGATTACCGCCTCGCGCCGGAGCACCCGCTGCCGTCGGCGCACGACGACTCGTGGGAGGCCCTCAGGTGGGTGGCGTCCCACGCAACGACGACGTGGGAGGGGCCGGACCCGGAGCCCTGGCTCGTCGAGCACGGCGACCTGACGCGCGTGTTCCTGGTGGGGGTCAGCGCCGGGGGCAACATCGCGCACAACATGGCCGAGCGCGCCGGCGCGCAGAGCCTCGGCGTGCCCGTCAGAGGGTTGCTGCTCGTCCACCCCTACTTCACCGGCGGAGCGCCCGCCGGCAGGGAAGCGACGGACACGGCAAGGAAGGCCAGGTCCGAGGCGTTCTGGAGGTACTTGTGCCCCGGCACGCTGGGGTTCGACGACCCGCTGGGCAACCCGTTCTCGGAGGCCGCCGGTGGGAGCGCGGCGCGTATCGCCGCCGAGCGCGTGCTCGTCTGCGTCGCGGAGAAGGACTCGCTCCGTGGCAGGGGCGCCTGGTACTATGAGAGCCTCAAGGGGAGCGGCTACCGCGGCGAGGTGGAGCTGCACGAGTCCGTGGGCGAGGGGCATGCCTTCCATTACGGCAACCCGGGGTGCGAGGAAGCGCGGGTGTTGCAGGCGCGCGTCCTGCGTTTCCTCCGTACACGATGAATGCGCGAGAGTCGCTTCCTCGGTTCCTCCGTATGTCTGAACGGGTCGTCCCTGCCACGATCAAACTTTAGCGTGAAAATCAAGTAACGTGATGGGGACGTTGTTGTGTTGTTGTGATTTGTGTGTCTTGTTTCTGCCACGATCAAACTTTGGCGTGAACCAAATAATGTAGTGGGCCGTTGTTCTGTGATTGTGTCCTATATGGGCCATGGGCTGTAACATTTGCTCTACTGGACATAAAGGAGCCACCAGGAGCAACACGACGGGCATAAAAAAAAACGCAAAATTTAATAAGCCACTTGTCACGCGACGTGGGCCAGCCCGCGCCCCACCAGAGATGAGGAAGACGACGACAACGGTTAGGGTTCCAACAGGGTTAGGGAATCTGTTCCCGGCGAGTTTAGAAGGAGGATTTGGGGACGGTCGTCGCGACACGGCGGTGTAGGCGGGCGAGACGGCGGCGGGGCGGGGCGGCGGGAGATGGCGGTTGGGCCGGGGCGTCACGACGGAGCTTGCCGAAGCCTTGCCCTGGGATCAGGGTGAGTAGGGTCGAGGGGCGGGTGGCACGGCGAGGCGAGGCGAGGCGGCGGGAGCCACCGGGCGCTGGTAGTGGGGGCGGGGGCAGGGGCGAGGACGAGGATGCCGCCGGCGCGCCGCTCTGTGGTTAGTGGAGGGTGGGGTCGAGGGGCGGGGCGGGAGGTGGGTAACGGGAGTCGCCGGTAGCCGGTGGTGGAGGTCGGTGGAGGGGGCGGCGGCAGAGGGGTGCTGGCAAGAGAGAAGAAAGCAAGTGGAGGGACCATCACGACAGAGAAGACAGGTGGCACGTTTCCCAAAAAAGCATACTCAATCGTTTCTCCTCTCATCTCCTGTTCTTCCTCTCTCCCTCTGCCCCAAGCATCTCCCTTGATGTACTATCTCTAGTCAGTACTCCTCGATTCCCTTGCTCCGCTTCCTATCCCAAACTCTGTTTCCAGTGTATTGGATCTTCAGTACTTGTGCTTGCTTAAGTTGGTGTTCAACGGTTGTAGTGATTGGGGTCCACCAGTGGTTGCTAACAATGGGTATCAGATCTATTTGATTTTCTTGGGGGTTTTTTGTCATAGAGATGGCATGGAAGACAAACCAGAGCAGCATGTCTGATCAAAGGGTGAACTGTTGCAGGGTGTTAACTCCAACAGTATTGGTTGCAAGCTGTTCGATGCAATTCCCACAATAGATTTTGAGTAGGGAGGCCACCTAACCACATGGTTACCATCCACAGGGTTTGCTACCTTATTATTAATGAAAGTCTGCTTCATCAAGTTTTTTTTGTCCATTTGGAGATGTGGAGCAGGGGCATGTGTTTGGGGATCAGATATGGAGCTGTTCGACTAATGTCTTCTGCAGTTGATGAGTCGACTGAAACTGATTTGTTGTGAGAAAAAACATTATATCATGGCTGATAAGCCAGGCCGATAAGTTCAAACGGCGATTCGGAACATTTACGATGACTGCTGCCAGTGGATGTGTTTGCTCGGGTCATTTTCCAATCTAACACCCTGTTCGCTTGTTGGTTTCAGCCAGGGCTTATCAGCCAGCCAACAGTGTTTTCCTCTCACAACAAACCAGCACTAGCCAAGCTTATCAGCCCAGAAACTAACCAGCGAACAGGCCGTAAGCATGCTACTGCTATAGCCTTTGTAGCCTTGCATGAGGAACATTTATGATGGCTGCTGCCAGTGGATGGGCGATGCGTCGATTGCGGGAGAAATCAGTGACTTACGTGGGACGGTTAGACTATCAATGGGTCTATGTATTTTTCTTGAATATGTAAAAGATTTACTTATCATTATATTAGTTTAAGCAAACATACAACACGTTTCTGTCGAGCGCCGAAGGAGATCGACCTAACACAGCCGTAACTGGACCATCCTAGCAAAAGATCTCTTATTTCAATATTACATAAAAGGAAACATCCAATACCGACGCAGCAGTGCGACCTAAGAGGTGGCCTTGCGTCTTCGCGGCTGCCTTGACGGGCCCTTTCCAACGGTCGGGAAGAGCGCGTCCATCGCCTCGACATTGAACGCAGTCAGGTTACCGTTGAAGAGCTTGTCAAAGGCATCCAGCTCCAACATGGATGGCGCTGATGGACCCTTAGTATAGCTCATACGCTGCATGATCATCACCCCTCCTCGCTTGGAAGCAGGTACTCGGGAGAGGCTCTGAGCCGCCAACCGCCCGCTCCGTCACGACAGCATCGGCTTAGCAGGAGGCTGCTTGGGAGGCTCACGAATTAGCGGAGAGTCCTTTTTACGCGTCACTTTGTTGATGAAGCTGTCGAGACGGCGTTTGGTTGAGCCGTCGTTGTCCACAGTCTGGTGGGTATCCACCGGCGGTGAACTGGGAGGGCCAACATCCACCGTGAGGTCGACTGGTCTAGCCTGGCGGGTAGTTGTGCTCCATGTGTGTCTTTGGCGAGTCCACTGCCCACTAAATGGGTTGATGCTGCCTGTTGGGCTAACGAAAGTGAGACCCCTTCTATCTCCGCTCGGTCGCTCCTTGGCTTAACACACGGTAGCAGGAGGTGAGGAAGAAGGGGGTCTGGTGCTACCACACCGGTAGCTAGGGCAGGCGTCCCACCATGCCCTAGGGTGGCTCCGCCTCTGACAAACATGGATCTATAGATTCTTCTTAGCAATTTTAGTTAAAAAATCATCAGATCAATTAGAATTTTTATCTTCATCTTATTTATTTATATACTAATATTAATGGATCTTTACTAGATACGGTAGATCTATAATGGTAGTTTTTACCTCTTTCTTTTGCATGCGAATAGGGTAGTTTTTACCTGTAGATAAAGCCACAAAGGTGCTAGTCTTGATTAAATCCTGGTCCGCCACTGTATGCACGCACGATGCCGGATGCTGTGGCATCAGGCATCTGAACTCTGAAGCCTCGCGGTCGCGGGCATGGCGACTGGGGATTGCGACGTCAGCCAGATGTCACTGTTCACTTGACTCAACCTGCTCATGGTCTTCTAGAAGCTTGGCGGGCCACCCACCACATAGCACACTGCTCCCTCACCCACCAAGCGACTGGGACGGTCTTCCACGATCGCTGAAAGCGGGAAGCTGGGTCCGGTAGAAGTCTCGATCAGCGGTCAGTGTCTAGTCGTCGTCAGAACTCCACTTTTCCGCACCAACCCAAAGATCGTTACAGCAATCGCATCGCCGCTCTCATTGCGCTTGCGCGTCGCACCACTACACCAACCGTTTGGTCCGCCCTCCGCCGTGCGTCGTTCCACCCGTCGGGGATTCCTCCCGTACTACATAGCACTAGCGCCCGTGTCCGAGCAAGCCACGCACGACGACGCACCGAAGCTAACAACGACGAGCGCGACAGCATGGCGGCGGCGGACCCGGACACGGAGGTGCAGGCGGAGTTCCCGCCGCTGGTCCGCCAGTACAAGAGCGGCCGCGTCGAGCGGTTCTTTAACCCGGCCCCGCTCCCGGCCGGCACCGACCCGGCCACGGGCGTCGTGTCCAAGGACGTCGTCGTCGACCCGGCCACGGGCCTCTGGGCGCGCCTCTTCCTCCCGCCCGGCAGCCACGGCAAGAAGCAGCAGCTCCCCGTCGTCGTCTACTACCACGGCGGTGCCTACGTGATCGGCTCGGCGGCCGACCCGTGGACGCACACCTACCTCAACGCGCTCGTCGCCAAGGCCGGCGTCCTCGCGGTCGCGCTCGAGTACCGCCTCGCGCCAGAGCACCCGCTCCCGGCCTCCTACGAGGACTCGTGGGAGGGGCTCAAGTGGGTGGCCACCCACGCCGCCGCCGCCGCCGCGGTCGGCGGAGGACCGGTGGAGCCGTGGCTGACCGAGCACGGCGACTTCTCCCGCGTGTTCCTGGCCGGGGCCAGCGCGGGGGGCACCATCGCGCACTACGTCGCTGTCCGTGCCGGCGAGCAGCAGGGCCAGGGCGACATCCTCGGGATGCGCGTCATTGGGCTGCTGATAGTGCACCCCTACTTCAGCGGCGCGGCGGACATCGGCGACGAGGGGACGACGGGGAAGCAGCGCAAGGCGCAAGCCGACGCGTTCTGGCGATTCCTGTACCCCGGCTCCCCGGGGCTCGACGACCCGCTCTTCAACCCGTTCTCGGAGGCCGCCGGCGGGAGCGCGGCGCGCGTCGCCGCCGAGCGCGTGCTCGTCTGCGTCGCCGAGAAGGATGACCTCAGAGACAGGGGCGTTTGGTACTATGAGAGCCTCAAGGCCAGCGGCTACCCCGGCGAGGTGGAGTTGCTCGAGTCCAAGGGCGAGGGCCACGTCTTCTATTGCATGAACCCGCGCTGCGACAGGGCGCGGGAGATGGAGGAGCGCGTCCTGAGCTTCCTACGCAAGTGAGCGACTCTGAGCGCGCGCCCGTGCAAAGCGTTCAACTACGCAAGTGAGATGGAATAATTTCACCGTTCCATATGTGGCGGTGTTTGAGCCAGAGGGCTCTGTAATTTGTTTGCTTAAAATTCATTGAAGTTTCGAAATGTATCTTACCGTCCTCCAACTTGCAAATTTGTAACCTGGGCCTGGTTTAGATTGCAAATTTTTGCAATCTGGACACTGTAGCACGTTTCGTTTGTATTTGACAAACTTTGTCCGATTATGGACTAACTAGGCTCAAAAGATTCGTCTCGTGATTTACAACCAAACTATGCAATTAATTATTTTTTTACCTACATTTAATGCTCCATACATGTATCCAAAAATTAATGTGATAAAGAGAAAGTGAAAAAACTTAGAATTTAGAGATGATCTAAACAAGGCCCTGTTGGACTTGCTTATTTTAGCTTTTTGCGCTTCTGGCAGCAAGATGCTGAAACACACAGACTAGTTAAGCTAGTTTTAGCTTTTTGCGCTTCTGGCAGCAAGATGCTGAAACACACAGACTAGTTAAGCTAGTTTTAAGAAAGGACGTGTCTAAGTGACGTTCGGTTGTTTTGGGTCCTCCTCTCAACCGAATTTTTCTCATGTACTTACACGGTTATCTTATTAAATTTACACTGTCTTATTACTATATTTACAATGATATTTTTAATGTAATTTATTGGACATGGTGGCGTAATTTGAAGATAACACAATATCTTAGACAAATATATACCAAATTTTCAAAAAACAACTATAAAATTTTTCTATGGATTCCAGATACCAGAGAAATATATGTTAAATTATTCACAAATGTCATAAAATTATTCACAAATTTATAAATTTACAAATAGAAGAAGAACAAATAGGAGAGAAGAACAGAGAATAGAGCTTCGAGCATGGAATTGCGGAAAACAGAGAACAGAGAACAGAAAGAGAGAGAGAGAGAGAGGAAGCAGAGGACGGCGGCACATCGGGGACGGCGGCGTCCGGGCCGGGGATGGCAGCGCCCACGCCAGGGACGCCCGCGCCCTAGCCGGGGCGGCGGCGGCAGCCTGGGTGCGGCGGCCTGGGGCTGCGACAGCCTGTGTGCGGCGGAGCAGGGCCACCGGGGAGGGAGATCCACTGGGAGGGAGCGCGCGGGGAGGATCTGCCGGAGGGAGGGGAGAAGCTGTCGGGGAGGACCATCGGACGGCCACAGCCGTCGGGCGGACGTAACAGACGGCCCCAAAATCGGTTGATACCAGAATCAACCGGTTGACATATAGCATTTCTGGAAAAATTGTATCTTTGCTGAATCCGCCCCTGGGACTCGGAGTCGGACACAATCAAGGATTCAAGGTTCCGCTCTCTTTGTAAGGCCGATCCGGAGGAGGTGCGAGTCCAATCCACGTACGTCACGTCAGCCACCTCCATCCTCCATCCCATGCGAGACGCGCGACGCCAGCTGCCGCCATTCTCACGTAGCACGAGCGAGACGACGCAGGCGACCGCGACTGCCGCCGAGAAGATGCCTGGCCACCGCCAAGTATCGCGCGACGAACTCCGCTCGAAGACGATGGACTTGGTTCCAGCCGAGGTCTCCGCTCCTGCTGATCCGCGCCTGGTGCTGAGGAAGAGGCTCGGCGAGGAGACGGAGGCGCTCGGCGGCATCTTCAGGAAGGCCGAGCTCGTGGTGCGCAAGACTGTCGACAAAGGTCGCGCGGCACCTCGCTGCGGCAAGGACGGGCGTTTCTTGGCCGCAGAAGCCGGATCAGAGACCATCGAGGCCAACCGGATTCCTTGTGACAAGAAAAGGAAGAAGATGCCACCCGTGGACGTGGAGATCATCAAGCCCCGGATGATGCAGATCGATCGGACTCCATGTGCCACAAGAAGGAAGGCGATGCCACTCGTGGAGAACATCGAGCACCCCCGCATATCGAAGGTCGATCAGGCTCCATGTGCCAAGAAAAGGAGGACGATGCCACCCGTGGAGATCATCGAGCCCCTGATCTCGAAGGCTGAGATCCTCAGCTTGGTTACCCGACTGTCGTCGCTCTCGTCGAACATGCCGACGCACATCGTCGAGTTTCTGGACAAGGAGTGCACCGGTCACGCAGAAGAAAAGGCCGGCAAGAACGAGATAGAGATCGATCTGGGATCCATGAGGCGCTCCACCATGTTCGCGCTGCAGAAGTTGCTGGACGAGTTTGCTGAAGAAGAGAAGCGTCAACAACAGGAGTCGATGAACGTGTCCAGGTCCATTAGTTGCTCATCGCCGCGTGAACTAGAGGATGGCGAGTTGATCGAGGAGGCGCCGCGTGAACTAGAGCTAGAGGATGGCGAGTTGATCGAGGAGGAGGATTGCGGTGCCATCACGGATACATGCGGCGGCTATGCCTCTCCCGTAGCGGCAGGTAAGGGCCTTTGTTCATCGCCACGGATACTCGAAGAAGGAGAGATAACAGAGGATCATCATATGCCGATATGCGGCGACGCCGGCCCTATTGCAATTGAGAAGTCTACTGAAATCGCAAAAAGCCCAAGAAGCAATAGCAGCTCTAGCAGTTCATCTGGATCCTCCAGCAGCAGCGGCGGTTCATCTGGATCTTCTTGCAGCCATTCATCAGATTCCGAGAGCAGCGACTCTGACGACGAGTGTGTGACAAGCAATCCGGCTCCTACTGTTCTTCCCATTCCCAAGAACGACGCCTCTCCCATAGCAATGCCAGCCGAGGGCCTTTGCTCACTGCCACGAATACTCGAAGACGGAGAGATAGGCGGAGGAGGTCGACATATGCAGCGACGCCGACCCTATTGCAACCGACAAGTTTGCTGAGACCACAAAAAGCTCAAGCAACATCAGTTCTAGCAGTTCTTCTGGATCCTCTAGCAACACTAGCAGCAGCGGCGGTTCAGCTGGCTCCGACGACGAGTGTGTGACAAGCAATTTATTAGGTTCAAATCATCCATGATGTATTGGTGTTATTTATGTAATCCGGCTGACTTTGTGTCGCACAGAATGATGTACTCGTGATGTTGTAATTTGTATGCAGTTGAGCCCTACCAAAGGTTATCGAGCAATCAGCCTGTTCGTTTGCTGGTTTCAGCCAGCCTAAACCAGTCAACCAATAGTATTTTCCTCTCATAACAAACCAGCACCAGCCAGCGCAAACCAGCTCAGAAACCAGTTAACATTGCACCGTTGTGTTATACCTGTACTCTTTTATATGCTGAGAAAGTTGTATATGGCTAGCTATGTTTGCAGTCTAAGCATGAAAATATTCATATATTCAGGGAAAATAACTGTCCACAGCATTGAAATACAAAATAGCCCAACGTCACTCAATAAATCAGTTCATAAAGTTCTCTCGGTGATTGAAACTAAATGGATCTTTCGAAGCAAGCAAGATTAAGATGGGATAGTTGTAAGAAATAAAGCAAGATTACTGGCTCAATGTTACACTCAAGTTGAAGGTCTTGACTTTAAAAAAACATACGCCTCGGTTGCAAGATTGGAAGCAATTATGATCTTGTTAGCCTATGCTTGTGTCCATAACATCAAGTTGTACCAAATGGATATGAAGAGTGCATTTTAAATGGGTACATTAATGAGCTTATGTATGTTGAGCAACCTCTCGGTTTTAAAGATGAGAAGAAGCCCAACCATGTCTATAAATTGAAGAAGGCTTTGTATGGATTGAAACAAGCACCAAGAGCATGGTATGAGAGATTAAGGGATTTCCTACTCTCTAAAGAATTTAAGATGGAAAAGTTTGACACCACTCTCTTCACCAAGAAGCTAGGCAATGACTTGTTTGTGTTGCAAATCTATGTCGATGATATTATTTTTGATCAACCAATCAAGATTTTTGTGAGGAGTTTGGAAAGATGATGGCAAGTGAGTTTGAGATGTCCATGATTGAAGAGCTTAGTTACTTCCTTGGTCTTCAAATCAAGCAAATGAAGAATGACACATTTATGAATCAAGGCAAGTACATAAAAGACATGCTCAAGAAGTTTGGCATGGATAAGAGCAAAGCTATTAGTACACCAATAGAGACAAATGGAAGCTTGGATAGTGATGCTAGTGGCAACATGGTGGATCAAAAGATGTATCGGTCTATGATTGGAAGCCTACTCTAGTGACCGCATCAAGACTGGATGTGATGTTTAGTGTATGCATGTGTGCTAGATTTTAAGCCTCACCAAGAGAAAGTCATTTGAAGGCAACCAAGAGAATATTGAGGTACTTAAAGCATACACAAAATATTGGATTGTGGTATCCCAAAGGAGCAAGATTTGAATTGATTGGATATTCGGACTCCGATTATGCTGGATGCAAAGTTAAGAGAAAGAGCACTTCGGGCACATGTCAACTATTGAAAAGTTCACTTGTGTCTTGGTCATCAAAGAAGCAAAATAGTGTAGCACTTTCAACCGCCGAAGCGGAGTACATTTCGGTCGATAGTTGTTGTGCTCAATTACTTTAGATGAAGGCTACTTTGAGTGACTTTGGAATCAAGTTCAAACAAGTGCCATTGCTATATGATAATGAGAGTGTTGTGAAGCTCACTAACAACCTGGTTCAATATTCAAGAACAAAGCATATAGATGTCCGCCATCATTTTATAAGAGATCATCAACAAAAAGGGGACATTTATATTGAGAGTGTGGGCACCGATGATCAACTTGCCGATATTTTCACCAAGCCACTTGATGAGAAGAGGTTTTGCAAACTAAGGAATGAATTGAACACACTTGACTTCTCAAATATATGTTGATGCACCCCCATTATATGACATGCCTGTCCTTCAAGCCAAGCAAGGTAAAGTTGATTGACATGTCATTCATCAAATGCTAAGGACTTGTTTAGTGCATCTAGTCATTCCTATCATGTCCTAGGCTCATTCATAAAAATCAAATAAATTCGATGCTTGTATGGTACCACTATTGCTTGTATGCTTGAAATAATCTAGTGGCAGCATATGACATGTTTGTGGGCTTGTGAACCTAGTGTTTGATCTAGAAAATGAGCTATAAGTGTTTAACTCAACATGGTGCATGATAACCCTTATTTGGAGGTGTGAAGAAACTTGCCCTTGGATCAAATCGAGTTAAATATCTTTTATAAGTGATCGAGATTGAACCAAATTGGAAAAATGATCCTCACTTGACATGGATTTACCCCAACCTATCTAAAATTTACGCTCACCTTTTATGCTAATTGTTGACAAAGGGGGAGAGAATTCACAAAGATAGTACAAATAGGGGAAGCAAACAAATAAAATGACATTGTAAGGGGATCAATTAAAATTTGAAGCACAAGTAGGGGAAGCAAACTCATAAACTTGTATGTTGCATTTGTATGTGCATTTACATATATTTGCTTGCATGACATAAGCTTTTTTAAATTCTATATCCATGCTTGTGTGGTGTATGCTAGTAGTAACTTGAATGATGAATAAAGCACTAGCATGCATAGAAAGAGTAACTAGACTTGTATTTATCATGTAAAAACTAGACCCTTTAATATAATATTGATCTCACGGGGTTTGTCTAGTTTTTGTGAATGTCTAGTTACTAATGTTGCTAAGGATGGCGTATATTGGCAACTCCGATTGGTATCACGCTTCAAAGGTCCATTCTTTACACCTTAGCATCATTTGGTAGCTATTACTCTCCTAAACATCTAATCCATGCATATGTGCAAGCTGTCAAATCCAAACTCTTAGCACATATATAAGGGGAGCTAATACTACCAATTTAGGTTGATGAAACTTGTCCATAATCCTTACACATGGTAATATACTTGGGCAAGCAACATGAATCCAAAAAGATTTAATTTAATATCTTTGTAAATAGGTTGTCATCAAATACCAAAAAGGGGGAGATTGAAAGCCCTAGTTTGGTTTTGGATAATTGATGAAACCTAGCACTAACCTTTGTCATGAGATGTGATA
This sequence comes from Miscanthus floridulus, assembly GCF_019320115.1. Taxonomy (NCBI): domain Eukaryota; kingdom Viridiplantae; phylum Streptophyta; class Magnoliopsida; order Poales; family Poaceae; genus Miscanthus; species Miscanthus floridulus. Next base: position 40,015,705 of record NC_089597.1, read on the forward strand.
TGAGTTACGTTGGTGCAATCCAAGTGTGGAGCATAGTGATGAAGTCCATGGAGACGGAGATGGACATATGTTGAAGATGATCAAGCTCAACTTGAAAAAGAAGAAAGAGAAAAACAAAAATCGAGAAGATCAAGGCAAAGGTATATGATAGGTTTTTATTTTGCACTCAAGACACCATAGAGGGTGTGAGTGACTTAGGATCGATAGCCGTACTATAAAGAGGGGAAATCTTTGGCTCAACGGTTTATCGAGTGCCACTAGGTGACATGATTCTTGCATATGCATTTAGGAATATAGTGTGCTAACTTTGACCCTTGTAAAATGATTTGAAAAATGCTAACACACGTGCACACTAGTTCTACACTTTGCGGTTAGCAATTGGGAAGCAAGGGTGAAGTGGTTGTGGACTTAGGAAAAGAGAAAGGAGAAGAAGTCCATGACCGGACGCTGACCGCAGGGTGACCGGACTCACCCCAAGCGCGTCTGGTCATTTTTAGCCGAGCAGCGCAGCTGGCCAAAAGCGTGAAGTGTTGACCGGATGCTAGACCTTGTTCCACCTGCATGTCCGGTCACTCATTGAGGGCTGGCGAGCTGGTGGTGATTGGACGCGACGCGAGTGCGTCAAGTCTTACCTGACATACACTGACGTAGGCACCACACGTGAGCATAGAGAAGAGGAGTGGCGACCGAACACCGGGGCATGTCAGATCGCCTCTGACTTGACGCGTCCAGTCAATGAAAACCGCCTCTGGACCCTTATTGTAAATGATTGGACGCTGTGTTCTTGAGCGTCAGGTCGCGTGAGAGGCGTGTCCGGTCATTCTTTAACCGTGCGAGTGATCGACTAGTGACCATTGAGATCGGGCGGCTCGGATTCAAACAAGGACATGTGGACGACCGAGGGCGACCGCACTCTAGCCGACCGGACGCTGGGGTGCGTCCGGTTAGCGCGTCCGGTCAAGCCCCCGACAGCCCAATGGCTCTATGAGTCTTGGGGCTCTATAAATAGGAAGGTACCGGCTTGGGGCTCACTCTCTTGGCACTTTGACATACTTGACATCCTTATGAGCCTAGGCAAACACCTCTTACTTATCTCCATCATTGATTCATCATCATAGTGAGATTGGGAGTGAGTCCAAGTGCTTTGCTTGAGTGAATGCATCTAGTGGCACTTGGGGATCGTTGTGGCTGCGGATTTCTTATTGCCGCCACCTAGACGGCTTGGAGTAGCGGAGGAGGTTTAGCATGAGTTGGTGCTAGATTGTAATAGAGACATAGGGAAGAAAAGGCACTAGCCACAAGTGAAGAAGTGGGGCACAACATGGACAGGTAGATGAGCAAGCATGGAAATCGTGATACGTTGGGCACTAGTTGATGTGTGCATTTGTTCTTACTCTGAAACTTATTTTCTAAACGACTAACAAACCTGATTTTGTGTCTGAAGGATGTAACAACATTGATAAGCCTGGTGCCTCCTGAAAAAGTGAAGCCTAAGGGAACGAAGAAGACGGAGTTATAGAAGGCAGCAGTAACCCTTGGGCATTAGGCGAGAAATTAGGCATGAGAGAGTGCAAGGCTTGTGGGCAGTACGCTACACTGTCTACACATAATGCGCGGACGTGCTCACGTGCCTCACCTTGGAACATTCCAGAATGAAGCTTGAAGCAATGAGGAACAAAAAGAAAGGGAGGCCACCAGGCGCTAAAAATAAGAAGGTAAGCTTGCGACGAGGAGGATAATAGAGTGAAGACACGATAGAAGGTAGTCGTAGAAACCACGTATACTGATTGGGACAGTGACGGTGAGGGAGAGGTTGAAGAAGAGGCAGGGAGTGAGTAATACAAAGTGACTGGCTGGAGGGAGCAGATGAGGAGGACATCACTACTTCATTGCATACAAGCCAAGTAGAGGAGGAGGTCCAGCATGGGCGTCCAATTCATCTTTTTCATGGTGGAAGCCCAGTCCAACTCAAGTTCGAGTCCGGTTCGGGCTCTAGGACTAGTCTGCCTTAAACTGGTCACCCATGATGCATCTGAACTCCATTTTCGACGATCCATATATTGTTGGAAAGCTAATTTGATAAGGAAGCCAATCCAAGTGGTTTCACATCAAAAGACCTTTGGAATCAACGGGAATCGTCAAAACAAGTCAGCGTCCAGAATCTGCCAGGGTGCTGCAACACCGTCTTTTGGTCCGTTGGACCGTGTAGCGTGTTTGGGCCCATTAGGGGGCGCGTCCAGGGGGGGTGACGCCCAAGACTCTATAAATAGCAGCCGTCGCTCTCCTTAGGGTTTGGGTTTTGTTTAGTTCTTGATTTCCTCGTGAAACAGACATCGTTTTGCTACAACTGTCGCCGCCAAGGCCGCTTGCTGTGAACCAGGGCCCCAGTTCTTGATCTTGTTCGCCTGTGGCGATTAGTCCTTTCGAATAAAGACTTGAACTCCTTGTTTTCATAAGCCTCATATTTATTTGTAATTTTAGATTGCGTTCATCCCGTTCTTGGTTGTGTTCTCGATTCACTTGCAGGAAAGCCTTCTCGGCGAGGTCAATCGCGTTCGCGTGGTTGATAACCAACGGAGCAGTGGTGTAATAGTTGTGGGGGTCCGAATCAATCTTGGTTTGAAGCCTAGATCATGAACGTCGAGTCTCTATCAATCGACGCTATCATACCTTTAGGAAGATCGGGCCTAGTCTACATCAGCATCCATCACAGCAAAGGCTAAGAGAAGGGGTTCTACGACCATATCATTCAGTTATACGAAAACAATTTGGTCACAGTGATAACTGAGCCTCAATGCTTAAAAAATGGTAGGTGAATACTGCGCTAAGTTGAGCTTTTGTTATTATTCACTATCTATTTGCAACTGATGTCTCTGCTAACTCTTAGGTTTCTGTTACCAGTGTTCCCAAACCCTTGAGGCAACACTTGAGGAAAGAAAAGAAATCCTCTGGTAGCTCCACCCTATGGCTTTGTATATATCCCTAAAGGTTGACATTTTTTGGTGGGCTGTTGTTGGCTGTCAAATTTCTGTGGAAAATCAATCAATTCGTATCAGGCATGATTCTGCTGCAAATGTCGGTGCATGAAGAACTGATGGCGCCTGCATATGAACATACTGAGTTTGATGGAATCGAGATCTTGTGAAATTCATCTGTAGTGTTACTCCACCCACAATGTTCCTAGCTTAAACGGTTCGCTAGTGGTGTGCTACAATGTTAGAAGACGCCACCACTATTGTGGTAAATATGTGAGAACAAAGAAATTCTAAGATTTATTTAACTCCCTAAATAAATGTGTTCAAGCTTCTGCTGGTGATATGGCTTGGCAATCATTTTACATAAACTTCAAAAAGCGTCAGAATTCAGAATCTGGTGATAATACTCTAATGTGCATATGAAACAGTGACTTTTTCATTTTGAGGAGCGACAACAATGATTTTCTTCCAAATTTTCAGATTAGAAAAGTCTATTCCACCTTTATAGATTGTAAGTTTTTCCACTTATTATAAAAATGGATGGACAACTTTACTTAGGCAACAATATAAGTGCATCAAAACTTACAAAAAGGCTGAAATTCAGGTGCTCCTCTTTACAATAATGGAAATCTATTGCCCATGACAAGAACGCTAACATTGATGATAGTGTACAACCAAAGAGAGCATGGTAAACACCACGAATCTACTTAGGCTGCTATGATCCAAATTGATTAGTCGTCCTTTGAAGCTCATTGGAAACCCCATACGCCAAACATACTAGAATTTTACCAAAACTCCAAAACGCCAAGGAAAAAGAACCGGAAGGAGTATGTACTAAAAAACATTTGTCTACACCCACAACGAAAATAGGAACTTATTGAAAAAGGAAAATTATTGTTGCACATATGAAATAATGAAACAGAAGAAAAATGACATACAACTGGTAAAGAAACAAATAATTGACAACTAGAAGCTTATTTGAATAGAATATTACATAAATCTAGAATGCTAAATTTTATAAACAAAATATGAACTAGAGCAAAAGATTCCTCTTGGCTTTAAGTTCAGATATATGTGTGGTCATCGTCTTCATGTGAGTCATTGTTAGGCTCATTTAGAAATGGACCCTGACCTTTGTTTGAGCCTTCACCTTCGTCTTTGGTGTCAGTAGACGAATCTTACAACACTTTAGGGGTCGGTTCATCATCATCACTATTGCATAATAAAGATCATCGTCGATCTTGTGGGTTTGTTGTTGAACTTGTCAACAACCGAAGGATCAATATTTTCCTCGCTTGGAGCAACAAGAGGCTTAATACTTTCCTCCATGTGAGAAGGATTCGGTTGCTCTTTAGGTGGTGCACTAATTAAATAGTTGTCAGTCAGCAAAATGTACCCTGAATTACTTGAGGTTGTATCCCCAATTTCTCGTAATGCTATATGGTTTTGACAATACTCTAGGTACCCCTTGCAAGAGAGACCAGGGGCTTGGGCATGGAAGAATTGTGGGTGAAACAAACAAAGATATGAATGAAAGGTGAATTACAAATGAGAATAGGAAATTATGGATGTAGTGTGACTTGTACACTCGGGATGAGTTACGAACAAGACCAAGTTTTCGAATGGTTGTGAACAAGACCAAGTTATAAAGTGCTTAAAATATCCAAGGATAATGAATTGCAGTGAGCCACGAGTGGTTGCGAACAAGACCAAGTTATAGAGTGCTTAAAATAGCCAAGGAGAATGAATGGCTGCGAGCGAAGAGTTGTTGCGAACAAGACCCAAGTTATGAAGTGCTTAAAATACAAGAAGAATGAATGGTTGCAGCCAACGAGTGGTTGTGAACAAGACCATGTTACGGAGTGCTTAAAAGAGCCAATGAGAATGAATGGGTGCGAACCACGAGTGGTTACAAACAAGACAAAGACCAAGTTACGATGTCCTTAAAATAGCCAAGGAGAATGAATGGTTGCATGCATATGTATGCAATGAGCCACAAGTACTACGAACAAGATCAGTTGCGGTGAGCTTAAAATAGGCATGAAAAAGAGCGAATGGCTTCATGTACGCAGTTAGCCACAAGTGGCTACGAAGGACGCGATGGTGAACCTTGTATTTGTTTAAATAAGTTAGAGAAGTATATATATTTGTAGGTGAAGCGTATTGATATATTAAAACTAGAAAAGAGGAGCAACATGGCAGGTAGAAGTGAGGGGGACAAAGAAAAAAAGAAGAAACTTACATTGACGAGGAGGATGAATATGGCACGAAGCATTGGCGTGCAAGCAAGCTCATGGGAGAAGCAATGAAAATCATCCAAGAAGGAAGTAAGTCCAGAAAAAAAGTATATGAAATGTCTGGGTCAACTAGAAAATATCACATTGTTGGATTGGTGTAAAGACAAGGAGGATGCAAACACGGATGGAAAGGTGAATTGTTTAATTGAATTATATATTATTGGATGCTTCGATTCGAATTGTTTAATACAATTTGATGAGAAAGGGGTTAAATTCGGCGCACCTATATTAAATTTGTATCATACTTACAGGATTTGAAATGAGAAATGGAGATGAAGAAATTACAATTGGAGATGAAAATCATAAAATAAATAAATGGAGCAATTACAAAATGGTCCTGACATTTGGATTTAACATAGGCTAGGACATACATACTAGCAATTCACAACCAAGTGGGTAGTTTGAGCCCAGGTGGCATCGTTGGAGGTGGGAAAATCTTCTTGCGGTAAAAAATGGGATGGTAGACTTGCGTTGCAGGATTGTGGAGGCGTAGTGGAAGGCCGATTCCTATTGCCGCAGACGGTCTGAACAATAAAAAATAATCTACGAGTTTGGGTGGGACTTTCGCTTAATTCCATCTAGGATCTGATTTAATCGTATCGAAACAAGCCCTTAGAAGCAACACTAGATGACAAGTTGATGTGAGCAGGTCTGCATTCAAATGAATCTTACTATGTTCTCAAACCTTTAGATCCTTCGCGCATTTGGAATAGGTATGCATTCAAATGACACCAATGTACCGAAAGTACAGTTGGATATATACATGGTAAATTTAAGACAGCAGTGTAATGTGAGATACATGTTGAAAAAATGATGAATTATATCATATGATGGTAAGAAGGATGAAACTCTCCAAGACATAATTAAGAAGAAAACATAATGCGGAGATTGAAAGATGACAAAAATAGTTGTGAAAAAGTATGTTTTAGGCTGGGTCTATTGGTTATTATGCAAGATACAAAGTTGAATGGGTGCATTAGTTTGACAGCGAACAACACAAGTGGTTGTGAACCATGCCAATTTTTAACCTCCTTGATGCGGCTTTCCCACAGGCTTTTATGCTGAGCAGTTCATGCATAAGTATAAGAAAGAGAATGTTGTTATTAATGCATACTCACCATAACACATTACTTCAGATTCGATCATTAGTACTTCCTGGTCGCACATTAGTACTGGAGACAACGTGATATGGAGGGAAGAAGGAGGCATCTAGCAAGGAAAAAATTGAGGAGAAAAGGCAAAATGGAGTGGGCATCGATAAGGGAAAGGCCGGAAAGGTTATAGCTTGCGTGAATTCATTTTGTTTTATTTTGATTGGGAGTTTTGTGATGAGTATACTAACAAAGTTTTGAATCACGAAGGAGGTTTACAAGTGGAATGAAGATGTAAAGAACTAGCATGGAATAGATGTTTATGAGGGGCTATGCCTGGTTGACAGAGAGTTACCACCACTACTAGCGTGGAATGGATCAACGGAGGCTGAGATAACCACACTGAGTGTTGATCCACATGGCTTTAGTTAGTTAAAGGACATATGCATACACAAAGTATATAAGGTTAGAAGCATTACCACTTTGTGGTCAATAAAATAATGTAGGGTGTGGAAGATAACCAAGAGGAAGAGGTTACAAGTAAGATAAGGAAGAATAGATAAAAATGTAACAGAACAATGAATTTGATCAATAAGGCATCGATGTATTGAAGTTGAATGATGTTCATGGTGATTTGTAATAAGGAACAACAATTAATAAAGGGAGTGGAAGCGCATAAATTTTTGTCATTGTGAGGGTGAAAACCATTGAAAAGTTGAATTGTTGTCGAGAGAAAGATGAGCAAGATTTTTTGTTCAGCACACATGACATAGTGCTATGTCATGGGCCAAATAAAAGTTATAAGGATCTATGGATGGACACGAGACTATATTTATGGTTTGCTAAACAAAATTTTATGATTAGCGATAAATTTAGTCATACAATTTTGGAGGATTGATAATTAAATATTGTTATTTTATTAACCACAAAGTGTTAACTCTTCTAACCTTATATACTTTGTGTATGTGCCCTTTAACTAACTAAAGCACTTTGTGTATATGCCCTTTAACTAACTAAAGCCATGTGGATCAACACTCACTGTGGTTATCTCAGCCTTCGTTGATGCATTCCACGCTAATACCCGGTGGTAACTCTCCGTCAACCAGGCATAGCACCTCATAAACATCTATTCCATGTCAGTTCCTTACACTTTTGTTTGACTTGTAAACCTCCTTTGTGATTCGTATACTCATCACAAAACTCGCAATCAAAACAAAACAAAATGAATTCACGCGAGCTATAACCTTTCCAACCTTTCCCTTATCGATGCCCACTCCATTTTGCCTTTTCTCCTCAATTTTTTCCTTGCTAGATGCCTTCCTTCTTCCCTCCATATCACGTTGTCTCCGGTACTAATGTGCGACCATGAAGTACTAATAATCGAATCTAAAGTAATGTGTTATGGTGAGTATGCATTGATAAACATCTCTCTCTTTCTTATACTTATGCATGAATGGCTCGGCATAAAAGCCTGCGAGAAAGCTACATCAAGGAGGTTCTAAAATGGGCATGGTTCACAGCCACTTGTGTTGTTCGCAGTCAAACTACATGCACCCATTCAATTTTATCTTGGCATAGTAACCAATTGACCCAACCATTTTTGTCACCTTGCAATCTCCACATTATGTTTTCTTTTTAGTTACATCTTGGAGAGTTCCATCCTTCTTACCATCCTATGATATAGTCGGTCATTCTTTTAGCAACATGTATCTCACACTACATTGTTGTCTTAAATTTACCATGTATATATCCAACTGTACTTCAGTGCGTTCATGTGGTAAATAATTCTCCATTTGCTTCTTAGAATGCCATTTGCACGAGTTCTAACATACTTCCACTAGGCGCCTTAGAATCTCAGCCGCAACGCCATACTGCTTGTTCATCTCAGGTTCTCATAATGTTGGTGTCATTTGAATGCGGACCTATTCCGAATGCGCGAAGTATCTGAAGGTATGACAACATAGTAAAATTCATTTGAATGCAGCCCTGCTCACATTAACTTGTCATCCAATGTTGCTTCTAAGGGCTTGTTTTGATACGATTAAAATCAGATTCTAGATGGAAGTAAGCAAAAATCCAACCCAAACTCGTAGATTATTTTTCGATTGTTCAGACCGCTCGTGGCAAGAGGAATCGGCTTTTCCACTATGCCTCCAAAATCCTTCAACGCAAGTCCATCATCCCATTTCTTTATCGCAAGAATATTTTTCCCACCTCCAGTGATGCCACCTGGGCTAGAATTACCCACATGGGCTGTGAATTGCTGGTACGTACGTCTTAATCCAAATGTCAGGACCATTTTATAATTGCTCCATTTGTTTATTTTATGATTTTCTATGAATTAGCTATTAACATCTTATATTCAGTTCATAAATAAGATATCTTAGCCTCAAAGGCATACCTGTTATTTTATACTCAGGACACAAAGAACTTATGAAAAATAATCAGGACTGGCAAATGCCGAGATTATATAGACCGTAGATTTTTTATAATGCAGCTTATTGCAAAAACTTGATCAGATTACAATCAATTCTCAAACAAGCGCTTCCAAACACGGCCTAACTCCATCTGCATCTTTATTGGAAACTCACAATTTGCAGGCTCGTGGTCTTGGTTTTTCATCTCCAATTGTAATTTCTTCTTCTCCATTTCTCATTTCAAATCATGCAAGTATGATACAAATTTAATATAGGTGCGCCAAATTTAGCCCCTTTCTCATCAAATTTGTACTAAACGATTCGAATCGCACCATCCAATAATATATGATTCAAGTAAACAACTCACCTTTCCATCCGTGTTTGCATTCTACTTGTCTTTACACCCATCCAAGGAAGTGACCTATTTTAGTTGATCCAGGCATTTCGTATACTTTTTTTAGACTTACTTCCTTCTCGAACGATTTTCATTGCTTATCCCATGAGCTTGCTTGCACGTCAATGCTTCGTTGCATATTCACCCTCCTCGTCACTATAAGTTTCTTCTTTTGTTCCTTTGTCCCCTCGCTTCTACCTGACATGTTGCTCCTCTTTTCTAGTTTTGATATATCAATGCACTTCACCTACGAATATATATACTTCTCTAACTTATTTAAACAAATACAAGGTTCACCATTGCGTCCTTCGAAGCCACTTGTGGCTAACTACGTACATGAAGTCATTCGCTCTTTTTCATGCCTATTTTAAGCACACCGCAACTTGTCTTGTTCGTAGCCACTTGTGGCTCAATGCATATATGCACCCATTCATTCTCCTTGGCTATTTTAAGGACACCGTAATTTGGTCTTGGTCTTGTTCGCAACCACTCATGGCTCGCACCCATTCATTTTCCTTATTTTAAGGACTCCGTAACTTGGTCTTGTTGGCAACCACTCGTCGCTCGCAGCCATTTGTTCTCCTTGGCTATTTTAAGCACTCCATAACTTGGTCTTGTTCACAACCACTTGTGGCTCACTACCATTCATTATCCTTGGCTATTTTAAGCACTTCGTAACTTAGTATTGTTCACAACCATTCCGTAACTTGGTCTTGTTCGTAACTCATCCTGAGTGTACAAGTCACATGACATAGTCTCTTGTTCTCATTTGTAACTCACCCTTCAACCGTATCTTTGTTTGCTTCATCCACAATTCCACCGTGCCCAAGCCCACTAGTCTATCTTGCGAGGGGTACCTAGAGTATTGTCGAAATCATGCAGTATTAGGAGAAGTTGGGGATACAACCTCCAGCAATTCAAGGTACATTTGGCCGACTGATAACCATTTAATTAGTGCACCACCTAAAGAGCAGTCGAATCCTTCTCACATGGAGAAAAATATTAAGCCTCTTGTTGCTCCAAGCGAGGAAAATATTGATCCTCTAGTCGTTGACAAGTTCAACAACAAACCCAGAAGGATCGACGATGATCTTTGTTATGACAGTAGAGATGATGAAGAACCGACCCCTGAAGTATTAGAAGATTCGTCTACTGACGCCGAAGACGAAGGTGAAGGCTTAAACAAAGTTCAGGGTCCATTTCTGAATGAGCCTAACAATGGCTCACACGAAGACGACGACCACATATATATCTGAACCCAAAGCCAAGAGGAAGCTTTTGTTCTAGTTCATATGTTGTTTATAAAATTTAGCATTCTTGATTTATGTAATATTGTAGTCAAATAAGCTTCTAGTTGTCAATTGTTTGTTTCTTTACCAGCTGTATATCATTTTTCTTCTATTTCATTATTTGATATGTGCAACAATGTTTTTTTCCAATAAGTTCTTATTTTCATTGTGGTTGTAGACAAATGTTTTTTTAGTACATACTCCTTCGGTCCTTTTTCTTTGGCGTTTTGGTAAAAGTTTAGTATGTTTGGCGTCTTGCATTTTGGAGTTTTTAGTACATACTCCCTAGCGAGACACCCAGACTACCCCACTTAATAACTTAGAACCCCCACCCCCACCCCCCTTTTGTGCCTACCCGGGAAGCTGTCACACTGCTAGCAGAAGATCTTACTAAGCCAGAGCCATGTGGCTTGAGGTTGCACAGTATATCCCGGGTGGTCGCTCCACGAACCGGTCCTTAAGGAGGGCGGACATAAGTACCCCCAAGAAGAAGGGCTCAGGTACTCATTCCTCCTAAACATGATCCATACTGCTAAAAACCCAACTTTTATCATCAGTTGCATAAGCCATTAGTCAGGATTACAGATCTTAAATTAATGTGTCATTTGTGGGTTGGAGCAGCTAAGCATGACTACAACTACCCATGTGCAAACCTAGGTACAAGGAATGATCAGCAAGTGTAGGTAATCATTAGGGTTTACAAAATTAAGACACATGCATACGTAAAATGAATTAAAGCGAGTAGGTAAAGAACATGGTCAAGGGCACTTGCCTTTCACCCAGACTATATTGCTCAAAAGTATTTAATCTTCAGCTTTCAGTCTTCCGCTTTAGATCTTCAGCTACTGGTCTCTAGCTTCTGGTCTTCAGCGTTCACGAACCGCTCTTCCTCTACTCGTACCAACCAAGCAAAACAAACAGACAAACACGATTAAGAACAACACATCACTCACAACAAAAGCTTGAAAAGAGCGTACTAAAAGGCACGACTCGTTGCTACGATCGCGAGAGCGCAAGAATTGAAACCAGAGCAGAGCTCTCGTCGAAAGAAGAAACGACTACTAAAAGATTTAAGTTATCAAAGACAGACTATATGCTGCATTTATTTTATTTAATAAAACAATGTGGTGAACATTTCAGAGAAATACCATAAAGTCAAATTAAATTAAATTTGGAAAAGCCGATGTAAAACCTCAGTCACATTTTATTTATAAACGTTTCAAACAAGTTATGCCATTTGAATATTTAATTAGAAACTTTAAAGCATGTGAGAGCATCTAAGTGAATCGTTCGTGTAATGTGTACACGCTAAGCAAGTTATAAATTAAAAACTCATTCATGTTGTAATTAATCAAATTAGCATTAAATTATGAAAATAGAGATTAAACCCTAAATTGCTTTTAATTTGGAAAGCAACGTGAACAATCATTAATCATATTGATATTTATATTAAAATTCAGAAACATGAGCTATGGTAAACGATGTTGCTAATGCGTAGCTTCGGTCGGTACGATCGCAACACAATATGAATGAAGTTAACCTTTAGGTTGTTTTTAATTAAAAACAATAGAATATGTATTAATCAAATTAACATTTAAATCAACAAAGTTGTATGACAAAATCAGCACTACTGCATAGAGCGCATCTGACACGAATCTAACGCAACGGGATGACTCGAAATCGAGCTAAACTGATTTAAAGAGAGGATTTAACTGTCAATGGCAATTTCGTAATTAACATCGTATTCTACCTCCATCCATCTCCTGCCCATGGCCATGGTTGCACCGTTCACGCAGAGGAAGGGGGCCTCGGTGTGGGAGAGGGCAGCTGGCCAGGGGCTCCCCGGCCGGCCAGACGGAGGCGCTAGCAGGCGACGCTACCCCGCGGGGCTTGCCCGTGGCAGCCAGCGGTGCGGTGGCCTGCTGCAGCCCGCAAAAGGGGCGGCGGCCTCGGCGCGAGGCAGCGCGCGAAGGGACGTGGGTCGGGCGGTCAGCGGCCGTGGGGTGGCCGGCCTCGGCCTGACGGGCAGCGCGCATGGAGGGGCTACTGGCCGGCCACAGGCTTGGCTCAGCCGGCTTGGCGGCGGCGGCAGCCAGCTCCTCTGCTCGCGGTGGTGGAACGCAAGGCACGGTGGAGCATCGCCGGAAGACGGCGGCGCAGGCGCTAGGGGGCTCTGCCAGGCATGCGGGTGGCACAGGGGCGCGGAGCTCGACACGGCGAACTCTGCTGGGTGGATCTCGCCGACGAACGGCGGCCGGAGACGGCGAACGATGCGGCTGGGCGGCTCGGGTAAAGGCGGTGGCTTCGGCGAGCTACCGCGCACAGAAGAGAGGGAGAGGGAGGACGAGAGCGATACCGACGGCTTCCTCACCTCGGTGCGGAGATCGTGGGCCGGTTCTCATCGACGTGGATGCGGCCACTGCGGAGATCGCCGGCGGCGGGATCTCTGCGGATGGCGGCTGCGTGCAGGAGCTAGGGAGCGCTAGGGCTATGGGTGGCTAGGATTTCTGAGGCGGTGCGGCACACTGGGCAGCCTCAATTTGTAGGCAAGGCCAACCTAGGGCGCGCTCGGGCCTAGGAGATACGAGCGGTGGCGACGGTGGCGTCGTCCGCTTCGTGCGGAGGTTGGGGACGACGTCCACCGTCGCTGACGCGTGTGGGTCACCTGCCAGCGGCTGTGCGACGGAGGCAGCGCGGGGTGGCTACGTCTAACGAGCGGGGCCCACCGAGCAGCAGCACAGAGGCGGGGTGCAGGCTGTGGGGCGGCTGCTGCTGCTGTTGTTGGGCCGAGGCCAATTAGCGGGGGAGCGCACGAGCGGGAGCTAAGACAAGCCGGAGCGGGGTGGGCCGAGGCTGCGCACTGTTGCTGAGCTTGGCCCAGCATGAAGAGTGCGCGGGCTCAGAGCAAAGGCCGTGGGAGACAGGGCATTTTGCTGGGCTTCAAAGAGATGCTGAAGCTGGGCCAGAGGGCAGACTGCGGAGCAGGCCGGTGGCGCGTGTAGTTACTAGGCCAAGCGCACAGATGGGCCAAAAACAAAATGGCAAATCTAGCATCCGGATGCCCCTCAAAGCGCTCAACCGCCTTAGTATGCTTCCGCGCCCGACCCTCCCGCACACCCCTAGCGACCCCCCCCCCCCCCCGGGCTAGTCCGCACGCCCCCAGCTCGCCCCGCTGCCCGCTGCATCCGCTCCATGCGCACGACGAGCACGCCCTAGTGCCCCCTAGCCGTAGCACCCGCGACCGTTAGCCCCACACCTCCATCTGCTAGGCCCCCAGCGAGCCACGCACCCCCGTCCGCCTGACTTGCTCCTCCCGGCCGAACAACATTAAAAGCTCGAATAGAACACTTGCAACAACACGGAACAACTACTCAAACATTAGGTTGAAGGAGCTGAAACATTTAAACATATTATTGCAATATTGGTGTGAAGCATATGAAAAACGCTTGAATAAAACACTTGCAACAACATAGAACAACTGTTGCAACATGAGACTGAAGCAACTAAAACATTTTGAAAGTATTATTGCAATATTCGTGCGAAGCATATGAAACATACAGATCAGAACGATTGCAACATCGTCTAGAAACAACTGAAACATTTTGAAAACAGTGCTTGCAACAAACCTTTGAAACAACTACAACATGGGCAAAACATCCCTAGATCTACTTGTGCAACATCCATATGATTCAACTGCAACATACCTTTGAAAGCGTCTGAAACAATTGAAAGATATAATTACAACATAGGGGAAAGAGAGCCTGCACGGGGAGCGCCATGGCCGCCAGATCTGAGGGCGTCAGGAGCTCCCTGTGGGGGAGGACGTCGGTGTCGGGGAGGGGCGCCGCTGGGGTGGGGAGGAGGGAGCCAAGGTTGGAGGGAGGACGCCGTGGTCGGGGAAGGAGGCGTCAATGTTTGGGAAAGAGCCATCGTGGTGGGGGAGGAGGACGCTGCCGCTGGCCAGGGAGGGAGCGAGGTGTGCAGCCACCATCTCGTGGCATTGCAGGGCGTAGTTGGGGGGCGCGCGACATTGCTGGATCCATGGGGGGAGGAGAGAGAGGAGAGGACACCATGGCAGTGTAGCGGGGATTTTTTCAAAAAGAATGGAGAGCAGCGACTGCGAACTTGTGGACGAGATGCTATCGAGCCATATGTGGACGGGCTGTGCACCTCGGTTGGGTGACTCAGCGCCATTAGTTGGGTCTGTCCATTCGGACGGACGACCAAATGGTATCATTATCGAAAACAAAAGAAAGAAGGGAGAAAAGGATCAAATCGCTTTTCCAAACTATTTTAAGACCATTTAAATTTGAAAACTCTCAACTTTTTCCCCGTGAACTAGAGGATGGTGAGTCCATAAAGGTAGGTGAGATCAAAGGGGAGGATTGTTGTGCCACAACGGATACATGCTGTGGCGATGCTTCTCCTGTTGTGGCACAGAAGGGCCTTTGTTCACCACCATGAATACTCAAAGGAGAGATGACAGAGGAAGAGGGCGTCATATGCAGCGCCGATGCTTCCCTTGTTGCAACCGTTGAGACCAAAAAAAGCCCAAGCAACAATAGTTTGTCTAGATCCTCTAGCAATAGCGTTGGTTCATCTGGATCTTCTTGCAGCGATGGTTCATCTGGATCTTCTTGCAGCAATTCATCATATTTCGAGCGATGGTTCATCTGGATCTTCTTGCAGCGATGGTTCATCTGGATCTTCTTACAACAATTCATCATATTCTGACAGCAATGACTCTGCCTCTAATGATGAATGCGTGACAAGGAATCCAACTCCTATTTTTCTTCCCAAGACCGATGCATCTCCCATGACAATGTTGTTAGAGTGCGCAACAGAATCCAACATACCTAGGCCTTGGGCCTAACTCAATCCAAAAGACTAGCCTAATAGGTGAGGACTGCCCCTGCCTTATATGTTGTGCTCCTCCACCATCAATTACCGATGTAGGACTAAACCTAACAATCTCCCCTCGTCACACATCGGACCCAACTCTTCACATCACACACCCCTGTGTGATCTCTAGAAGATGTTTTCCAGGCCCTGAGTCCAACGCTCCATATCACACAACCCATGTGACATCCGAGACGTTAACGGGCTCCCCCATCACCATGTGACCACTGAGATTTTCTAGGTTTTCCCAGTCATGGACTCCGATACTACTGGTTAGAGTGCGTAGTGGAATCCGGCCTAGCTCGCTATACCCATGAGCCAGTGCCCCTTGGGTCCAGGTCCACTGGAGCCCACAACATACCCAGGCCTTGGGCCTAACTCAACCCAAAAGACAAGCCTGATAGGTGAGGGCTGCCCCCACCTTATATGTTGTGCTCCCCCACTGTCGGGGACCTAATACTGGGGTACCTCAGGAGGTGGAACCAATAACCATCGAACGTTAAAAACTTCTAGACGGACAAGGGTGCCGCTACGTTCCTTGCCCGAATGACGGAAGTTTGGTTCCGTCTCGCCCGACGCCTTTGGGCCAGCCACGCCTCGCCCGAGGGCTAAGGGCTAGTCTCCGCCTCACCCAACGTCTTTGGGCCAGCCTCGCCTCGCCTGAGGGCTAAGGGCTGGCCTCTATTCTGCCCAACGCCTTTGGGACAGCTCCGCCTTGCCCGAGGGTTGAGGGATAGACTCCGCCTCGCCCGACCCCTGGGGGGTGGGCTCGGTCATGCCCAAGGGATAAGGACTGGACTCTGTCTCGCCCAATGACCGAGGACGAACCTCGCCCCGTTCGATGTCCAAAGACTGGTTTCATCTTACCTGATAACTTCTCCTTCATTCCCTCATGATGATGGGTACAGAGCAAGACAAGACGTTCGGGTCCACCACGGCTTCAAGGACCATACCCTGCGCCCCGGTAGGAAAGGTACTACTAGGGAATGACTGGACGGGTGCTTTAGACCCTTCCGGGCGCCGCAGAGCCCAAAAGGTATTGCAGGCGTGTGCTCCTCGCCCTGTAGAGTTGTAGGTGCCGCCTTCAGCTCTAGGACATGGAACCCGATAAAGATATACGACAACCACTACACTCCAGAAAAGGATTTGTGATCTCCACGAAGGACGGACATGCCGTCACCATGTTATGGACCCAAGGGAGCGGTGCCCGCTTCCTGACCCCTCAGGTCCACCCAATCAAAGGACCTTGCCCACAACGCTACTCCGGACCCCGACCCCGCGTCCCTCCGACAGAGACTCATAGGAGCCAGAAGGCGTGCGGAGCAAGGTTGGGCAAGGTTCATAAGTCAAAACCACTGTACTGCAGCCCATACCCTGCGCAGGGCAGTATTCTGCAAACATCCTGACATTCTACAGGGGCATCAATAGTATTGTAGGCGCTAATCACCCTTTCACACCCATCAGAATGGGTAACCGAGCTAGGTAGACGTGAGCCACAAGGCTAGGTAGAGCACGCATCCTAAGCCCTCACCCTTGTAAAGCCGTCCCCTTCATCTATAAAAGGGGATGCGCTTCCTCCAACAGAGACAGAACAAAAACAACACACACACACACAGTCAAGCTGCTACCAAGCTCTTGGCCTCCTTTCGACCCTTCCATCAGAGACTTGGGACCTATCCCTCTCTCGATCGTTTGTATTCCCTACTACGAACCATTCACGGTGCTAATAACACGAGCAGCAACAAACTGGACGTAGGGATATTCAGCTCGAACCAGTATAAATCTTGTGTCCTTTAGCGCACCATCCGAGCCTAATGCGCATTACTATAAATTTACTTGCCGGTGCTTGTACGAAACACCGACAGTTGGTGCGCCAGGTAGGGGGCTTGCGCATTCCAAATCAGGCCTCGGATGGCCACCCACGCAATCAGCTGAGTCCCAGGCGCACACGTGCGTTTTGGCGACCTAGATTTCATCGTCACACTAGGAGGAGAACTGGCGCTGACCCACACAGCCGCCCAGTCTCTCCCTTCTATCAACCTCAGCCATTTGAGGCTTGAGGGCCCGTCGGGCAACTCCCTTGGACCCTAGTTATCCAGGGAGGCCTCGCGCAATGTCGCCCTATTTCTGGAAGGCCCCGTACGGAGCGCCCCGACAGCATTTCCGTTCGGTCTCCGCAACGCCGCAGCGACCGCTGGCCACCTTCTGGCACTATGTATGGTTCAGCCACCCACGGACAGCGAGTTCGTGGGGACGATTGAGCATGATACGGAGACTCTCGATGGACTCCTCAACAAGGAGCCAGGATCATTCTCCAGCTCGGACTCTAGTAGGGGGAGCCACCACCCTTCCCGGGAATGCTTCATGGCGTAGACCCCCGAGGGGCACATCGAAAGTGTCTCCGGGGAAGAGGTCACCCCAACAAACAACCCTGACGGCAGATCTAGGGAAGAGACGATAGCCCCATCTTGCCTAAAGATGGAGCAGCTGAGGGCCCATCACTAGAGATCGATGAGGTCAGGCAAGGGCTCATCCGGGAGTACGCGGACATCAATCGCGAGATTGAACGCTGAAAAGACGGGGGGCGTGCGCGTGCCGCGGCCCGCACCGTACACCAAAGGATCCTCACCGATGACGGGACCCTTCCTCACTTCGCTCGGGCGAGCCAAAACATCGCCGCAGCAACCACCTTGCTGCATAGCCTACCGGAGACCACGACGTCCGAGGATCGCCGCGCCCGCCGAGAAATTCACATGTTGCTCGAGCGTGCGGCGGCACAGCAGGCGGAAAGTTCGTTGTCTCGACGATGCAAACCTGACACTAGCCAGTGCACGCCCTCAGTGCGCTCCACCAAGGACGCGTTCGTTCACCAAACACCGCCAGGTGGTAGGCAGCCCTCTGCCATCCCGGTGCATCAACGTCTCAGCCACGACCACGATGACGCAGGAGAGGTGGCCTGCCGTGGCTACCATCCCCGACACGGCGAACGCTACGATAGCAGCGAGGACCAAAGCCCAAGCCCTGGCCTACCAGGCGCTCAGGCCTTTGACCGACACATCCTCAACGCTGCGTTCCCCCTAAGGTATCGACCGCCTACCAACATCCCTAAATATTCTGGCGAAACAAATTCTGGGCTTTGGCTCGAAGACTATCGGCTTGCATGTCAAGCCGGTGGTGTGAGTGATGATGATTTCATTATTCGCAATCTCCCGTTGTTCTTGGCCGATTCGGTGCGAGCATGGCTGGAGCACCTACCGTCCAACGCCATTCAAAGTTGGGCGGATCTAATGGAGATCTTTGTGGGCAACTTCTAGGGCACGTACAAACGCCCCGAAAACCCATGGGGCCTCAAGAACTATCGCCAGAAGGCCGATGAAACCCTCCGCGGGTACATCCGGCGCTTCTCTCGGCAGTGCAACGAGCTCCCTAACGTCGCCGATGCCGATGTGATAGGAGCCTTCCTATCCAGGACAACCTGTGAATCCCTGGTCCACAAGCTAGGACGTAGGGGCCCGTAGACTACCAAGGAACTCCTGGACATCGCCACCAGTCACGCCTCTAGAGAGGAGGCGGTCGAAGCCATCTTCGACCGCTCCGATGGAAAGACGAGGCGGGACGAGGACGCCGGCGAAGGCGCCTCCAACCGTCCCGCCAAAAGGAAAAATAAGAAGCAACGGCGCGACAACTCGCTCGTGGCTGCTGCCGACCGCAAAGGTGGCCAGAAGCCCATGGAGGGCACTCCAAACCACTTTGAGAAAATGCTCGAGGGGCCATGCCCAAACCACGCCTTCCTGACCAAGCATCTATACAAGGATTGTGGCCTCATGCGTAAATACTTGTCTGGGGGCCTTAACAAAGGGGAGAAGGGGAAGGAACCTGTTCCTGCCACAGACGACACAGAGGAGAAGGATGATGCCTTCCCAATGCCGACCGGTGCCCTCATGATCTTCGGAGGATCAACAACCTACGACTCCAAGCGCCGCCAGAAGGTCGCGTGCCGCGAGGTCTATATAGCCGGACCGGCCACACCTGCTTTCCTCTGGTGGTCAGAATCTGCCATAACCTTCGACCGGACCGACCATCCGGATGCCGTCCCACACCCGGGAAGGTACCCGCTTGTTGTCGATCCGATCGTCAGCCCAAAGCAGCTCACGAAAGTACTGATGGATGGAGGTAGCGGCCTCAACATCATGTACGCCAAGATGCTCGACAAGATGGGCGTCGACCGAACCAACCTCCGCCCCGTCTGAGTGCCTTTCCATGGCGTTGTGCCTGGTAGGCAGGCCGTGCCACTAGGGTAGATTGGTCTGCCCATCACTTTCAGGGATCGGTGCAATTATCGGACTGAGACCCTCACCTTCGACGTAGTGGGGTTCCTAGGAACTTTCCATGCTATCCTGGGACGACCATGCTATGCAAAGTTCATGTCTGTCCCCAACTATACGTACCTCAAGCTGAAGATGCTGGGCCCCTGTGGGGTCATCACCATCGGCACCTCCTTCCGTCGTGCTTACGAGTGCGAAGTCGAATGCTGCGGCCATGCCACAGCAGTCGTCGCCTCTGAAGAGCTCGCCACCCTCAGGGAGGGGTTGCCGAAAAAACGCCCGACACCGAGAAAACAACTGGGTCATTCAAACCGGCAGAGGGCACCAAGGAGGTCCTCGTGGACCCCAGCAGCTCCGAGGCTAAGAGGGTATGCATCGGTACTGCGCTCTCCTCTGAATAGGAAAGCGTGCTCGTCGACTTCCTCTGCGATAACAAAGACATCTTTGCGTGGAAACCCTCGGATATGCTAGGCGTCCCGAGGGAAGTCACCGAGCATACCTTAAAAATCCACCCAGGCTCCAAGCCGGTGAAGCAACGCCTGTGCCGCTTCGATGAGGAAAAGCGCAGGGCCATCGGCGAAGAGATAGCAAAACTATTGGCTGCTGGGTTCATCAAAGAAGTATACCACCTAGAGTGGCTAGCAAATCCCGTTCTTGTACGAAAGAAAAGCGGGAAATGGAGGATGTGTGTCGACTACACAGGCCTCAATAAGGCATGCCCAAAGGACCCATTTTCTCTACCACGCATTGACCAAATAGTTGATTCCACCTCAGGGTGCGAAACCCTCTGCTTCCTTGACGCATACTCCGGCTACCACCAGATTGCAATGAAAGAGTCCGACCAGCTCGCGACGTCTTTTATCACCCCCTTCGGATCGTTCTGCTACGTTTCAATGCCGTTCGGACTAAAGAACACTGGGGAAACTTACCAGCGCTGCATGCTCAACTGCTTCGGTGACCTCATCGGGTGGACCATTGAGGCCTACATTGATGACATCGTAGTCAAATCCGAGCGAGCTGACCGCCTTGTCGCCGACCTTGAACAAACCTTTACGAAACTCAGGGCTAACGGCATCAAACTCAATCCCGAAAAATGTGTTTTCAGGGTCCCGAGGGGCATGCTGCTCGGCTTCATTATCTCCGAGCGTGGCATCGAAGCCAACCCGGAGAAGATATCAGCCATCACAAAGATGGGCCCGATCCAAAACATAAAGGGGGTTCAGCGGATCGCAGGGTGCCTTGCCGCCCTCAGCCGATTCATTTCACGCCTCAGCGAACGAGGACTCCCCCTTTATCGACTCTTGAAGAAATCTGACCGCTTCGAGATGACAGTCGAGGCTCAGGAGGCGCTTGACATGGTTAAACAATTTCTAACTAAACCTCTGGTCCTAGTTCCTCCATGCAACGGAGAATCCCTCCTACTGTATATATCGGCCACCACGCAAGTGGTCAGCTCCACCTTAGTGGTAGAGCGAGAGGAAGAGGGGCACGCCTTCAAGGTACAGTGCCCTGTCTATTTTATCAGCGAGGTGCTATCCGACTCCAAAACCCGTTACTCCCAAATCCAGAAACTCCTCTACACCGTCCTCATCACCAAGAGAAAGCTACGCCACTACTTTGAGTCACACCCTGTAACAGTCGTGATGTCTTTCCCCCTTGGCGAGGTCGTCCGTAGCCAGGATGCTACAGGAAGAACCGCAAAGTGGGCGCTCGAGCTAATGGACCAAGGCATTACTTATGCCCCCCGAACAGCGATCAAATCCCAGGTGCTAGCTGACTTCATCGTGGAGTGGACCGAGGTCCAGATGCCACCAGCAGTCATCGATCAAGAGTACTGGATGATGTACTTCGATGGATCACTGATGAAGAAAGGCGCCGGCGTGGGACTAGTCTTCGTATCTCCCCTCGAGGTCCGCATGAGGTACATGGTTCGGCTCCATTTTCCCTCATCAAACAATATCACAGAATACAAAGCACTTATCAATGGCCTACGAATCACCATCGAGCTGGGCATCTGACGTCTCGACATCAAAGGTGACTCCCAGCTTGTCGTCAATAAGGTCATGAAGGAGTTGAGCTGCCACAACGCCAAGATGGAGGCATACTGTCAAGAAGTCCGATGGCTAGAGGATAGATTCGACGGCCTCAAACTCAATCACATCCCAAGGCGCCTCAACGAAGCAGCCGACACGCTCGCGAAAGCAGCGTTCGGCCGAGAGCCAATCCCGGTAGGCGTCTTTGCTAGCGATCAACACAAACCCTCAGTACGCTACGTGGGGTCAAAACAAGCCGACGATGTCCCATCTAGTCCGACCCCAGGGGGCAATCCGCCAACTGCTCCGCCTGACCCCGAGGTTATGGAGCTTGAAGAGGACCCAGCAGTGGAGTCCGACCCTCCTGATGACTGGAGAACGCTTTACCTCGACTACCTCCTCCACGACATACTACCAGCAGACAAGACAGAAGCCCGATGGCTCGCACGACGCACCAAGTCCTTTGTTCTTGTAGAGGGCGAACTCTACAAACGGAGTCACATCGGGATTCTGCAACTCTGTATCCCTAGCGAACAGGGAAAACTTCTGCTAAGCGATATCCACGGTGGAGTCTGTAGTCATCATGCCGCACCAAGGACCTCGGTTGGGAATGCATTCCGACAAGGCTTCTACTGGTCCACTGCAGTAGCCGATGCCGAGCAAATTGTACGCACCTACGAAGGGTGTCAGTACTACGCTCGACAAACTCACCTCCCAGCCTAGGCACTCCAGATGATCCCCATCACATGGCCCTTTGCGGTCTGGGGGCTCGACCTGGTTGGGCCACTCAAAAAGGCACCCGGGGGCTTCACCCACCTACTTATCACAATAGACAAGTTTACAAAATGGATTGAAGCTCGACCGATCTCCACGATCAAATCTGAGCAAGCTGTGCTATTCTTCCTCGACATCATCCATCGCTTTGGAGTACCGAACTCCATCATCACAGACAATGGCATGCAGTTCATCGGCAAGAAATTCATTCGATTCTGCAATGAACAACACATCCGGATCGATGGGGCAGCCGTCGCACACCCCCGGATGAACGGGCAGGTCGAGCGCACAAACGGCATGCTCCTTCAAGGCCTCAAGCCTAGAATTTTCAACTGGTTGAACAAGTTTGGTGCGCGCTGGCTCGCTGAGCTCCCGGCCGTGCTCTGGAGCCTAAGGACAACTCCTAGCTAGGCCACCGGCTACACACCCTTCTTCATGGTCTACGGTTCCGAGGCCGTTCTCCCAACGGACCTCGACTATGGAGCACCAAGAATCAGAGCATACGACAAACAGGGGGCCGAGGTATCTCACCAAGACGCCATGGACCAGCTAGATGAAGCCCGTGACATTGCCCTCCTCCGTTCGGCTAAGTACCAGCAGGCATTGCGATGGTATCACAGCCGATAGGTACGGGGTCGAGCCATCAACGTCGGGGACCTCATCCTCCGCCTTGTGCAGAGCAACAAGGAACGCCACAAACTCTCACCGCCCTGGGAAGGGCCCTACGTCGTCGCGGAAGTACTTCGCCTAGGCGCCTATAGGTTAAAAACCATCAACAGCGAGGTCTTCACCAACGCCTGGAACATTGAGCAGCTATGTCGTTTTTACCCTTAAATAAACGCATACTCTTCCTTATCAGTTTTTGTTATTACAAAATCTCGATCCTTAGTGACTTCTGACCCCTACAAATTGCGAGGGGTCAGACCTCACTCGGGGGCTAACATGAGTAATACAAGTAGTACGCTTGCAAAAACTTCCTGTGTTATATTTGCAAACGTTCTCTAAGTTTTCCGTTCTTCTCGTAAACAAGTCCTAAGGACTAAGATTTTGGGAACAAATTCTGAGTACAACTGGTAGGACTATGGGAGACCCACGCCCCAATGGCTACAACCTCTTTGCTCACCAGCGCAATCAGAATTAATTCGCCCGCGTTCCTAGTTTCTTACGACTTAAACCATGGGAAGGGTCGGAGGGCACTAAAACCGCTTCTATAAAAGGAGGAAGTTAAAAAACTACTTGCCATGGCAAAAGATGAAAATTTGTTCATTTTTTGCACAAATTCGCCACTTACAAAGTGATTTCATCACAAAAAGGACTAATATACTTGTAAATTCAGAGGACTATTTACTTGGGGGCTTCCCCACAAAATTATTCAATTACAGTCTCTGCCTAGCTTTACTACAAGTACAGCTACGGTCGCCGCGTCATGCTCTCCATCGGCAACGCCCGGGGCATGTACATGGGCCAGTTCATCTACTGTGGCCGCCGTGCCACGCTCTCCATCGGCAATGCCCGGGGCATGTGCACGGGCCAGTTCGTCTACTGCGGCCACCGCTCCACGCTCTCCATCGGCGACGTCCCACCGCTCCGCAGGATCCTCGAAGGCACCATCATCTGCAACGCTGAGCACCACACCGCTGACGGTGGCACCCCTCCACTAGGGACTATGCCATCGTCGTTAGCCACAACCCTGACAATGGCGTCAGGGTAGGAAACGCCTCCAGCCAAAGGAGGGACACAGCGAACGACGACAAAGTCGACGACGTACGGTGCCCTCCAGCACTCCTTCTCCTTCGGCAGCAGCGACTCCTCAGCAAGGGCGGCTCGCACCATCTCATCTACGTTGGATGACCTCCGGCTCGACATCATGCTTCGGATTCACGAGTGGATTTGTGAGTTTTCTCTCTCTCTGGCATTACCCTTCCTCACTCAGGAACCGCCGCGACGCACGGACGCATTCAGTGGAAAGGAAGAAGAAGGAGAGGTAGCGGCTCAGAGGTAGAAGAAGAGGTGGGATGAGAACTCCCCTCCCCTCCCTATTTAAAGAGGAGGCGCTGCAGCTAAGGAAAGGCGAAAGGTTGGCCGAAAAACTCTCTCCCTTCCCCTCCTTAAATGCGAAATCAATGCTGATAGACACCTGAGGGGACGCACCGGAACTGATGGGACGTGCCTCGGTCGATGAGGCACCCCCTGGTCAAACGGGACACTGCCTAGGTATGGCCCGCCACTAACCCGCTCCGGACACGACAATTAAGGCGCCCACATGGGCAGACGACCCTTCGCCTCCCCATGTAGGACTACGGGACGATCCGACGACAGGACCTCTATGAAGGGGAGCCCAACGGATCTCCTAGGTCAACCATGCGGCCCAAGAGAGATGACGAACGAATGTCCAAAGAAAGATAAGCATCTCTGCCTTCTTACTTTACGCGTTAAATTCATTACCGAGCTTCCAACCCCGTCAAATGGTAGGGACACAAACATCACTCGGGGGCTGCCGAGGATGTCTACCAGTCTAGACATCCCCCTCACCCGACCCCTCTGTACGCTTGAAACCAGGGGCGCGAAATACGGGCATAAAACTTTGAGTAAAACTGGATGAACTAGCAGACCCTACGCCCCGATAGCTACGGTGTTTCTGTTCACCAGAATAATCATACTCAATGCCCCCCGCATCTCTAGCTTCGATATCTGCCTTCTTAGGAAGGGTTCGGAAGGGTCCGCCTACAAAATCTCCCCCAAAGGAGAAGCTATCAGGTTGCCCAAGTCAATCGAACGGCTCGGACCGCCACCGAGATACAAAAAACAAAGAACAACGATTCTTATGCAGGTTACTCTAACCTCGTCGCAAACATCAGGGCCCAAACCCCGCATGAACACATCTGGTAGGAGCTGGTAGGAGCTTTCCGTCACTCATGCCGCCAAGGTAACATTACCGACCCGCCTTCATTTCGATTAAATTATACATTCAAACATTACATATGCAAAACGTTGCATCCCAACGCTTCGTGTCGCATCACGAAACGGCCGTCGCCTCATTCGATATTGGTGGCAGCAAGCCGAGGTTCGAAGGCTGGCCTGCGAAGGGCTCGAGGCCGCCTTGTGCCGAACAGAGCTAGGGAGAAATAACTGAGACGAGCCCCAGCGGCCTTGCCTAACCCCGCTCAGAAGCGGACAGGACGTCTCAACCTTTTCTCATCCGATTCTAACCCCGAGCTAAACCCACAGAATCTCCATCAAGGAGAGGCCATCGGGCCGCCTGAGCCTATTGAACGGCTCGGGCATCTGCTGGGAAGCAGGTTAAGAAGTTGTGGAGTGCCACCAGAGGGCTCTACCGACCCCATCAGCAAATGATGGACCCAGATTCCACATGAACATACCCGTTAGCGAGCTCATTGAGCGCGATACTCGAGCTGTCGAGGCAAGTGTTGCTTACTTAGCCCCTTCGATTGCGAAAATCGAGGACGGGGTAACATGCAAATTATGGCCAACCCCTATCAGACCCTGACAAGGCCTGGGGGCTTGAGCCGCTCAATACAGGGACATAGGTTCGAAGGCCCTCCCTTGCTGAGCCCATAGAATCCCATTTGGGGAATTCTGTTGGAAGGCAGGGCGGGGAATAGTGCAACACCATCCAAGGAATTCGCCAACCCTGTCACAAAAACCATGGAATGGGATTCCATCTGAACGATCTGATTTCCAGTAACACCCGACCCCAGCAAATGCAAGGGGTTAGACCTTACTCGGGGGCTAGTTAAGGTGTTAAGGTATGGCTACCTCCCTTTCTCTTTTCGAAACAATCATTACATCAGACACCAGCAGCAAGATTCGGAGGAATAGATTGGTAAGACCGCAAAAACCAAACGACCAGACGGCTACGGAAGAAGGTGAAATCAAACAAAACGAAATTACGAAGCAAAATCATGAAACTATGTCCAGGCTCAAAAATACCGACACTTGTTCACATATTACATATAAGTTGTGTTCAAATTTATTCAACTAACTACTTCCGCGAAGGGAGAACCGCTTCTTTCAATCTGTTCGCCAGGTCCCACGCAAGAGGTGTCACCGCCTTCTCCATCTCGTCTAGCTTAGGATCTTCATAAACAGGCATGAAGCCTTGGCTCATCACCTTCAAATTGATCTCCCGATCATTATGAGAATGGGCGACAGCAAAGGCTTGGGTGATCCTGGCACGAAAGGCATCTTCCTCAAGTTGACCCACCCACGATGTGATACCTACGGCACGAGCCACGAGCAGGCTGGTCTCCACCAGCTCCACCACCTTTAGGGCATCAAGGACCACTCCGACCGCAGCTTGCAGAAGATCGTGCTCATCACTCTCAGTCTGAAGGGTCCTTCGCACATGAGCAAGTTCCTTTTCTAGCTTGACAGAGACGTTCTCGACGCTCAACCTTCGGCTCACCGCGTCACCAAGATCCGCCCGGAGGGAGTGGACCACCTCGACATCCTCATCCACCTTCTGCTGAAGGACTGTGGCCCTACTCTCGGCCTTCCGCCTGAGATCCCGCTCCGTCTCTAGCTCCTTTAGGACCTCGATAGCCCACTTACTGGCCTGGGCATCCTTCTTGAGCAGCTCATCCTGCTCCTTCAGAATCCTAGCGGCCTCTTCCTCTTCCAACTTCACCCTCGCCGACAGGTCCGCGAACATCCCATGGATCTCCTCCGTGTCCCGACGCATCTCGGTCTCCCGGTCCTAGGTGGCAACAAGCTGTGCGGCCATATCTGCTCGCAGCCGGGCCTCCTCGGAGAGGCGATCCCACTCCACCTTTTGCTCACGGAGGAATCAGGATTTATTCCGACTACGAGCAATGAGAATCTGAAGAAGAAGAAGACCGAAATCAGAAATACGAAAACACAAAAACATGCGAAGAAAGAAGAAAACCAAGCGAATACCTGGGTAGTAGGGATAATGATCTCACGCAGGGCTCCTCTGGCCTGGTCTAGGGCGTCCAGCATGGTCGAGATCCCAACGTCAAGACCCTCCCGCTCCATGGCATGATCGTCAAGCGAGAAAAGAGCCGACGTCGGATCCTGGGCGATCATCCACTGGAGCGGTGGCTCCCCCCGCACGGGGGAGCGACTGCCTCCCGATAAAGGGGCTGGGGGCGGCTCCCTCCTGATCCTATGCGGCACCACCGCCACACCCGATGACCCTCCGGCCATGTCCGCCTCCATCCGGCCCGCCTCGTCCGCCATGGCCTGGGCCACCGATGGCATCAACTGCGCCACCCCCTCGGACGCCATCACGGCAACACCCAGCCCCACTGGGCTTGGTACGGCCACGGCCACTTCCACCTAGGTCTCCGATGGCACGGACTGCACTGTGCCCTCAGGCACCACCTCCGTCGGCGATACTAAACCCTCGGCCGGCTGTACCATGCCCGCCATGGAAGATGCCGCCTACTCAGCAACCACCGAGGGCACGGGCGCCACCACAGGCGCCGTCGGATCGGCCAACATGGCTCCAACATCGGCACCACTCCTGCCCGAAACAGGGGCGACAGCGGGTAGCGCCATCTGTCCCACCTGAATGGCGAGGCTCTTCTTGGGCGCCAGCCCCAGGGAGTGGCCTGTCCACAAGAACCTACACAAAGGTAAAAGCCATTAGATCAAAATAGAAAGGGAAAAAGGATGAAAATAGGGGAACCAGTGGCTTACGCTGACGCCTTTGGCTGGCGGAAGCGTTTTGGGGACGGATCCCCAGATCCCTGCCCCGACTCGTCTAGGCGGGACCGTTTCGAGTCTGCCCCCTGCTCTGTGGCAGGGGGACTCATCTCCCTTACCTCATGGGGCACGGCACCAGAGCTGCTCCCCTCCACCGTCTCATGGGGCATGGCACCAGAGCCACTCCCCTCCACCATTACCTCGGGGTCAGCGGCGGCAGGCCCACCTTCCCCCATCCACCGATCCTCGGCCAGCACGCCGTGCGAAGCGACGAACTCTCCAGCCTCCACCGACCTCACCGACTCGCTTCCCTCCGCGTGGAACGGGAAGGGTCCCTGCACGGACGGGTGGGCACTCATCAGCGTGTCCTCGTCCTCCAGGACGCCCCAATCCAAATCGATGGCTACCTCATCGTCATCGTCATCATCGTCATCGTCATCATCACTGAACACGTCCTCTCCCTAATCCCGTGCTTCCTGCTTCAGTCGTCTCTGCTTCTTCATCTACTCCCTTGCATTCTTGTCCCACTCGGCTGCGAGTCGATTCGCCGCCGCAATGGCCTTGTCCTTTGGTAGCGGAACCGGACTGTCTTTGAAGACTAGCCCCCCCTGGCTGGTCCCAACATCGCAAAGGCGAGTATAAAAAAAATGGAGATTTAGGAAAAAGAAAGAGCATGGGAGAAGAAGGCTTACAAATTCGAAGAACCCAGGTTCCGGCCGCATTGGGGGATGTCCGGGCACCGGATACACAATGTCGAGGATGCCACCTGCGGAATCCTTCATCGGCTCCGTTGCCTCCTTAATGCGCTGCGCCACTTCCAAGAAAGGGAGCGCCTCATCAACAAGCACCGTCCCCTCGAACAACATCCCGGGCATCATCCGATGCAAGAGAAGCGCGCGCGCCATCAGCGGCGCCACCCTCCTCGCATGATAGGCGCCGATAATCCCTGCCCCCTTTACGCCCCGTTCCTTCAGGACTTGGAGGGCGGAAAGAAGGTCAGAAAGGTGTTTCTTGTCTTTGAACTGGACGCCCCAAGCCCACGACTCCAGAGCCTCTTCAATAAGGTGCCCGGTGTACCTCGGCAGGGTGGCACTCACATCATCCCTGACATAAAACCACTGTGAGTGCCATCCCTTGTTAGAGGTTGCCAGACGCATGAATGGGTAACCCCTCGACCGGGTATGGCGCAGATGAACGCTGGCACATCCCATCGGCACATTCACCTCCTTCCCCCCGGTCCGCCTCTTCGACAAACTAACGGTAAAGAAATACCGCCACAGATCAAAGTGGGGATCGATCCCTAGGAAACCCTCACACAGGGCAACAAACGCCGCCATATGTTGAACCCCGTTGGGAGTTAGATGATGCAGCTCCACCTCATAATAATCCAGCAGCCCCCGAAGGAATCTATGCGCGGGTACCGCAAATCCCCGCTCATGGAAGATGGCGAAAGATACGACATACCCTTTGGGTGGCACCGGCTCACCCTTGTCACCAGGTAGCAGCCACTCCTGGATGGCGGACAGTGGATGGAGAAGGCCACGGCAGATGAGGCCCTCCAAACACCGAGAGGTGATGCTAGATCTGCCCCATAACTCCATTAAAGCGATTGGGGAGAAAGGTGGGCGTGAGCTCGATGGCGGCTACAAGGCAGGCGCAAGCTTGACGGTGGCTGCAACACGGATGCAAGCCGGTCGACGGTGGTAGTGCGGACGCAGGAGGCTGGGGCGATTGGCGGCGGATGTTTCAGATGCAAAGGCAAGGGAGCGAAATACGGAACCTGGGGGGCAAACCCCGTGGTTTTATAGGGGCGACGGACACGAGAAGGGCAACCGTCCGCCTCAATCTCCAGGCCTGCCACGCGCACCGCCGTGTCATGTCGCGGGACACGCGCCCACAGTCCCTATCCTCTCCCACCAAAAATCACGGTGGACGGTTCGCTTTCCCCAGGCGAATCCAGACTCTCTATCCACCTGGGAAACACAGGGCACGAAGACTTTTTTCTCTTTGGCCCACCTAGGGCCCAGAAGCTCAGCGGCCGGCCCAACTGAGGATGGGTCCATGAATGATCCAAAATCAAGGGCGCAAGCGTTACTGGGATCTCGATCCACAGTCAAGCCCCAGTTAGGTCAGCTCTGAATGAGATCCCCGCGAATGGGATACTACGACCGCCTTGAAAAAATATCTAGTTGGCGAAAAACTAAGTCCTTCAGCCTTACCCGCAAAGGGTCCGATACAACCCCCCGGGCGACCCTACTCGAATCACCCGGGGGATCGGGGGCTACACCCATCGGGTGCGCTCGCGCGCACCCTCTGGCAAAGTAACTCTGATGAAATCAAAAACACCCTCCAGGCGGTTCTATCCGAATCACCTAGAGGCTCGGGGGCTACTATCGAGGACCTAATACTAGGGTACCCTAGGAGGTGGAACCAATAACTATCGAACATTAAAAACTTCTGGACGGACAAGGGCGCCGCTACGTTCCTTGCCCGAATGACAGAAGTTTGGTTCCATCTCGCCCGACGCCTTTGGGCCAGCCCCGCCTCGCCCGAGGGCTAAGGGCTAGTCTCCGCCTCACCCAACATCTTTGGGCTAGCCTCGCCTCGCCTGAGGGCTAAGGGCTGGCCTCCGTTTCGCCCGACGCCTTCGGGATAGCTCCGCCTCGCTCGAGGGCTGAAGGCTAGTCTCCGCCTCACCCGACGCCTTCGGGACAGCTCCGCCTCGCCCGAGGGTTGAGGGATAGACTCCGTCTCGCCCGACCCCCGGGGGGTGGGCTCGGTCACGCCCAAGGGATAAGGACTGGACTCTGTATTGCCCGATGACCGAGGATGAACCTCGCCCCGTTCGATTTCCAAAGACTGGTTTCATCTTACCTGATAACTTCTCCTTCGTTCCCTCATGATGATGGGTGCAGAGCAAGACAAGACGTTCGGGTCAACCATGGCTTCAAGGACCATACCATGCGCCCCGGTAGGAAAGGTACTACCAGGGAACGACTAGACGGGTGCTTTAGACCCTTCCGGGCGCCGCAGAGCCCAAAAGGTATTGCAGGCGCGTGCTCCTCGCCCTGTAGAGTTGTAGGCACCGCCTTCAACTTTGGGACATAGAACCCGACAAAGATATACAACAACCACTACACTCTAGAAAAGGATTTGTGATCTCCACGAAGGACGGACATGCCGTCACCACGTTATGGACCCAAGGGAGCGGCGTCCGCTTCCCGACCCCTTGGGTCCACCCAATCAAAGGACCTTGCCCATAGCGCTACTCCGGACCCCGACCCCGCGTCCCTCCGACAGAGACTCATAGGAGCCAGAAGGCGTGCAGAGCAAGGCTGGGCAAGGTTCATAAGTCAAAACCACTGTACTGCAGCCCATACCCTGCGCAGGGCAGTATTCTGCAAACATCCTAACATTCTATAGGGGCATCGACAATATTGTAGGCGCTGATCACCCTTTCACACCCATCAGAATGGGTAACCGAGCTAGGTAGACGTGAGCCACAAGGCTAGGTAGAGCACGCATCCTAAGCCCTCACCCTTGTAAAGCCGTCCCCTTCATCTATAAAAGGGGATGCGCTTCCTCCAATAGAGATGGAATAAAAACAACACACACACACAGTCAAGCTGCTACCAAGCTCTTGGCCTCCTTTTGACCCTTCCATCAGAGACTTGGGACCTATCCCTCTCTCGATCGTTTGTATCCCCTACTACGAACCATTCACGGTGCTAATAACACGAGCAGCAACAAACTGGACGTAGGGATATTCAGCCCGAACCAGTATAAATCTTGTGTCCTTTAGCGCACCATCCGAGCCTAATGCGCATTACTATAAATTTACTTCCTGGTGCTTGTACGAAACACCAACACCCACCATCAATTATCGATATGGGACTAAACCTTACAATCTCCCACGTCCACCGACGTTGTCGAAGCAGCCTCCATCTTGAACTTCTCCACAACGAGATCCATGGCGTTTCCCACAACATCCATTAGGATACACACACACGCTATCAAATCTTGATTCTCATCTTCATTCGATTCTGCAGCACCTTCAATGATAAGTCTTGGCTAGAAAATCTAGCCTGCACTGACGCTCACGTCAATCCGCCACAACCATATGTGCACTCACACATGTTAGCCATGACCATGCTCCACCTTGTGCCCTATCCGCTTCGCACCAACCGTACGCTGCACGACACCTTGTAGATGCATAATCCTCGAATCTCTGAGTGATCTTCCACACAACCTCTAGGTCCAATCTAACCATAGCTCTAACTGTTAGAAATTAGCCTCCCACAGCAACAAGCTGTCTGCTAATCTCCACACGTGGAAGCATCGATTGAATCTACTGAGACAAACATGCAAGATAACAGACGACACCAGAGGCATGATATTTGTTAACGAGGTTCAGTCGAAGCCTAGTCCTCGGGGCACGATTACGAGCGCTCCTCCCTGTAACACCCTCGGTGTTATGCCCTAAACCAACTACTAAATCATGTCATGAGCATCGTGTTTATGTAATAATGCATGTGATAGAATGTGTTGATAAATTTCTTGTAGCCTAAAATAACCAATAAAAATGTTAAATGAATGTTGATTCAATAGCTCATGTGTATCAAGTAGGGTTAAAAATTAATTTTTATTAAGCAAAAATATTATAGAACATGTGTGTGATACTTAAATAAAGTTGGAAGTACAAACTTTGTAGATAATAATGCAACTTTTGCTATAGGAAAATAATATGACTAGCTAGCATTTCTAAAGGCTTGGAAATGGAAATTGAAATCAAATTCGGCTCAAAACTTAGAAAATTTCCAAGTCTGTCAACAGCTAGACATTGCTATGTTTAGCAAATTATTTTGAGAGACTGGGTTAAGGGGTGGTGTAGTGTTATAGCTCAATTTGGTAGCCTCATATGCCATCTTGAGCATGGTGAAGATGGTTTGGCTCTTGAAGCAATCGTTTAATCATTTTGGGCGCTTTAAAATTCATGCATGTCATATGCTTGGCTCGGGCGCATGGTCACCTTGCGCGGCTGGCCGTGTTCTGCGTGCCGTGGTGCCGATTCCGGTGTGCATGATCATTTCATCCCTTACTGGTATGCGGTTAGTGCATATAGTACATGCTTTATAGGATCATGCATAACAAATGAAATGTTTAAATTCATAGCCTACCACTATTGTTTGAATGATTACTTGATCTAGTGGTTAGTACATGAATTTGTTCATGAGCTAGTAAACCCAAGTACTTGACTCAATTTGGATTGCTAACAAGTGACAAGTACAATATTGGCAAGATAACCCTTGCAAGAGGTGTGAAGAAGCTTGGCATTGGTTCAAACCGGACTTGGAAGCTTAGGCAAATCAATTTAGTTCAAGTCAATCATAGAAGCTCATGATAGTGATAAAAGTACAAGCATAAGACAACAATGCAAATGGATATCTAGTTTGTTTGTTTCAAATGGTATCTAGACTCAAGTATTTTATCAAGAATCTACAAATGATGTCTAGATCAACTCACAAGTGATATCCTATAAGTGATACTCATGAAGATAGCAAATGTTCAAGAAATGGTTTTTATTAAAAAATCCAACAAGTGGTTCCATACTAGAAGATTCTTTCAAGTGATATCACATCTACACATAATATCAATCATGCAAGAAAATGGTTCCACAAGTGATCCTCAACTTTTAAGTGATCATCAAATGAAGAATGCATCACTCACCTACAAGAGCTCAAGTGCATCAAATGGATGACCCATGCTATCACATAGGGGGAGGTATCACACAAATTGGTATCAAGATCAAAGATCCTATGTGTGGTATCTCAAGAAGCCTTACACAAGATACAAGTGGTGTGAGTTACAAGTGGTATCTACAAGTGGTGTCATTCTAACAATCAAGTGATGTCCATAAAAAATGCAAGATTCAAGCCTCAACCATCTACCCCAAACATATACCTTTGCATCAATGAGAAGCTCACCTTTTATGGAAATTGATGACAAAGGGGGAGAGATTGTACAAAGATATAAAAGCCTTGAGATTGAGATTGTACAAGGGGGAGAGATAAGATATAAAAGCTCAAAGAAGTAGAGGTTGGACATGGACATGGACAAAGAGGGAGCAACATTGAAGAAAAGAGATGGATCAAAATTCTTGGACAAGAGAAGCACACAAGTAGGAGGAGCAAGCTCATGAACTTTGATTGATTGCATTTCATATGTGCATATTCATGTGCTTGCTTGCATCACAAAAGCTTTCAAATTCAATATGCATGCTTGTGTGGTGTATGCTAGTTGTAGAACTTGAATGATGATTTGATAACTAGAATGCATAGGATGATAGCTAGACACTTGGTATGCTTTTCAAGTAATGCTAGTACCTTGCTTTTAATGTTGATCTCATAAGGTATCTAGTGCTTTTATTTCCAAGTGATATCTAGCTAACCATGGTGCTAAGGATGAACTTAAAGATGCAACTCCGATTGGTACATGCTTCAAAGGTTTATTCTATACACCTTAGCATCATTTTATAGTAATTACTCTCCCACAATTTTAATCTATGCATATGTGCGACCTTCAAATCAAACACTCTAGCACATATGTAGGGGGAGCTAATACTACCATCTCGGGTTTGTGGTACTTGTCCAAAATCATTTTCACATGGTAAAATTGCTTGGGCAAGCAACATGAATCCAAAAGAGCTTAATTTCTATATCTTTGTAGAGTTGTCATCAATTACCAAAAAGGGGGAGATTGAAAGGTCCTTGTTTGGTTTTGGTAATTGAGTGACAACCTAGGTGGACTAATTGTGTTTATGTGAGATACATAGGTGATTAGTCCACAGGTACATATGTGTGAGCAACATATGCCATGAATGTGAAAATGGCTTGGAAATGTTGCAAAGCTCACACATGTGATGATGAAGGAGCTTAAATGCACATGAGACATGACATTGAGTCATGTGATCAAGATGGAGAAGATCAAGACAAGACTTGGCTTGATGGACCAGTTGCAAGCGTGAAGGGCAAGTCGAAGGCTTTGGAGTGATGGACCGCGTGGCGGTGAAGCTTGAGCAAGACTTGGCGCTGATGGACGATGGCAACGGTGAAGAGCAAGTAAAGTCAAGATCGATGAACCAATATGATCACGTGATGATATGAAGTGGATCATATCATTGTTGATCATGTTGGTGCATGTGTTGCATCGATATTGGAGGAGATGGAATGGAATGCGCAAGGCAAAGGTATAACCTAGGGCATTTCATTTCACCGGTCATAGGTGTGTAGAGAAGTATATGACCGGGTTTAGGATAGATGGCCGTACTATCAAGAGGGGCAAACTTGTTTGCATATCGGTCATCTAGTGCCACTCGAGTGATCTAACTTTACATCGTCGCTAGGATCGAGTGGCGTGGCAAGTTGAGTGGCTAACATCCTTTGGGAAATGATTGTGAAAAGCTAACACACATACACTTGGTGGTGTTGGCACTTTTACAAAGGAGATGAAGTTGGAGTTGATGTGGATCAACTCGGTGAAGAAACAGAGATGAGAAAGGTCCCACAGAGTGGATCGGACTCTGGTCACATAGTGACCGGACACTGAGGCTCAGCGTCCGGTCAGTAGTGGCAGTCTGCGGGCAGGCGTTGGTCATCGACCGAACGCTGGCGCTGCAAGTGACCGGACGCTGACAGGGTGCATCCAGTCAAGGTGACATATGGTGATGCAGGCAGAGCAGTGTTGCTGGAGGTGACCAGATGGTGGTGCTGCGTCTGATCGCGACCGACCGAACGTGTCTGGTCAAGTCTGGTACCTTACTAGAAACAACCGGATGCTGGGGTTGCTGCGTCCGGTCAGTTCAAGCTGCTGTGTCCTGTCGTCAGATGACTATTGAGATCAGATGAATAGCGTTTGAAGATGGGGACACGTGGCATGCATCGCACGACCGGACGCTGAGGTCCAGCATCCGGTCGATCGGACTGGAGCGTCCGGTCGTCTCGACTTTTGCCCAGTGAAGGGGTAACGGCTCTATTTGTTCATGGGGTTATAAATAGAAGCCATGGTCAGCCTTGGGCCATAAGCTGAGCACACTAGAGCCTTGGTGGCTTGTGTAGTAGTGCTTGGGAGCCCTCCATCTCACATATACTTGATAGTGATCATTCAATTGTGTGAGAGGGCGATTCTAGTGTGATTGCATCGTGAGGTTGCATCGAGTGGCACTAGGTGATCAAGTTGCAAGCCAGTGATGCTTGTTACTCTTGGAGGTTGCCACCTCCTAGATGGCTTGGTGGTGGTCTCTATGGAAGCCCACAAGAAGCTTGTGCGGCGCTCCGGAGAAGTGCTTTGTGAGGGGCACTTGTGCTCGCCCCGCGGTAGTCGCGAAGAGCAACTTTAGTAAAGCGTGTCATTGAGCTACCCTCACCTTCGGGGTAGGTTCTTGCGGCGCCCGATGTGCGGGCTTGGCGGGTGATGCCAATTAGCCGCCGAACCACCAAGTGAGCGGTCGACACAACGGGGACTAGCGTGTTGGCAAACACATGAACCTCGGGAGAAAAATCATCGTGTCAACCTTGTTCTTCCCGTTGGTTTGCATCCCCATTACACAAGCTTGCAATTACTTTTATACATTGTGCTTGTGTAGTTGCTCTTGTAATTAGTTAGCTTGTGTAGCTTGCTATTTACCTTCTTGCTTGTGTAGCATAGAAGTAGCTCCCTTGCGTGACAAATTTGGTTTGTGTAATCTTGTTAATCACATTGCTTAGTTTGTGTAGCTAAGTATTTGCGCTCACTAATTTGGCATTGGTTGCCTTGTTATTGAGCATTGCTAGTGAGCTTAGTTGGCTTTATGCGTTTGCTTACTAGCATGTGTAGGAGCTCCCTTGTCGCTTAAAGTACTAGTGGCATAGGTTTGTATGACCTTGCTCCTAGAATTGGTTAGGAGAGCTCTAGCTAGCCTAGCACCTTATTGCTTAATTAGTACCTTTGCAAGGTGCTAGTGAACATAGATAGAGGGGTGTAGTCTTGGCTAGACCGATAGTTTTAATTCCGCACTTGTTTCGGTTAGCCAATGTGATTAAGTTTTAAAAAGGACTATTCACCCCCTCTCTAGTCCGCCATCTTGACCTGACAATAGTGCACCTCCGAGTCTCTAACCGCCACCATCCTTGCGCGTTTAGATGTAGATGGTGGTTGGCCCCTTAATTCCGTCGTTGAGAGCCTAGTTGGCCCGGTGTAACCGCCTTGTGCCGTCGGTCGCCGCGCCGACACGCACGGGGATTCTAGGGACCTCCTTGTGGTAAAGGTGAAAACATCTAAGGGTGTGGTTGCAAAGTTACTGACGGTAGGAACAGTGCGCATAGCAGTCATATTAATCTTTGAAAGCTCAAGGGTATTTCTGCAAAATGGCCAATGCACGTGGGCGCCCCCGGCCTTGGGCCGTACTGGGCCATCGCGCCGTGCTGGGCTGTTGAAAGCTCTAGTTTGGTTTTGGTTAATTGATGAAACCCTAAGTGCTAACCTAGTTTATCAAAGTGATTATGAGATAGGTAGCACTACTTCAAGTGATGAAGCAATGGCGAAGATCATGACGATGGTGATGGCATGGTGATGATCAAATGCTTAAACTTGGAAAAGAAGAAAGAGAAAAACAAAAGGCTCAAGGCAAAGGTAAAATTGTAGGAGCCATTTTGTTTTAGTGATCGAGACACTTAACGAGTGTGATCACATTTAGGATCGATAGCCGTACTATTAAGAGGGGTGGAACTCGTATCGAAATACGATTATCAAAGTGCCACTAGATGCTCTAACTCATTGCATATGCATTTAGGATCTAGTGGAGTGCTAACACCCTTGAAAATGTTTGTGAAAATAAGCTAACACATGTGCACAAGGTGATACACTTGGTGGTTAGCACATTTGAGTAAGGGTAGGAAACTTCACCGACGGAGTGTCTGCTCGTAGAGTGCGGATAGTCTGACGGTGCCACCGGCGCCCTAGACAGAAAAGACGGAGGTCACTGTAAGTGACCGGACGCTGGTCTCTGTTGGACCGGCGCGTCCGGTCAGTTGCAGCAGTGAGCGCGCGTTTCGGTCTTCGACCGGACGCTGGCGCTAAAAGTGACCAGATGCTGGCAGGGTGCGTCCGGTCAGTGCTGATGTACGCTGACGTGGGGCACACAAAAGAGACATTGAGTGATCGGACACTGGGTGAGTCCGGTCGGGCATGACCGGACGCATCCGGTCATGAAAATTCGCGTTTGGAACCTTACTAGAAATGACCGGACGCTGAGGTCCAGCGTCCGGTCACTTTCTAACTGATGCATCCGGTCATCACTTGACCGTTGAAATTGGGTGATCGGCATTTGAAGCCGATGACACGTGGCGCACATCGCACGACCAGACGCTGAGGTCCAGCATCCGATCAATCTGACCGGAGCGTCCGGTCGGCCCGTGTTCAGTGCAGTAAGGAGCCCAACGGCTCTATTTTGTGAGGGCTTCTATTTAAGCCCCATGGCTGGCTCAAGCTCACTCTCTTGCACATTTTCATTGACATAGCAACCTTGTGAGCTTAGCCAAAGCCCTCCCACTCATCTCCATCATTGATCCATCATCTTTGTGAGATTGGGAGAGAATCCAAGTGCATTGCTTGAGTGATTGCATCTAGAGGCACTTGGTATTCGTGTTGCGCTGTGGATTTTGCTTGTTACTCTTGGTGGTTGCCACCACCTAGACGGCTCGGTGCAGCGGTGGAGGATCAGCACGAGTTGGTGATTGTTCGTGGCCGTCTCCGGTGATTGTGTGGGGAGTTGTACCTTCCCCGGCGGAGTGCCGAAAGATAACTCTAGTAAATTGCTCGTGTCATTGAGTTACCTCACTTATGGGTAGGTTGTTGCAGTGTCCAATCGTGTGGATGAGGTTTATGAAACACCTCTTAGCCATCGAACCATCAAGTGTTGGTCGACACAACGGGGACTAGCGTGTTGGCAAGCACGTGAACCTCGGGAGAAAAATCGGTTGTCTCTTGCCATTTGATATTCTCCTGATGATTGGTTTCATATACATCTTGTGATTGATTCATTCCTCTACACGGCGGTATAACCATCTGTCAGGTACCATAAAAAGGGGTCCCCTAAGCAAGAACCAAAAAAAATTGCTTAGACCCTGTAAAAATCGAAGCCAAGAGACACTACTGGCTAACCACCACCTTGTTCGAGGCTCGGCTTGACCGCCCGACCCACCTCGAATAGTTTTCCGACTCGCCCAAGGCCCCAACTTTAAGGCCTCGGATGAGGTGCCGATTCTCCACCTCGCTCGAGGCCCCGCACGCAAGGCCTCGAATGAGGTGCCGATTCTCTGACTTGCCCAAGGCCCCACCCGTAAGGCCTCGGACGAGGTACCGATTCTCCGCCTCGCTCGAGACCCCGCACATAAGGCCTTGGATGAGGTACCGATTCTCCACCTCGCTCAAGACCCTGCACGTGAGGCCTCGAACGAGGTACCGATTCTCCGCCTCGCTCGAGGCCGGCTCGGCAGTTACCCCATCACCACCGCCTCGACCAGGACGTCACGTCCAACTAACGCGACCAATCACTCCCGCGACGTCAGCCGAACGATGGCTCAACACAGTGGAGTGACCGACGAGATGGGAGTCACATCAACGCCATGCCGTCTAGGACAGGACGGGGTGGGGGTTACTGGCCGTTGTGCTTGGCACTGTGCCCACGACTAACACCCAGATGGCACTGTGTTGCCTAACCCCACCTGCTCCAAGGATAGTGCGGCGTGGAGAGTCGTGTCCGGGTCCCTATAGCCTCGGAATCAGTGTACAGGACCAACTGCTCCCTCTGAGCCTCAGCCATCCGCTTCGGGGTCACGGTAGCCTTGGGATTCATGCCAGCCGAGCCCCCACGATGGTTCAGCCTCTACACCGACTAGGCCTCAGCTCTCTATGCTGCCGACATGTAGCGACCGGCACGTCGTCCATAGTATGCACCATGCCCTACGTCAATCCATCACAGGAGCTCCCACATCGCACAGGATTGGGCGTGATCGGCGCGTCGCTCCAGTACACCGAGGACAGGGCCGCTCCATCGACCATGCCGCCACAGCGACGAGCTGCAGGGCTCAGACATGCCACCTCCATTCACAAAACGCCACGTAGCGCACACATATATCGCCCCTGTCCCCCCTTCCACTATAAAAGGGAGTGATCGGGGCCGTTTCTAGAGGCATGGACACACGCACAGACGGAGACATCGCGCACACACACATGCGCAAGCAACGCGCAACACTCTGTAATATGCACACTCCTCCGCACTGCCTGAGATCAACATCTCAAGCAACCCACACCGCTCCACGCAGAGACCTAGGACTAGCTCCCTCTCTCGCCCTACTTGTAAACCCCTACTACAAGCACCTCGGTGCAAGGAATACAAGATCGATCTCTTAGACTGGATGTAGCGCACCTATTGCCTGAACCAGTATAAACCTTGTGTCTCTTTGCATCACCATTCGGGATTAGGGGCACGCAGTACATTTTCACTAGTTGGTTGAGGGCCCGCCGGTCCAAAACACCGACAGTTGGCGCGCCAGGTAGGGGATCTACTGCGTGTCGGCTTCGTCATTCCAACAAGTTCCGGATGGCAGACCCCATGCGACCACTGCGTCTCGGCACGGTGATCTGGTTCAGGAGCCAAGAGTTCATGTCTCTAGGATGTGAGTACAATATGGTACTCCTCACACCCAGAGCCCCACCGACTAACGACGACATCACACACCAGCAGCCCAGGCGTAGGCGGTGCCCGGGCCGCCACTCCCGTCACGCTCGCCAGGAACGACGCGGGTAGGACCACCCTGACATCACGTAAGCTCAGGGCAACGCACTGCGCTCCGCCGGCACCCCATGCCTGGCTGTTGGTATAGAGTCCCTGGTTGGGGACCTATCTAGCCTAAGCCTAGGCAAGGGAAAGATGCCAGTGGTGCGCAACGACGCCCCATCATTAAGCTCTACCCCGCCACCTCCTAAGGAATCACCTCTGGCGGAGCGGAGCCCGGCGATGACACCATCCCCGTACCCCTTTGGGTTTGGCAATACTGTCGCCACCTACCAACGTTTTGCCCTCGACCTCATCACCACAACGCCGACCACACCCACGCTGACTCCTCGGAGGAGGACGAGGCATGGGCCAGAGCGGACTTCTTTAGGCTTCGCGACCCTGAAGCCATGCGCCGCTTCCTGGCCGTGAGCGACTACTGCTTCGGCTACTCCGACTTTGATGACGAAGGCACTTATGACCCCACTCATGGGTGCTTCCACACTGCCTGCGAGGACGCCCTCAACCAACTAGAGGAAGCCCGAGACGTTGCGCTGCTACACTCGGCCAAGTACCAGCAAGCCCTACGACGCTATCAAGCCCGATGCATTCGAAGCTAAGACCTGAAGGTGGGCGACCTGGTGCTGAGACTAAGGCAGAGCAATAAGGGCCGCCACAAGCTGACCCCGCCGTGGGAAGGACCGTACATCGTCACCCAAGTGCTAAAGCTCAGAACCTACAAGCTAGCCAACGAGAAGGGCAAAATCCTCACCAACGCTTGGAACATAGAACAGCTACGTCGCTTCTACCCTTAAATTTACAAGCATTGTATACATTGTTTCTCGAAATACAGTAAAGAAGCGTTCTTTAGTTATTCTAATTTTTCGAGAAACCCCCCGAACCTATCGATGGGGGATCATCGTTACCATAATGCTACAAGGGAGGCTCAGCTCTGCCTCTACAGAGTTGCCCACCGTGGGGCTCGAACAAGACTTAGCTCTGCCTCTATAGAACCGAGCCTCCCTCGGGGGCTAGAAGGGGGGGACCCCCCCTAAGTCCCAGGCACCATTTTTAGTCGTTTTTCAAAAAAATTTCTACGCCAAACTCTCTAGCGTGCTCTGACAAATTGATTGTAAAAAACCTAAGGACTAAAAGTCTGTCTCAGGGCCAAAAGGCCGGCCAAGCCACGAGACGGCCTACGCCTCTAGGCTACGGCAACTCCCTCACCACCTTTTGCCCGAGGGGCAGCTTAGGCTCCAAGGAAGTTTTTTGCAAGTGATATGTTCAGAGACGAGCCAGAGGGCAAAGGCTCGGAAATACAATAAAAACGATTAAAAAGCGTAGACGCATAAGTACTTTAAAAAAGGCCTCGACGGCCACAAGCGTTATGGTACAATAATAATCCTAATCTGTTTACATGACCCCTTTGGCCCAGGTCAAAATTCAGGGTCGCCAGCATCGGTGGACGGCATGGGAGGAACCACCTCCTCTTCGAACAGCATGGCCAGTGCTGTGCCGGGGCCCTCAGCTGCCTCCACCAGCTTCGTGACCTCCTCCTCGGCCTCCTTGTCATCCTCAGCCAAGACATAACCGTCGCTGATAGCCTCGAGGTCGATGCCGGCATAGTGTGAGTAGATGACGGCCAGGGCGCACTTGATGCCCGTATGCAGTGCCCCCCAGAGCCGCTCGTGGACTCGGCCGCTCAATGCGATCAAGCGACTCCTGAGGGAGCTGCCCGATTCGACCCCCCCGGCCTCTAGGGCCTTGCAGGTAGTACAGGCGGTGCTCTGCAGCACGTTGTGCTCCCCGATCTCGGCCTCAAGCACCGCCTGCACTTCAATGGAGGCCTCAGCTATCCGGGAGACCTCCTTCTCCAACCCTGCGCCAAGACAAGCAGGATGGGGTTAAGCATAAAAGAAAATAAGCCGAATAGGGGTGAAGGCCTACGGGACCCACCCTCGGCTTTCTCTTTCTAGGGTTGGACCTTGACCCGAGAGGCCTCGGCCGCCCTGGAAGCCTCCTTCTCTAGCTCTGCATCACATCGGGGAGTTAGGGGTCGAATGCAAGAAAAACAAATAAAACAAGGGGAACAGGACTCACCCTCGGCCTTTCCCTTCCAGACTAGAGCCTCGGCCCAAGAGGCCTCGGCCACCTTGAGGGCCTCCGCCAGGGCGCCTTTCGTCAGCAGGTGCGCGCCCTACTCCGCCCCCAGCTGCCTGGCGGTGGCCTTGGCAGAGACCTCCAATTGTGCGGCCCAGGACTTGAAGGCGTCCCGCTCGCCGACCACCCGGGTCAACTCCTCCTCCAGCTCCTTGATCCGCGATGCCAAAGGGGCGTCCTGCTCCCGAGCCATGGCTACCTCGGCCGTCATATCAGCACAGCGAAGGCAGAGATCCTCCACCTCCACGCTCTACGCCGACAGAAGCTCGTTGGCATGGGCGAGCAAGTCCTTCTGCCGTTGGAGCTGGTCCCAGATGTCCCTCTCCCACCAGAGGAACAACGACTTCCCGAGGGATCAGGCCTTGAGCTCCTAGATAGGCAGAACGGACATCAAGCATTGCGAGAAAACTTGGGAAAAAGATGACACCGCATGAGAAAAGAA
This sequence comes from Miscanthus floridulus, assembly GCF_019320115.1. Classification (NCBI taxonomy): domain Eukaryota; kingdom Viridiplantae; phylum Streptophyta; class Magnoliopsida; order Poales; family Poaceae; genus Miscanthus; species Miscanthus floridulus. Next base: position 40,059,300 of record NC_089597.1, read on the forward strand.
GGCGCGTACCCGGGCAATGCCGGGCAGATCATCGGCCACGACGAACAACGCTGTCCGCAGCGACTACTTCGCCAGACGGCGGAATTGCTCGAAGGAGTCCCAACGCCCCCCCTCGGCCGCGTCCTCAAGGGCGAACAGAGGCTCCCCCTCAGGGTCGTCCTGGCTCAGCCACAAGACGCGCGGGTGATCCCACCCGTGGGGCTCGGGTTGTACCCGGACGAGGGCCGAGCTTCCCTCGCCAGAGGTCGGAGCTGGCTGCTCCGCGGTGCTGGCTGCCTCATCATCCGCCACCTCCTTCCCCCGGGAAGTATCGTCGGAGGAGATCAAATGGACCTCCACTTCCTGGGCGCTCTCCTATGACGGTGGCGGGCCTTGGACTGGGGGCGGTACTGAGGCTTGCCCCGCCTCCATCTCCGCTTCCTAGGCCGCCGGCTCCGCTGCGCCCATGCCGGCCTCCGCCACCTCGGCCTCAGTGGTCCCGGGGGCTCCGGCCTCCACCACCTTGGCCTCGGTGGTCCTAGATGCCTCGGCCTCCATCGCGTCAGCCTCGGAGGTCCTAGGAGCCTCGGCCTCGCCCTCGGTGGCCTCAGCAACTAAGGGTGCCTCGGCCCCATCTGACTCGTGGGCCTCGGCCTCGAGGGACGTAGGCGTCTTCGCCCCCGCTCGCTTCGTGGCCACCTCGGTAGCCTCTCCTTGGGCATCCGGCTCCTTTGGGTCGACCCTGGCCGAGGCCACGCCACGCTATATGGCAGCTTGCGCCTCCATCATCCATTGGGTGGTGGAGCTAGTGCTCACCTTGAGCACCTTACGTGGCGCCAGGGCGGGCGCTTCCGCCTAATGCTTCCGGCTGAAGGCAAAGCACTCATAAGGTCAGCATACGACCAAGGGACGAGCGGGAGATGCTACAACTCCACTGACAAAACACTTACCTCGAATGGGGACACAACCGCTTCTGCACTACGTCCCTTGTCCTCTTCAACGGCGGTGGTGGCGGCGGTGGCACGGCCTTCGTGTCTAACGATGTCGGTCGGCCCTCGCCGGACTTCGGCGCCCCCTCGACCCTCTATGAAGGTGGTTGCGTCACCCCTGCCGCCGCCTGCTCTACCTCCGCCGTCGAGCCCACTGGGCTGATGGCGTGCTTCCCCAACGCCCGTGCCTCGGGCATGTCGGCCTCGGCCTCGAGGCCGACGATCGCCAGCTCCAAGGCGCCCTCTACTCCTCCTCCTAGGAATGCCGGGCCGCTCGCCGATGCCCCAAACGTTGTCCCCCTAACATCAGGGAGATGGTCTAGGGTACCCCGCCCTGCCTCGCTCTCATCGTCATCGCTCGAGGAATCCGACAACGACGGTGACGGAGATGGCTCCACCGAGAGACCATCGTGCCTCTGCTGTCGATGACGTTTCTCCAGCTCTTCGCGCTCAAGGTTCTTCCTCTTACGCCTTGCCTCCTCGACGTCTTTCCGCTTCTTCTACGCCTCGGCATGCGCCCTGTTCACCACCCGCCGCTTTGCATCCTCAGGAACGGGCGACGGGGAGGCTCGCACATCCCTCATCCCCTGTAGGAACGACGAACGCCAATAAGGGAACAGGAAAATGCAAGGAGCAAGGAGGCGTCAGGGGCCGTAGCGGCGCGTGACTTACTAGAGAGAGGTACCCCTACGACGGGCGCATCGGGAACAGGACAGACCAATGCTCCTCAGCCACCCCTCTACTGTCTCTCTCACCCGACGTAGAATCTCCTTGTCGGAGAGGGCGACGGCGGACATCTGGACGCCATCGATTGGCTCGTCCGGTGTCATCTCGAACAGGCGCTGCCACCGAGCCATCAGCGATAGCACACTCCGGTGGTGGAAGGCCGCCATGACCACAGTCGCGGTAAGGCCGTGGCTACACAGCCTCTCCAGCGCCTCCAGAAGCGGCCGTAGCTTGGGCTGATCAACCACCGGGACACCGTACCTCCACTTCTCTGGCTGGCTCTCCACGACCCGCCCGGTATAGGGAGGAAGCCCACCATCGTCGTTGCGGAGGTAAAACCAGCTGTTGTACCAGCGATGGTTGGACGACGCGAGCTGGGCCAAGATATAGAGGAGCTGTCGGTCTTGGCGCACTTGGAGAGTGCAGCCGCCAGCCCTCATCGCCTTCCGCGTGCCCGTCGTGCCCGTCGGCTTGGTGGTGAGCCCCGCCCGAAAGAGATGGAGCCACAGCTCCTAGTGGGGGGCAATGCCCAGGTACCCCTCATAGACGGCGACGAAGATGGCTGCCTCCATGATGGAGTTGGGGTTGAAGTTTTGGAGCTCCACGACATAGTAGTGCAGGAGCGCCCGCATGAACCGGTCCGTCGGTAGGCCGAGACCATGCTCATGGAAGGCCATGAAGCTCACAATGTAGCCATCACGCGGCCTCGGCTCCGGCTCGTCCCCCGGAGCAATCCACTCTAGTCTGTTGGGGTTGGTAACCGGGCGGAGGAGGCCATCATCAACAAGCGACTGCAGCGTCGCCGTGGACACGTCAGACGGACCCCAAGGATCCACCTAAATGACAACAGTGCCACCGGCCATGGATGCGGTGGAGAATGCGGCTACGGTGGTAAGGCGAGCTTTCGCTATCTCTCTCTCTCTCTTTCTTTCTCTCTCTTCCTCCCCCTTCTCCCTTCTTCTCCCGGCGCTCTCAGTTCTTAGCAACCGCTTGAGGGCAGAGAGGATGAACGTATGCAGGCAGGGTGAGGAGGGGAGGGGTGAGGCTCGACTAAAGATGGCAACGGGGAATTCCCCGTCGGAGGATAAGCCACCATCCCCGTCCCCGCGGGGGGGAATTTTCCTCGGCCCCGTCCCCATGAACAACCACGGGGAGCCTTCCTTCCCCATCCCCGATCCCCGGCGGGGATTTCGTCCCCGCGGGGATCCCCGTCCCTGATACAACAACATACATAGGCATAAATCTTGCAAGGTTGATAGATTCACACATGCATAAATCTAGCAGCAAGGTTCATAGATTCATAAAAGATCACATATTCATAAATCATGTGATACTCATTAGTCTAATCAATCTAGCAACATAGTCTTGTGTGTATATATACTTCGGGGCTAATGGGCCTTTTCTTACATGGGCCTTGCGCCCTTGGCTACTGCGATTCGATGGTGCTGCTTCACGGGGCGGGGATGCGGGGATCGGGGTCGGGGACCAGGGTACCATCCCCATCCCCGCCATCCCCGACGGGGACAACAATTCTACCAATTCCATCCCCGTGGGGATCAATTCTCCACCATCCCCATCCCCTAATGGAAGAATTCCCCGCGGCGAATCGGGGATCGGGTCCCCGTTGCCATCTTTAGGCTCGACACGTATTTATGAGGGAAGAGGGCGAAACGGACGAGCGACGAAACCGGGGAAGTTTCCCTCAGATCTGGCACAATTAATCCAGATCCGATTAAACCGCCCACGCGTTCACCTTTTCCTTATTAACCGCACATGCACAGTAACGTCCCATCCGCAGACATCACGTCGCATCCGACCGCAGCGACGGTAGGCGCTGTTCCGTCTCCCCGAGAAACTGCCTCAAAAGGCGCGCCCACCGTTGTCAGCCGATGGGAGGGGAATATCCCCCACCTGATTTCTTTCAGACTAAGGAACTGGGCACCGAGCCCGTTACGGTCCAGGGGTTCGAAGGCTAGGCCCTCGAGGGTCTCGATAGCCGCCCTAGGACAAATAGAGTCGGGGATGACTATGGGCGAGCCCGTACATGGCCGAGGCCCGAGCAAACGATCGCTCAGGATGCCCTAAGTCGTGTCCGAGACCAGTAGGGAAGTCTCTGAATGGGATCCCATCGTAGGGAGGCACCGAGCCCCCAAGGCCAATCAAACAGCCCTGGGACCCACTAGAGAAGCCCTCTGGTACTTTTGGTGTGCGTCTCTAGACCACTTGCCGACCCCTATTGAATGGGGCATGGGCCTCCACTTGGACTTACCCGATAACAGCTCACCGGAGGTGTCACTGCTCGCGCCCACCGAGGGTAGCCTGGCATAGTCCACCCCTCCTTCTGAACAAAAAGGATGCGTGAGGGCCACACAAAAAAGATAGGGAAACTCCTAATCGCCCTCTTGCTCCACGTAGAGGCTCGGGGGCTCTTCCTGCATATACGCCGAGGCCCGAGAACCCGAACTCGCACTCAGGGGCTCAGCAAAATGCGATAAAGGGCACCGAGCCTGTTACGGTCTAGGGGTTCGAAGGTTGGGCCCCCAAGGGTTTTAACAGCCGCCCTAGGATAGCAGAGTCAGGGATGACTATGGGCGAGCCCGTACATGGCTGAGGCCTGAGCAAGTGATTGCCCGGGATGCCCTAAGTCATGTTCGAGACCAGCAGGGAGGTCTCTGAATGGGATCCCACCATAGGAAGGCACCGAGCCCCCAGGGCCAATCGAACGGCCCTAGGACCCACTAGAGAAGTCCTCTAGTACTTTTGGAGTGCGTCTCTGGACCACCAGCTGACCCCTATCGAATGGGGCATGGGCCTCCACTTGGACTTACCCGATAACAGCTCACCGGAGGTGTCCCTGCTCGCGCTCACCAAGGGTAGCCTGGCATACTCCACGCCTCCTTTCGAACAAAAAAGATGCGCGAGGGCCGCACAAAAAAGACAGGGAAACTCCTGATCACCCTCTTGATCCGCACAGAGGCTCGGGGGCTCTTCCTACAACCAAGTCGAGACCCAGCGACCCGAACTTGCACTCAGGGGTTCAGCGAACGCGATAAAACCCCTCGCTCAACACGTAAAAAGCCCCTGGAGGAATAAATCCACTCCTCTAGGGCCTTGGGGGCTACACCCGGCGGGTGCGCTCGCACGCACCCACCGGGGCCTCGAGTATGAAATACCATCCCGCCAGAAGCTGCCACGAGCCAAGTCTCATCAAAACCTTAGGAAGAGCGCTCACACTCTCCTCGAGGCTCGGAGGCTACTGTCGTGTACCATAAAAAGGGGTCCCCTAAGCAAGAACTAAAAAATCGCTTAGACCCTATAAAAATCAAAGCCAAGAGACAACTACTGGCTAACCCCCACCTTATCTGAGGCTCGGCTTGACCGCCTGGCCCACCTCGAACAGTTTTCCGACTCGCCCGAGGCCCCAACCGTAAGGCCTCGGATGAGGTGCCGATTCTCCGCCTCGCTCGAGGCCCCGCACGCAAGGCCTCGAATGAGGTGCCGATTCTCCGACTCGCCCGAGGCCCTGCCCGTAAGGCCTTGGACAAGGTACCGATTCTCCGCCTTACTCGAGACCCCGCACGTAAGGCCTCGGACGAGGTACCGATTCTCCACCTTGCTCGAGACCCCGCACGTGAGGCCTCGGACGAGGTACCAATTCTCCGCCTCGCTCGAGGCCGGCTCGGCAGTTACCCCATCACCGCCGCCTCGACCGGGACGTCACGTCCAGCTAACGCGGACAACCACTCCTGCGATGTTAGCCGAACGATGGCTCGACACAGTGGAGTGACCGACAAGATGGGAGTCGCATCAACGCCATGCCGTCCAGGACAGGACGGGGCGGGGGTTATCGGCCGTTGTGCTTGGCTCTATGCCCACGACTGACACCCAGGCGGCACTGTGCTGCCTAACCCCACCTGCTCTGAGGATAGTGCGGCGTGGAGAGTCGTGTCCGGGTCCCAGTAGCCTCAGAATTAGTGTATAGGACCAACTGCTCCCTCTGAGCCTCGGCCATCCGCTTCGGGGTCTCGGTAGCCTCGGGATTCGTGCCCACCGAGCCCCCATGATGGTTCAGCCTCTGCACCAACTGGGCCTCGGCTCTCTACGCTACCGACATGCAGCGACCGGCACATCATCCACAGTATGCGCCATGCCCTGCATCAAGCCATCATAGGAGCTCCCACGTCGCATAGGATCGGGCGTGACCGGTGCGTCGCTCCAGTACATCGAGGACAGGACCGCTCCATCGACCATGCCGCCACAGCGATGAGCTACAGGGCTCAGACATGCCGCCTCCATTCACAAAATGCCACGTAGCGCACACATGTATCGCCCCTGTCCCCCCTTCCACTATAAAAGGGAGTGACCGGGGCCATTTCTAGAGGCACGGACGCACGCACAGACGGAGACATCGCGCACACACACATGCGCAAGCAACGCGCAACACTCTGTAATACGCACACTCCTCCGCACTGCCTGAGATCAACATCTCAAGCAACCCACACCGCTCCACGCATAGACCTAGGACTAGCTCCCTCTCTCGCCCTGCTTGTAAACCCCTACTACAAGCACCTCGGTACAAGGAATACAAGATCGATCTCTCAGACTGGACGTAGGGCACCTATTGCCTGAACCAGTATAAATCTTGTGTCTCTTTGCATCACCATCCGAGATTAGGGACATGCAGTACATTTTCACTAGTTGGTTGAGGGCCCGCCGGTCCAAAACACCGACACCATCCTACTCACTCGTTTACATTCTTGCAAATTAGTTGTAGCAAGCTCTTTAGTGTAATTAGATTTGAGAGCTTGCTTTGCTATTTAAGTTTGCTTAGTGGAGCTCTTTAGAGTAGAAAGATTGAGAGCTCTTAGTGAGTAGTATCATAGCAAATTATGTGTCTAGCTATCATTGTAACTAGAATTGTTTGATAGGTGGCTTGCAACCCTTGTAGAGCTAGAGCAAGTTTGCATTTTCCTATTTGTCATACTAATCAAATTGCTCTAGTTGATTTATAATTTTTTAAATAGGCTATTCACCCCCTCTAGCCATATTAGGACCTTTCAGCTATCGGGCTAGAAGGGTCGCTGCCGGCCCTTTTCTTTTTCTAATGCATTTTCTAATTTAATTTCTAAGATAAACTTGTAAATTCAATATAAAATTGTGTAGTTAACCAAAAATTATGAAACCAATTTTGTTAAGTTCCTAAAATCATAATCTATCTGCTATTATGTTTTGTTCACATAGTTTTATAATATTTTCAGGAGCTATCTAATTAATTTGAGATGCTTAATATTGTTAAAATATAAACTTGTACGAATTTTTGTGATAAATTGGTGTTAGTGTTGGCTCTGAAGCTTTCATAGTAAATTCCTAACATTATTAGGTGCTCACTGTAATTTTTATAGCTCCATAATAATTAGTTTGCTAGGATAGATAAATGAACCCTAGTTTGAAAATATGTTTAATCAATAAAATACCGAAACACCTTGGGATTTTAGAACTAAAATATTTTTCTAGAGACAAAGCATTACTTGGCGACATGGATACGTAGTCTAGCACGTTAGGTATTAGAGCTATCTCGTTAGCTTGCGAAGCGTAATCGTATTTCTTAGAGTTTCGGTTTCCGTTGATTATTTACGTCTCTATATTGCATCCACGTATATCATAATAGAACCAACGATGGATCATGGAAATGATCTGAGTAGCGGAAAAGATGATGCCTTGATGATCGTGTCACCATGATGGAATGCTAACTTTTGGTTATATATTACACAAGCAAGTCCCGGTGCATAACCCCTATTATTCTGTACTTTATTTTATGCTTGTGCATTAGGTTTTTAGGAGTTGAATGAAACCACTTGCATATATATATCCTGATCCTATGAGTCCTACTAGTATGCCAGGATCGTGTAAATTGCTATGCTGTAGGATCCGGTAGAAGTCGAGTGATTACCTGTCACTCGCGAGAGATAGAAAATATATTATTGTTGTTATTATATTACTATCACATGTAATATATATGGATGATGATTGGAGATTGAACGGAATGGTACTTTGGATCTGGTCTTGGTTAGGCATTCGAGCGAGGTTCGGATTGTACTTGTTCTGCCTGTGTCGATTGAGGACCGTCCGTTGCTGTAGATGGTAGTCAGGTCACAGACTAATTATCCGGAGCACATACTTGCTTATGGGAGCGGGAAGGCTCGTTCGCTCTTGTCGCGGGTTCCGGCTCTTTCCAGACCGATTGATTGGAGACGGGGAAAGGTAGAGGTCTAAACACCATACTGAGACCGGGTCTCAAGTGTGGAGGGCTTGGAGCCCAAGTTTGGATGGGGACCCAGAACCCGTGACAGGAGTGGAATGGGTTGGTCTTGTTTGTGTCTGGGGTACAAACAGGACGTGTGTTTCAGGGTACCCAGCTGGGATACATTGGTTCGCGAATCGCCGTTTCTATGAGACCATACCGACTTGTCTACGGTCTGGCACCGTAGTAAAAACTGGAATATTAAAGATGATAAAATGGTTCTGATTGCTTACCACCTGCTTGAAAGTAGCATAAGTGCTTACATAGAATGGATAGTTAATGAACTAACGATGACTGCTAATAAAATCGAATAAAAAGACGCACGTTTAGTAATGCTTCCGCAGATGCCATAACCCATAAGCCAAATGAGCCTTTCATATCCTTAGAGTCTTTTATTTTTTTCTGTCGGGTAAGTCTTGCTGAGTACAATCGAGTACTCAGGGTTTTATTCCCCCTGTTGCAGGTGATCGGAGGATACTTAGAGTTGACTCTTGTGTGTGGAAACCTCCTGGTGGGCTCAGAGAGGATTCTTTTTTTTCGCTACGACCGCAGTGTTTATTTATAACCCTTGCTAAAGATTTTTATAAGAAAAGATGTAAAATCTGATAGCATCTCTTGTATAAAAATGTCCACTATGTTAATGCTCCACCATGTCATTAAATTAACCTTGCTTCCTCTGTAACTTTGATAACATTGTTATATTCCGCTGTTATAATTAATTGAGGTAATATTCTGGTACTGTAATAAAGTGATGTAAGAAATGACTTAAGAATGTTGTAAGCTTTATTATCTCATTTATGGTCCTGATGGAAAAATGTGATTTTTGAGTTCTCCCTTAGGGTGTGCTCGACGGAACTGCGTAGTTTAGTGTCCTTTCTTGAGTACTTAGTGTCTAATGAAAGACAAGTACTCCTGTGAAACATTGGATTAGATGGTTCTGCCACACTCCCCAATACCAGCAACACCGGCCGCTCCAGGGTCCGGACAACGTGCCACCGCCGTCCTACGAACCTGTCGCTATGTCGTCATGGTTACAACAACAGTCCTCCTCTCATATTTATGAGGAGACGGGATTACGCAGTCCTACTCCAACTTTACTCTATACTGCCAAATACAACTTAGAGTCCTAACGTAATCAAACTAGTACATAATATACACATATTCTAACAAATGCCATACAAGGTTGTAGTCCTATTGCTGAAGAGGAGTTTGCTGAAACTGAGAACAGCCGAAGAAGCAGCAACAGTTCATTACTTGAAGATGGTGAGATAGAAGAAGAGCACGGCGCCTCCCCAGTGGCTGCAGAGAAGTTTGCTGAAACCGAGAACAGCCGAAGAAGCAACAGTTCATTACTTGAAGATGGCGAGATAGAAGAAGAGCACGGCACCTCCCCTGTGGCTGCAGAGAAGTTTGCTGAAACCGTCAACAGTACAGGATCTGCCAATGGCCAATGCGTCAGAAGCAGCCTGGCTCCTGCCGTCCATCCCGAGCCATCGAAGCCGCAACCAGCTGCACAAGGCACTGTTCGTCATTTCTATGCCAAGGGTTATGAGAAGAAGCGCGAGAGGGCTGTGGCTGCACAAGGCACCGTTGGTCATTTCTCTGCCAAAGCTTTTGAGAAGAAGCGCGAGAGGCAGAGAGCCTACAAAAAGCTAGAAGAGATGGAGAGGAACGCGAAGGCGAAGCCCATCTTCGACTGGATACACCCGAGACACCTGAGGCAGCTAGGGATCACCACCCCGGTGGAGTACGCTGTCACCTCGGAGCGGCGTTTTCCTGCTCGTCGTGGCTGCCCGGTGCAGAGTCTACTTGGGCTCTTCTTGAAAGCAGAGTACCAGACCACGGAGATGGCAAAGGAGCCACTAGATACTCAAGACCTATTGGAAACTTATTACAGTAGATTAATGTATTAGTGTTTATGTAATCCGGCTGTACTTTCTGTACTCGTGATGTTGTAATCTGTATGCTGTTGAGTGTTGAGCCCTACCAAAGCTTATCGAGCATGATCAGTCTAGTGAACCTGATGTATATGTCTACCTTGAAAAAAAAAGGACGTAATCAGTGGAGAGAGCTCCCGCTCTGTGCGGGGTCTGAAGAAGAATGTTAGTGGCAAGCTTTACCCTCGCCTGTGCAATGCGAGGAGATCACGACTCGAACTCGGGACCTTTCAGTCACAGACGGTAAGACTCTACCACTTGCGCCAGACCCGCCCTTCGTATGTCTACCTTGAAACCAGTTAATATTGCGTCATTATGTTATATGCTGAGAAAACTGTAAAGTAACAGCGCAAGTCATGATAAACTTACACAAAGACAATGAAACATGCTGAAGCTAGGGTTTTTTTTTTTGGTTAGTTACTTACGGAGTATACAGCAAATCTCTTTTGCAAACTCACGAATATAAGCATCTTATATTGATTTCATCAAGTTTTCATACAAAGACTATTTAGTTGATAGCCAAAATTTCGTTTCTGTGATCTGAATACACATTGCTTTTGTCCATTGCTGGAGCTATTGGTATGCCCAAATATTATGACTGGGTAACAGGCGCTACACTGTTTTTATGAACAAAAGCATTTCTTAACCACGAAAAGGTTGTTTCCTTATTGCGTCCAACTTCAAAGCCATCTCTTGTGCCAAACTTATTCTCCCTCCTTCAACAAGAGCTTCCTTCAAATTACTGAAAAGCTGACCAGGTGGCCTAATTCCTTTGTCCAGCATCTCCTGGAAATATACACAAGCTTCTTCGAGCCTGTTCTCAATGCATAACCCATTGATCAATGCCGAAAACATATGCATACATGGGAGGACACCTCTCTCCCCCATTTGCTTCCACACCTTCAATGCCATATCAACTCTTCCGTTACTACAGAACATGCCAACCATCATTGTATATGTATTGAGCTGAGGCTCACAGCCGTCCATTCCCATTCTCTGAAATATATTATAAGCCTCCTCAAATTTCTGTGATTTTATCAGATAATGAAGAATTACATCATAAGTACGGGAATTTGGGCCAATTTTACACTTCCTCATCTCCTCAACCATCTTGAAAGCATGCTGAAACTTTGAGGCTCTGCAGTAAGCTCCAACAACCGCATTGCACGTAGGCACCTCCATGGGGAACCCACTTTTCTTATAATGCTCAAAGTACTTCAAAGCTTCATCAAGCCTCTCCTCTGAGCCAAGGCCATTGATAAGCATGCAGTAAACATGAGGACTTGGCATGCAACCACTTGCTTCCATCTCGTAGAACACCTTGATGGCCTCATCACATTTGCCAGACTTGCAGAAGGCGCTAATCAGCATCCCGTAGGCAACAACATCAGGCCTAATGCCAGCATCAATCATTTCTTGGTACATTGTTTTCACCATCAATAGATCTTTCTCATGGCCCCATCCTTCCATGAGGACAGTGTAGGTTTTCAAATCAGGTACAAACTTACCCTTCCTCTTCATCTCCTTATAGATGGCTTGTGCCTTCTTCACTTGTTTGGATTTGCTTAGCGTGTCAATCAGCCAGTTGTAATCCGACAACTCAGTTTTAAGCCCAAAAACGCTCATCTTCTCGAATGTCTCAACAGCATCTTTGACCTTTCTAGCCCGAGCATACCTTCGAACGATGAGCTTGAATGTGTCCTTAGACAGCAAGCCCCGGCACCGCATGGTCTCCACCAAGCTCCACACCAGCCTGAACTGCTTGATCTTGCCAAGTGCCTCAATCAGGTTGTGGAAGCCCTCAGCCGTGTAACTGAAGCCCTCCTGCCTCTCTGCCCAGCGGAAGAAGGCAAGTGCTAGCATCCCAGCATTGCTCAAGTTCTTGAGCACTTCAGCTACCAGCTCTGGAGACATTGCCACCCCAAGCGCATCAAGCGTCGACGCAATCCTTGGTTCTGGTTGCGTGGACACAATACGACACACCATCTTAGCAGCCTCTGACATGCCCACAGGCGGGCCATCCCCAATGGCGTCGCTTGGTGCGACTGTGAATCGCAGTGGCACTGCACTGGCGTGCTCATCCGTGGACTGCCGAGCCATAGTACAAAACCCTGAAGTGTGCGTTCGGCCGAGCATCTGGCAGGCATGGCCAAACAGTGTGTGGCATGGCAGTTTTGGTGGAGCAGGAGGCGGAGGCATTTCGTCGAACAGTCCTTGTACATCAGTGGCGAGCGCGCAGGGTCCACTCCTCACGGAGCTACCGAGCAGGGTGGAGGCTGGGCGGGCGAGGCGATGCATCAAATCGTGGTTCTGAGAGGAGGGTTTGAGGGACAAATGATTTTGCAGTGACGGTGAGCGGTGGGAGGGCAATCAGGACGCGAGGGCGTGGCAGCACCGGCACTAGTGCTAGATGCCTAGATGCGAAAGCTCTTTGTCCTTCTACTATCCAAATAACTGCACAAACAAAATGAGTAACATGTCAGTTCACTAATTATATGCACAAAGTGCAGAGTAACATGTCGGTTACCAAAGTGTGCAACTCTAAATTATTGTAAACTTGTGGTTCAAACAGTAGTCTGCAAGACTGCAAATGATTAATTTCATAGTATTCTTGTGGTCTTATTTTACAAACTGTGACCAGTACCTAGTGAACTGCTTCCAAGCCCTCATGTGCCATATATGGCTGCCGGTGCTAGGGATTTACCTGTGATTCGACCAACCACATGCAACACCTTAGCACGTGGAAGTATTAAATAGAGCATTATATATCCAAAAAATCATCAGTAGGATCCTATATTTTTAGAGTATTGCTTATTTCACCCATGCATAGTTATTTTCATCTAAAACATTTCAAACAGGTAGCAATACTAACCAATTTTCTTCCAAGCTCATGTAACACATCCTTGTTAAACTTCAATGTGTACCCATAGCTTAGTTGTTATCTTGGAGCTCCACTTTTGGGAAACAGAACCTAGTTTGAACCTGAAAACTCGTCAGAAGAAGCAAGGTGATCAGGGAAGTAAACTGAAAGGAGTTAGAAATACATTTCCACCAAGTGTGTCATTAGCTACACACAAATTTCCATTCAGATTGTAGTTCACAAAGAAGACGATAAGAGGCAACAAATATGTTTGATAGCTGAAAGTGAAGATTCCCATTTTCTATTGTCCACAAATCAGCATCTAAGCTGAACCATTTGTGTCTAGGATGGCTAGCGGCCATTCAGTTACCATAATTCTTTCTACAAAAAGCATGCAAAGTACTTCTGATGCTGTGGAGAAAACACATATAAATATATCTTGTACCAACAAAGATCAAACATAGGAAAAAAGATAAACATCTTAAGAGGAGAAAGAAATATATCCCCTCTTATTTTGAAAATAAGCATGATTTGACAAGGTAGATCAGAGTGTCCACTTAAGAATGTTTATATCCCCCTCTTAGTTAGGCGTGCACAACCTCTGTTAGGTTCCTGGGCATGTCTGATTATAGATTATACAAAAACACATGTGAGATGGAAACTTTTCTAATCAATTCACCCACTGAAAATAGATATCATTCATCCACTAATTATGTGCAGGAAACAAAAATTCTATCCATTGTATGGAAAGCCTGCAACTTACAGTAGGACAAAGGGTATCAAGCAATAAAGCCCCAAAAAAGTCAACATTTGCAACCTCATCAAATGCTTAGCTGTTAGATAGAATACTGGTTGGTTACTTACGATCTAGAAGACCCCTTTTGTTAATAACTTCTTTATGGACCGGAAGACACAAGCAGAAGCACTGAGATGGATGAAGCTAAGACTTGGATGAAGATTCAGTTTGTATTTTGTGAAACTTTCTTCGATAGAACGGCGATTAGACCGGCTATGTTGTATGGAGCAGAATGTTGGCCTACAAAGATTCGACATGTTCAACAACTGAGTGTTGCAGAAATGCGTATGTTGCGATGGATTTGCGGTCACACAAGAATGGACCGAGTTCGGAACGATGATATACGTGATCACCTAGAGGTAGCACCAATTGAAGAAAAGCTTGTCCAACATCGGTTGAGGTGGTTTGGCCATGTCCAACGGAGACCTCCAGAGGTACCAGTGCATTGTGGAGTCCTAACCCAAGCTAATAATATGAGGAGAGGTAGAGGAAGACCAAAATTGACATGGGGGGAGGGAATAAAAAAAGATTTGAAAGCTTGGGATATACCTAGAGATCTATGTTTGAATAGGAGTACTTGGAAAGCAGCTATTGAAATGTCTGAACCGTGACTTGGGGCTCTTGGTGGGTTTCAACTCTAGCCTACCCCAACTTGCTTGGGACTGAAAGGCTATGTTGTTGTTGTTGTTGTTGTTGTTGTTGCTGCTGCTGCTGCTGTTGTTGTTCGATATAAACAGGTATCTGAAGTTAGCACAAACAGAGTCTAGTAGATATGTTTGATTTATTCCTTGAATGATGGTCTGTATCATCTCTTTCATACCAATGATCTCACGCCAATGGAGCAGGTTTCCAATGAATGATTTTTTATATTACCTCTTTTGCGACTGGATTGATGAAAAAGGATAATGAACCTATAAATGCAGCAGCTAAGGCCAACCTTTAAAATGCAGTAGCTAAGGCAAACCTTTAAATGCAGTAACCAAGGCAAAGCATCTTGCATGTGCAGTCAGTAACTAAGAATAAAGATGAAACTACAACTGGCGATATTGCAACTAATATTTTGCCAATGGACTTGAAATAGACAACAAGGACAGTTTAACACAACTGCTGATTTGTGGTATAGTTCATTGAAGTTATTTACATCTGAAACAGCTCCAGAAACTGAGCCCAATGCTCAATCCTCTGTTTGTCCCAGACCATAGTTAAAGAGAAGGAATAAAGCATCAGTGTACAGTCTCGCTGTAAATCCCTTTTCTGAACATTTTTTCCTCAACTGATTTAATTCGATTGAATCACTTGTACTTAGATCTTAAATCATATATACAGAGTCAACTTATTTTTATGCTATAGTTCATTTGATTTATTTGCATCTGAAACAGCTCCAGAAACTGAGCTCAATGCTCAATCCTGGTCGGTAGTCCCAGACCGTTAGGATTTAGGAGTTTCTTTTATCCACTAGTTCAAAGGATTCAAAGGAATATAGACACAGGGTAATATACTAATAGTTAACTCTAAAATAAGTAGACGTAGACTCTGGAACTGAATATAGACACGGGTACAAAGACGCAAAGCTAAAAGCAGGGAAAAAGACGTGATGGTGGTGGCGGCTTAAGATAGGGCAGCTCCAAATTTACAGGAATCACTCAAGTCACTCCACCAGATTGACCATCAATTAAAAAAAAAGGCATGCATTCCAATATATTGTAAAGCTGGAAAAGCAGTACAAATAAAAAAACAGCAGTGTTCTGAGGATTTTGTCGTGAAAATGACTGAACGTGTACTGAGCAGATGATCTTCAATATTGGTGAGGCAAGAGCTAGGCATCCAGTTAACCAATAAGCTAAACAGACACATGTATAATCAAAATAGTTAACTGATCGCTCTGCAATTTTTTCAGTTCCATCGAACTGGTAAGCTAAATCAACTGAATCCAAATAGATAACTGATCAAGGGGGCCTTGGTGTTCACCTTTCACTGCGGCAGCTCGGTGTCCCGACCTGATGGAGGGGGCCTTGGCATTCACCTTTCACTGTAGCCGCTATCACGGGGCTGTCAGTGCCGCATTCGGTGAGGCTTTGTACTGGCCTGATCCAGGCGTCTTCGTGCTAGTGGATAAGGAATCCGGCGGAGGAGGTGTGGCTCCAGTGGTAGACCTAGGATTTGAACCCAGGGTACGCCTAGCAAGAAATATAAAATGCAATACATATACATAATTCGGTAGATAGTTGGGTATATACAAGATTATTTAAATCGTTCGTTATACAAGTAGAAAATAACCAAAAAAAAGATAATATGTTTAAAAGGTCTCATATAATACCTTAGATTCAAAACTTGCGTAAATGAAAATATATATTCGCCCTGTTCTGCAGCACTACTTCAGCAGTACTTTTCAGCGAACATATAGTGTTTCTCTCACAATAAATCAGCATAAGCCAAATTTCAGCGAAACGGCCCTGCTCTTCATGCCTGAACTTCCTGACAACCAACAGACAAGCAGAAAATGGCACATCAGATCCACTTAACTGCGATGTTAAATCACAAATTAGGCTTTGATTTCATCCTAAGCTATGCAATGAGCAAACCACTGGCCATTAAAATATAGAATCACACACCAATTTCACAAATGCACAATCCCTAAGCACAATTTTACGATCCCTAATCCTGAAGGGAAGCAGACTCTTACTGACTCACCAGGGGGCAGGGGCAGTGGCTAGCGGCCAGCCGGATAGGGAGCGCTTCTGTGGAGGCGCGTCGGAGTCCTGGGGCGCCGTGCGTGGGCAGCTCAGTTGCTGCCGGCCGGCTGGAGCCTGGACGCCTGGAGCTGAGGGCGGTTGCAGAGCATTGGGGAGACGGAGATCGGGGTTAGCAGGGCCTGGGCGGGTCCATAGCTGTCGGCGGCCCGTCGTCTTCGCGTGGCGGTGGCTGGCGGCGGCGCAGCGGCGCGCCTGGCTCGGGAGTCGGCGCTGATGCTGTTGGGCCTTCGGGGGGAGACGAGGAACGGGCTAAAGATGGCAACGGGGAATTCCCCGTCGGAGGATAAGCCACCATCCCCGTCCCCGGGGGGAATTTTCCCCGGCCCCGTCCCCATGAACAACCACGGGGAGTCTTTCTTTCCCATCCCCTATCCCCGGCGGGGATTTCGTCCCCACGGGGATCCCCGTCCCCGATACAACAACATACATAAGCATAAATCTTGCAAGATTGACACATTCACACATGCATAAATCTAGCAGCAAGGTTCATAGATTCATAAAAGATCACATATTCATAAATCATGTGATACTCATTAGTCTAATCAATCTAGCAACATAGTCTTACGTGTATATATACTTCGGGGCTAATGGGCCTTTTCTTACATGGGCCTTGCGCCCTTGGCTACTGCGATTCGATGGTGCTGCTTCACGGGGCGGGGATGCGGGGATCGGGGTCGGGGACCAGGGTACCATCCCCGTCCCCGTCATCCCCGACGGGGACAACAATTCTACCAATTCCATCCCCGTAGGGATCAATTCTCCACCATCCTCATCCCCTAATGGAAGAATTCCCCGCGGGGAATCGGAGATCGGGTCCCCGTTGCCATCTTTAGAACGGGCACAATATCGACGCTTTTGAACAGCTGTTTGGGCTGTGTTTTCATATAAGTGGCACATTGATCAACCGGTGATCTCTAGTTATCGCGTAGCCACAGTTCGTCTAAACGGTCGTGTCAGCGGATTGATTTTTCTAGACAAAACTTGGTAATCTACGTTAAGTCATCTCATTTTTTTAAGTCTATTTTATGACTTAAGTACGCTATTCTTTCAATAATAAAAAATGCTAGCGCACGGAAGTTGTTTTCCATCGGACGCCGCTCGTACGCTTGATAAGCCCGCCCCGACGCCTGACCTACCCCCATCCGTGCACCCCGCCCCAGCTGGCGCACACCGCTCTATCCCCATCTGTTTGCCCCGCCCCTGTAGACGC
Source organism: Miscanthus floridulus (assembly GCF_019320115.1). Lineage (NCBI taxonomy): Eukaryota > Viridiplantae > Streptophyta > Magnoliopsida > Poales > Poaceae > Miscanthus > Miscanthus floridulus. The sequence continues at coordinate 40,076,851 of NC_089597.1, forward strand.
ACCCCCACTCCATCGTGCCCCCGACCACTAGCCCCAGCGCGCCACAAGCCACCTCCTCCAGTCACCAGCTCGCCGTGCCCCATTCACAGGCGCCCTCTGACTCTCCGAACAGCAAGAAACACGTGCAACATAAAATATGTGAATGCAACATACATCTAAAACAGATGAAACATCTAGAATATACACTTGCAACATATATGTGAAAACATATGCAACATCCAGATAGAACACTTGCTACTTGCAACATGAAAACACTGGTTGCAACCGAAGACTAAAACAGATGCAACATTTTGGAACATATTGTTGCAACATATGTGTGAAAACATATGCAACATCCAGATCAAAACGCTTGCAACATACGTATGGAAACAGATGAAACAGATTGAACAAACACTTGTAACATGCATCTGAAACACTTGCAACATGTGCAGCATCCCCGATATACTTTTACAACATCCATATGAAACAATTGCAATATGCCTCTGAAACGTCTGAAACAATTGAAACATACATTGCAACATAGGGGGAGAGCCCTGGGCCGGTTGATTCCGGGCGACGAGGTGGGAATCGGCGGCGAGCGGTTGTGCACGAGCACCACCCACTACTAGCACCAACGGCGCGCTCAAGCACCACCACCACCTGGGCCACCAGCACCGGGCTTGGCTCGGCAGCGACGGTGGGGGGATGAGAGCGGGGAGCGCCATGGCTGTCAGGGTGGGGGGAGCTCGGTTGCAGGGGTGAGAGAGGGCGTCGCGCTGGGGTGGGGAAGAGCCGCCCACTCCCCTGCAACACCACTATGCCATCTCCATAGATCTCGTGGGAGGCTAGGGGATCTCGCTCGTGCTCCATGGATCTCGCCGGGGTGGGGGAGAGGGCCGCAAATCTGCGGGCATTGGGGGCTCCTGATGAGGACGCCAGGGTGGGGGGATGTCGGGTGTGAAAGCATCTAGGCCCCTAGTTGGATTTCGGTGATTAATAACAATACAAGATTACTATGACTAATGTGTGTTTTGCAGATGCAATTAAGTTAGGTCATGGTAATGGAGATCAATTGGGCAATCAAAGTTGTCATGCCCCTACGATGAAAATCGTTTCGGTTTTCAAAGGATGGACGACAAGGTTAAGGATGACTAGTTCTAAGTGTCGTTTGGAGTTGGAGAGACACTTAGAGTAGTTTAGGACTTTGTTTTTTCCTTTGGCCATACTATTAAGGGGGGTATAGACGGATAGCTTGACCTAGGTGAGTCTAGTGAGTTAGGTGTGGTGCACACTTATTAAAACTAGCTCTAGGTAGCTCCTACGAATGCCTAAGATCCTTTGGAGCAAACCTCATTCACATATGATCGAGAGTTGGAAGCGAATGAAGGGTCAAATGCTGACCGGACGCTGGCTCCGGTGTGACCGGACGCTGGCCGCAGGGTCCGGTCAGTTCATTTGATCAACAGACTGCGTTCGGTGCGACCGGACGCTGGAGAGGTCAAGTGACCGGACGCTGAAAGGCAGCGTCTGGTCGACTCCAGTAAGGTTCTAGAGAAGGGAATCTGCGACCGGACGCGTCCGGTCAGTACTGACTGGACCCTGGGGGTTTAGCGTCCGGTCGAGTATAGTAAGGTTTTAGTAAGGGTTTATTGCGACCGGACATATCCGGTCAGTGGTGACCGGACCCTGCCAGCGTCCGGTCAACATATTTTCACTGGAATGCGGGTTGAACTGACCGGAGAGTCTGGTCAACACGACTGGAGCGTCCGGTCACCCCGCAGAATCTCATAACGGTTCGTTTTTTAGGCCGCCTTATAAATAGAAGCTCCACTCGTGTGTGGAGTCACTTTTGCTCATTCTAACAGCTGAGAAACACGTTTGTGAGTGCCAAGAAGAGCAAGATCCTAGTGAGGTGATTGAGATTTGAGAATCCAAGAGAATAGCCTCATTAGTGAATCAAGAGTAGCCAAGTGTGCATCCATCTTCTCATTAGGCTTCGCGTGGTCAAGTGAGAGTTTGTGCTTGTTACTCTTGGTGATCGCCATCACCTAGATGGCTTGGTGGTGATTGGGAGCTTGGTGATCACCCGGCGGAGCTTGTGGGTGACCCAACTCAAGTTGTGAGCGGCTTTGGATGATTCACCGCGATGGAGTGTCGAAGAATCAACCCATAGAGAGTACTTGATCCTTGCGCGGATCAAGGGGGAGCTACACCCTTGCGTGGGTGCTCCAACGAGGACTAGTGGGGAGTGGCGACTCTCCGATACCTCGGCAAAACATCGTCGCGTTCCTCTCTCTCTATTTACTTTGAGCAATTCAATACTTGTTCTTACATTCATAGAATTGCCATGCTAGAGTAAGTTTGGAACATAGGTTGCAAGTCCGTTGTGCGTTAGATTAATAAAAACACTTTTCTAGGCACAAGGGGTTAATTGGGCTAACCGTAGAATTTGATTATTACAAGAAAATTTAGAATTAGCGTAATTCACCCCTCCTCTTGGGCATCTTGATCCTTTCAATTGGTATCAGAGCCTCGTGCTCACGTTTTTAAGCTTAACCGCTTAGAGCAAGATGTTTTACGGGGATAGACCTCCTCCTATCTTTGAGGGAGATGACTTTTCATATTGGAAAATCCACATGGAGGCATACTTAGAAGCTCTAGACGTTGGTATTCTTAGAGCCGCTGTCGGTATGGGACCCACAGGATACCCCGTAAGGAAGGAAGAAGACCTAGTCCAATTAGGATTCTCTTCCTGTAAATCTTAGTAGTAGAATTACTCTGTAATCCTACTAGGAACTCTCGTTATAAACTGACTAGGATTCTGGCCTCCTAACTATATAAAGGAGGGTAGGGCACCTTGGATCGGGAGAGTTCAACAGAACAATTGTACGACATAACACTTCATAATCAATCCAACGCAAAGGCTAACTCTGACTGGACGTAGGGTTGTTACTCGATCTACGATCAAGGGCCTGAACCAGGATAAATCGACTGTCTCTTGCATTAACCATCAAGTCCAGCATACGCCGAAGCCCGAATATACTGCCCTGGGTACCCCTATGGCAGACTATCAGTGGTCAAACATCGACAGCTGGCGCGCCAGGTAGGGGCTTTCGGCGACTTTGCATCCGAGAGCTTGATGGACCTCAACAGCATGATCTTCTCAAAGGGATCGATCTTCATCTTCGATTCATGGATCTACAAGGCAGGCGACGACGGCAAGCTCCAAGGCCGTCTCCTTAAAGAATCAGATCATCATCAGGATTATCCTATTTCGACGATAACGACAGATTAGCTTGCCAGAAGATTTGCACAGCTCAATCCGACTCAGTTCTTGCAAGTTCACATATCCAATTCAAACTCAAGTTCTGCTTCCGAAACGAAGTCTTATCCGAGTTCTTTCAGAAAACCGAGTTCTTTTCTGACAAAGCTCCGGGACATGACATCAACTTGTCAAGAATACTACTCGGAATACACCCAGAATACTTCAAAGAAGTCAGGTCTTTTTCCGTTCGGACTCCACAACATGGCGACATCCTATCAGACATGGCACGAAGGATCCACTTATCCCATGCTTAGAATGTCACTGAAGGGAGCCCAGGAAGGTCTCGTTTTAACCATAACATCTCAAGACTGCATCATTCACTGGCCGGATATCGTTCCTAAGGATGACGACGCCCAACTAGTCGATGACGCGACAACAGCAATTCTACCCTACCAAGAAGGATATTCCATCTATAACTTTGAGACCTCTACTGAAGTCATCAACAGCTCTGCCAGTATAGAAATCAACAACAATGACAGAACAACTCACGCTAGAGAAGTACTCATGATTCGCCGTCCTCGATCACCATTGATCCCCCCAGAAGCACCCGATGTAAGGTCCTCAGATGAATCTGAGTCTAATATATCACCATTTATCCAGCGATACGATGGTGAGACTGAGAGCCAGAGGTAAGCAAGAGAAAGGAAGAACAAATTGAAACTAGGATGACAACGCCGTGCGAAACAGCGGAAAGACACCTTGATCAAATACGAATCAGACCTAGCCGAGTACAATAGAAGAAAATCAGAACGAGAAATCGAAGAAGGACGAGCAGCGAGTACTCCCTACGATAAGATTCGGGAGGCACTAGAAGAACTCAGGACAACCGCACACCCCAATGAGAAACAAAAATAGCTTCGAGATTTCCTCTGATCAACAATCTTTAAAACGAATGACGGAAAGGCAACATCTCATGAACAGGAAGACCAAAATCAAAGGAAGTCTGCTTTCGAAAGACTAGGACCAAGTGGAAGTCACAATGGAGGAAGCCGTAGGAATCACAGTCAAAATAACTGAGTCGAGCAACCAAGAAAGGACAGGAGCAGAGCACCTACTCAGACGGCCACACAAAACTACTCTTACCAAGATGACAGCTGGCAAGAAGGCAGCGCAGAATCTGAATATACAGAAGCCAGAACACACGATAGATTTCCCTGTTTTGCAAATAGACTTGCATTGATTCGACTACCTCACAAATTCAAGCCGTCCAACCACTCCAAATACGACGGCAAGACCGAACCAAAGCAATGGCTCAGGATTTACTCACAATCAATCGAACTAGCCGGAGGAGACGATGACATCAAAACCTTGTTCTTTCCCATGGCCCTAGAAACCATGCCGCTTCAATGGTTTGACAAATTAAATCCCGGATCAATCAGAAATTGGGAAGACTTACAAAGAGCTTTCTGTGAAAATTTTGCGGAAATTATTACACATCCAATCACCCAAGTAGAATTAAAAGGACTCAAGTAGAAAGGAGGTGAAAGTGAAACAACCTCCAATTTCCACGAAGGGAAATCCACAGCGTCGAAGTGTAATAAGACCGTTGTAGGTCATATTACCTAAATTCTAATCGAATATCACATCCATACAACGATAATATCAGAGTACAAGTAGTGCGGAATTACATAAATTATTACATCGCCACATTGGCCGAATCAAAAGTAGCATTCATTCAGAACAGCTTGAAGATAAGATCGCCAAACTCGAGCGTAGGCACGAACCCCTCAACCATCAAACTCCTCGGAGCTATACACCTCAGCAGAACCTGTGTGCCAAAATTTATTAGTACGATTTGTACTAGCCACTCCCAACCCTATGAACATTGCTTTATGGAAATTGGATGCAAGTTGGATATAATCAAAGGGACTTATAAAGCTAGGGTTTCCTATGCAGTAGCATATCAAGTATATAATAATAGTTGGTCGAGTTTTAACACCATTCCCATACACATTCCACCCCATTCCCTTTTCCGAGCCAGGTTTCGATCCTGGGATCGATATACCACCATCTCCATCAACACCATACCATCGCTCAGTCGACAGGCCAACTCCCTCTCGGCACTGCCTCAAGGCCCGTAGCCCCTGGCTACGACCGACACTCTCTCACGGGGGAAGAAAGAGAAGGACTCATCTCACTATCTAGTTTAAGCGAAACCCAGGAAAGGTCCATAGCCGACGAGTCAGCACATGTATCGATCGATCAACCATACACTCTGCAGAGGTTTTACATAACCACAAGATCTGCCTTCCTCGCTGACCGTCGTCAACTGGGCTGATTCCGGCCGCTTGCTAGCCTAGGATAATGCCACTCTACCATTCAGCCCTGGTTCACCCCAAGTCTAGTCTGGGGTGGCTGAAACTGTGAGTCATGAGCCAGGTCCACAAGGTCTCCATGAAGTCTCGAAAGGGTGTGGGGGAAATTCTCTGCGCCCTGTACCTCCTTACACTATCCGCTATCAACCTAGCAGTAGTGGCAATATCCTACCAAGTAGTCCGGCCGTCCCGCACCATGTAGGGCGAGTGGTACGTAAGGCTTCCTGGTGAATCTGAGTACTAGTAAGTCCTTAGGGTTGACCAAGCTAGAACGTCTTCATCAGGGTTTCCATTTACCGTGCCACCATAGCACCTCCACCCCGGGCTCCTCCCATCATAGGTTCACACCCAGGGCCACCTCATATACCATTTACCCACCATAGGTATCCATTCCAGGGGTGCCCAGGTAGCACCACATGGCATGACTTGCCCTAGGCTCGTCATATACTCCAACTTGGTCGACACAACCCTCACCCTTCACACACCCAAGTCACACACGCATCACTCTCCCCATAGTCCAGATAACACAAGTTTCCACCACGCATGTAGTATAAGCGTAGTAGAAATATAAGTAATGAAATATATAGCAGTAAGCGTGTGTTTAGCCTAATAGCAGGGTATGCAGGGGTAAGGTTGCGTCAAGGTAAAGGCCTTCAAGTAAGCATACTACCATGCAAGTCCTATCATAATCAGATCATAGCAGTAAAGTAAAGCAATAGCAGCTCTATATTAGCCATGCGTAATAGGTGCTACGAGATTGGGTGGGATGTGGCACCTTTAGTGTAGTCATCTCCATACTCCTCACGGTACTCACGGTCCTCGTCTGCCTGGTTCTACTCCGAGTCTGCAAACGATCGCATTATAGTCGCGTTAGCAACGTCTATAGAATAGCATAAAGAAGCAATGAAAATTCAAAAGAGCCAAATGCACTCAAGCATGGGTTCATTCCGTAGAGCTCGATTTTAGATGAATTTTGGTCCTAGTTTCATATTTTTCTGAGGTCATATGAATTAGTTATGAATTTCTGAAGTTTAAATCATTTCTGAAAATGGAAAAGGCTGAATTAATCCTGGGCTGACACGTGTCATGATGTGACTGGTCCACGTGGCATGCTGACATCAGCATGATGTCATCGTCTCGGTTCCGAGCTGACAGGTGGGGTCCAGCTGACGTCAGCAACGTCATTAGTTCCGACAGGTGGGTCCAGGGACTCTTGGGTCACTGACATGTGGGTCCGGTCAAAGTCAACGTCAGTCAACGGCGAGTCAACGGTCAACGGTCTACGGTCAGGGTCACTGACATGTGGGGCCAGGGCTACTGACGTCAGCAGCTGATGTCATCGTGACGTCAGCATGACATCACCCTGGCTATGTTGGCTTCTGACATGTGGGTCCCGCGTGACGTCAGCATGATGTCAGCATCTGACATGTGGGTCCAGAGTGTCCGTGCCACTGACATGTGGGGCTAGGTCAACGGGCAACGTTGACCGGTCAACGGTCAACATGGGCTAGGTCTCAAACGGGCTCTGGCGGCTTCGGGTTGGACCGGTCTGGGCCGGGCCGGGCCGGACACGTGGCAAGCTGTGACGCTGCCACGTCACGACCTTGGGCCTTTACTGGGCTTTGTTCCTAGGCTGTGGCCGTGAACGTGGCTCATGGTGGACCCATGTACATGGTCCATGGACCTAAGGCAGGGTCTATGGTGGACCGAGTCCACCGTCTTTCCCCTCGGCTCGGCTCACGTGCACCGAGTGCAGGGCTGCGCTGCTCAACTCGCCCCTTCTCCTCTGTTTCTTCCACAACGACTTACACGCCGGTGGCGAGCATGCTGGTGAGCCTTAACAGCAGCGCTGGTGCACAATTGACGTGGGTGGAAGCTTCACCGAGCCTCGGCGTCTTCATTGGTGGGGTTAACACGGTGTGCGGGGTCCCGTGGTGTGCCGCCCACGACGGCGGTCCTTCCGGGCACGATGGTGGCATTGGTGAGGTGGCTACGGCCTCAGAGAAGCGTCTTGGTGGGGCATGTAGGCTTCTACGGATCCGTGGGGACATGGCGAGGGTGTCCAGGGCTCAAGGCGGGGCTTCAGGCTTCCTGGTGGCCGGTAGGGGCTCCCCGGCGGCCCCAGCGACATGGTGACGACGGCGAGGCATGCGGGTGCACTACGGGGCTCCAGCGGGGTGGTCACGGCATGGTCGCAGGTGTGCACGTGGGTGCGTGTGTTCCCAAAGGCCGGAGACGGCCCTGGCCTACGCGCTCCCGGTGTGGAGCGCCATGACCGACAAGGTGAGGTCCGGCGGCGAGCAGGGAGTGACCAGGAGGGGACTCACCGTTGGTGTCGACGGCGATAGGGTGGCGATGCAGTGGTGGTTCAAGGCCATGTAGCTCTAGAAGCCGTGCAGTGCCGACCCGCGATCGTGATGATGACGATGGCGTCACCCTTGGCTCCGACGACTTCGGCAGCACGCAGGGGCTCTGATCCTCCTGTCACGATCTCCTTCTCGGCCTCTACTCTCGGTGCGGTGCGGCTGCTGGGCCACCAAGCAGCAGCGGTGGCTGAGGGAGAGGCTAAGGCGCCGGGCGTGAGCGGCGTGCGGGCTGGCTTTATAGCCGAGCACCATGGCGCCAACGGCGTCTGGTATCGTGCGGTGGAGAGACGTGGGGCGCATCTGACGGTGGTGCGGGGTTGCGTGACCACGGCGCATGGGGGAGCAAGGCCATGCCCCGGGCATGACCCCCTGGCCCGCCCCTACCACCGCTGTCGGCCCTTGGTCACGTGGGCGGTTGAGCGTGGTGTGGAGAAGATGAACAGGGGAAAGCTGACGGGTGGGGCTCGGCAGGCAGTGACAGCAGGCGAAGCGGAGGGCGCACGGGCGTGCGGGCTGGCTGCTGGGCCTGCGCGAACTCGTGGGCCGGCCTACTGCTATGCGCTGGCAGGGCTGGCCGGCTACTGGCTGGGCCGTGAAGCCGAGCAGGCCTGCGAGGCCTTCTTCTTCCCCTTTTCTTTTTCTGTTTTAGTTTCCTTCTTCTTTATTTGAATTCAATTTTGATTTTTGAATTTGGATTCCAAATTAGTGCACCATATTCATTGGAGTTTTTGATATGAGGCCCACAACGTACTTATATAAATATTAGTAATTTATTTAGCTATTTTGTATAACAAAAATAGGTGTGGTTTTGTTATACAAAAATAGAATTAGTTTTTCTCTTTAAACCTTTATTCTTTGGTTTGAGTATTAATTATTTTATGGTTTATTACTTTATTGGAGTTGTTAAGCATATCATAACTCAAATGGAAATTCAAATCACATTTTGAATTAACAATGTATGCACTACTTTATTTGTTAGAATTTAAATAAACACAATTAACTAATGTCATGCCCTGCTTATGTGTTGACTTGGGTTGGGGTTAGACCTAATGCATCTCTTAGGTTGGGTTACTATACATGACACTCATCATCACATGGGAGTTTTTAAGAAAATTTTTTGTAGTTGGTATTTTTGGTGTATGGATTTTTGGGTTGTTACAGAAAGTCTCAGAAATTACTATCGATGATTTGGCGAACTACGAGCTCAAGTACATGACATCACACAACAAGAAGTAATCGAAGCTTTCTCTCACGGAATCATGGCTAGGTGGCAATTCCAAGACTTCTGCAAAGAAAACCCAAGAAATAATGAAGAATTCAGAAGAACAGTAGAAAAGATGATTACTGCGGAAGAAAAAACGAAAGAAAGATTCCCAGAAAGGAACAACAGAGACAACCCGGACAGGCAAAATCCTAGAAACAACAGGCATCAGGAGAGAAAGCGAGGTCCAGACAACACAGTAGCAATGACTGACAAATCAAAGAAATTTACTAAGCCCAGAAGATATGATGACATTGAGAACATGTGTTGCCCTTTGCACCCCAACGGGAGGCACACCATCAGAAATTGCTACACCTTCAACGAAAGGTACACTAGAAAAGATAGCAAGGGAAACAATAAAGAAGACAATCAGAAAAAAGAAGGAGACAACAATGATGACAAGGGATTCCAAAAATCCAGAGGGACAGTAGCAGTAATCTTTGCCGGGATTCCAGACTCTAGAAGCAAACATCAAGAAAAGTTAGCGCCACGAACAATTATGGCCGCAGAACCCGCTACACCAAGATATCTCAACTGGTCGGAGTACCCAATCCAATTCTCAAGAGAAGACCAGTGGACCAGCGTAGGAAACGCAGGCCATTACCCATTGGTTCTAGATCCAACCATTGCAGGCATGACTGTCACAAAAGTACTAATTGACGGAGGAGCAGGACTCAACATCATCTTTTCAGAAACTCTAAGGAAGATGGGACTACAACTCACTGGGATGATCACACCAACAAGCACACCTTTTTATGGCATAGTACCCGGCAAGGCAGCAATGCCACTTGGACAAATCACTCTACCGGTTACCTTTGGGACTGCCTCAAATTACCGCATAGAGTTCATCAAATTTGAAGTCACAGATTTTGATTCCTCATATCATGCAATTCTTGGGCGCCCAGCACTAGCAAAATTCATGGCAATACCGCATTATTCGTACCTGTTGCTTAAAATGCTAGGGCCAAATGGAGTTCTTTCTCTTTGGAGTGATTTAAAGCGCGCATTTGACTGCGATGTACAGGTGATCCAAATTGTGGCAAAGGCACAGGCAAACGATGGGAGAAAAGAAATAGCCACTATCGCCGCAGAAACAAGCCAAGAGGAACTAGAGATACCAGCTAAGAGACCAAGCATCCTAGCACCACCAAAAGAAGCCAACGTGAAGCAAATCGACCTAGGCACCGATGATCCTACAAAAACAGCAACCATTAGTGCCCACCTATCGGCAAAATAGGAACTCGCGCTCACCAACTTTCTTCGGGACAACAAGGACATTTTTGCTTGGAAGCCGGCCGACATGCCAGGGGTCCCAAGAGAGTTGGCTGAGCACGGAATTGATATCAATGAAGGCTCCAAGCCTGTAAAGCAACGACTATGATGATTCTCTCTAGACAAGAAGGCAGCAATTAAAAAGGAAATTAAAAAACTAATGGCAGCTGGATTCATCAGGGAAATTATCCATCCGAATTGGCTAGCAAATCCAGTTCTGGTACAGAAAAAGAACACAGACGAGTGGCGCATGTGTGTTGACTACACTGATCTCAACAAACACTGCCCAAAAGATCCGTTCGGGCTACCACGCATTGATCAGATAGTTGATTCAACAGCAGGATCTGCCCTATTATCTTTTCTCGATTGCTATTCCGGGTATCACCAGATCGCATTAAAGGAAAAAGACCAAAGCAAGACATCTTTCATCACTCCGTTTGGCGCCTACTGCTACAGAACAATGTTGTTTGGGCTCAAGAATGCTGGAGCCACTTACCAAAGAGCCATCCAAACATGCCTCGGTGATTAGATCGGCGAAAACATAGAAGCATACGTGGATGATGTGGTTGTAAAAACAAAGAACCCGGATACACTGATTGAAGACTTAAAACAAACCTTCAAAAACCTGAAGAGGTGGAGGTGGAAATTGAACCCAAACAAGTGTGTATTCGGAGTTCCCTCTGGACAACTACTCAGATTCTTGGTCAGTCATCGCGGAATCGAAGCAAGCACCAAGCAGATTCGAGCAACAACAGAGATGGGCCCTCCTCGAAACATCAAAGAAGTACAAAAACTAACAGGTTGCATGGCAGCACTCAACCGTTTCATATCAAGACTTGGCAAAAAAGGGTTGCCTTTCTTCAAACTACTAAAGAAGACAGACAAGTTTGAGTGGACAGAAGAAGCCAATGAAGCTTTCAAGAAACTTAAGGCATACCTCACCTCCTCACTAGTCCTCACACCTCCAAAGAAAGACAAAGACATGATGCTATACATTACAGCAACTACTACTGTAGTCAGCACGATAATAGTAGTGGAAAGAGAAGAAGAAGGGCGCGTATATAAAGTACAATACCCAGTATACTATATCAACGAAGTGCTATCAGAATAAAAAAATATGGTATCCGCATGTGCAAAAACTACTCTACACCCTACTGATTACTTCACGCAAGCTTCGTCACTACTTTGAGAGCCACAAGATTACCGTGGTGATAGATTTCCCACTAGGAGACATCTTACGCAACAAAGATGCAACAGGACGCATATCCAAGTGGGCGGTTGAACTCGGTGCTCTCAACATCGATTTCACCCCATGGAAAGCAATTAAATCTCAAGCCCTTGCTGATTTTGTTGCCGAATGGATAGAAAATCAACAACCCATATCAAGCGCCATCCTTGATCATTGAAAGATGTACTTTGATGGATCACTTAAGCTAGGCGGAGCGGGCACAGGCGTCCTCCTAATTTCACTAGATGGAAGACAACTAAAGTATGTCCTTTAGATATTATGGCAAGCCACCAACAATGAAGCAGAATATGAAGCTCTCATACACGGGCTAAGAGTGGCTATTACACTCGGAATCAAGTGACTACTCGTATACGGCAATTCGGCAATAGTCATCAACCAAGTCAACAAAGATTGGGATTGCATCAAAGAGAACATGGGTGCCTACTGTGCTGAAATTCGAAAACTCAAAAAACACTTCCAAGGACTAGAAATTCTACATGTCCTGTGGGACTCCAACATTGCAGCAGATGTTCTTGCTAAGCTTGAATCCGACAGGGCAGAAGTCCCACTCGGCGTATTCATAGAGGAGTTATCAGCTCCTTCTATCAAACAACCCAGTGAGACAATAACAGAACTCACAGCCAAAGGCAACCAGATATTGGTGATCAACACATCATGGACACAGGTTTTTATTGATTACATCAAAGAGAATAAGTTGTCAGCAGAAAAACAGCAAGCCACACAAGTCGTCTGCAGAAGCAAGAATTACGTCCTAGTAGGAGACAAGCTATACAGAAGAGCCGCATCATCAGGAGTACTCCTAAAATGTGTCTCATTCGAAGAAGGCAAACAAATCCCAGATGAAATACACTTAGGCTGCTGTGGAAATCACACCGCTTCAAGAACACTAGTCAGCAAAGCATTCCGCACTGGTTTCTACTGGCCAACCGCTTTAAAAGACGTAGAAGAACTCGTTAGAAGATGCAAAAGTTGTCAGATGTTTGCAAGACAAGCTCATGTGCCAACCCACAACCTCATCTGCATTCCACCCGCTTGGCCTTTCTCCTGCTGGGGGCTGGATCAAGTGGGACCTCTCAAGAAAGCAAAGGGCGGTTTCGAGTACATCTTTGTAGCAATCGACAAGTTCACCAAGTGGATCGAATACAAACCACTCGCAAAATATAGCGCAGCCAAAACAGTCGAGTTCATCCAATATATTATGCACCGCTTCGGCATGCCCAATCGAATCATCACAGATTTGGGTTCTCCCTTCACAGCTACAGAATTCAAAAGTTGGGCACAGGATTATGGTTTCAGTATAGATTATGCATCAGTCGCACATCTAGAAGCCAACGGACAGGTGGTAAGGGCCAATGGACTCATACTAGCCGGATTAAAACCAAGATTATATGAAGAACTAGTAGACTATGGGGCAAAATGGATCGAAGAATTACCCAAAGTTGTATGGGGGCTACGGACTCAAATAAGCAAAGCCACCGGATACTCATCTTTCTTCCTAGTATATGGATCAGAAGCCGTACTACCCGCAGACCTGATCTGGAAGTCACCAAGGATAGAACAATACGACGAAGGAGAAGCAGAACACACCCGAAGATTAGAACTTGACAGCACAGAAGAAGTCAGAGTAAACGCTACCCTGCAATCAGCGAAATACCTCCAAGGACTAAGACGCCATTACAACAAGAATACACAGTCTCGATCATTACAAATCGGAGACCTAGCACTAAGAAGAATACAAAAAACCGACGGACGCCACAAACTACTCAGTCCATGGGAAGGTCCTTTTATCGTCGCAAAAGTCATCGGACCAGGCACATACAAGCTCATAACTGAAGATGGAAAAGAAGTCAATAATACATGGCACATCAGTCAGCTACGAAGATTCTACGCATAAAAATAACTCAAGGGAGAATATGTATACAAGACACAAGAGACCAACGTTCATGATCAACAAAGATATCGTAGTGTACCATTGTAACACATCAATATTCATGAATAAAGATGATTATTTCTTGACAAACTTATATCTCATGGCTCCATCCGAGTTGTCTCTTAAAATGCAAAATGGCTGAAAATACGCCTGAGCATCCCGGCCGAGAACAAAATAGCTGAAAAAAACGCTTGAGCCCACCGATGAGGGTAGCTAAAAAGCTAACACCCGAAATAAAATGCAAAATGGCTGAAAAGATGCCTGAGCATCCCGGCCGAGAGCAAAATAGCTAAAAAAACACTTGAGCCCGCCGATGAGGGTAGCTAACAAGCTAACACTCGAAATAAAATGCAAAATGGCTGAAAAGACGCCTGAGCATCCCGACCGAGAGCAAAATAGTTGAGAAGACACTTGAGCCCACCGATGAGGGTAGCCAACAAGCTAACACCCAAAATAAAATGCAAAATGGCTGAAAAGACGCCTGAGCATCCCGACCGAGAGCAAAATAGTTGAAAAGACACTTGAGCCCGCTGATGAGGGTAGCTAATAAGCTAACACCCAAAATAAAATGCAAAATGGCTGAAAAGACGCCTGAGCATCCCGGCCGAGAGCAAAATAGTTGAAAAAACACTTGAGCCCGCCGATGAGGGTAGCTAACAAGCTAACACCCAAAATAAAATGCAAAATGGCTGAAAAGACGCCTGAGCATCCCGGCCGAGGGCAAAATAGTTGAAAAGACACTTAAGCCCACCGATGAGGGTAGCTAACAAGCTAACACCTAAAATAAAATAAAAAAGACTGAGACTAAGCCTAGGCATAAGACCAGAGCAATATCAAAAGCAAGACCCTCCAGCTACTTGTACCAAATACCAAGAGGCTCAGGGGCTACACTGGAGATAACCAAGAACGCAAAGATCTACATATAACGAGTTGTTTACAACTCAACAGGTCAAGAAAGGTTGTCAACACAAAAAATCTACACAGAACGAGTTGTTTACAGGGCACAAGAGAAGGCCAGACAAGCACTCGACAGATCAAGAGAGGTCGTCAACATGAGTTGTTTACTTAAACAGAAAAGTATTCGACAAATCGTCCGAAGAATAAGCAGGGCATCCAGGCAAAGAAGACATCAACAAAAAGGACTTTCATTCAAAAAAGAAGTATAATGTCATATTACAAGGCACGGGCATAAAAGTCAAATGCATCAAGCCTCATCATCAGGAGAAGGGAGGACGATATTAAGATTATCTACTATCCTACTAGTTAAGTCTTCAACTTCGGGCTCCGTCCTCTCAACAGCATCGATATATTCTTGACTATTAGATTCCTCTGCTATCTTGGACAAAGGAACCGCTGGAGCAAGAACCCGGACTTGGGCCAGAACATTCTTGGTACATAGTTGAGCGCACCTCTTCACAAACTCTTGGAAACAAGTCAGAATTTGAGGAATCAACTGAGCCCAAGATTGCCCGTCATCAGCTGGAGTTTGAAGAACATCGGCTACTAAACGAAAGGATTTCCACAAAGCCTTCCAGTTTTCAGTAGCTGTCGCCAACCTGCCAGACAAGTCTTTAATGGTTTTCTGGGCCTGCACAAGATCTCTATTAGCTACACGCCTAATCAACTTAGCAAGCGCAAGTTCCTCTTCAGCATGAGTAATTACCTCCTCAGCCTTGTTATGACTTATACGAACAAGAGTCTTCATTTCTTCAATGCCCTCCGAGAGTTTCTGCTTTTCAACCCGGAGAGCTAGACGAAGCAGCAGACAACAAGTCAGCGAAAAGGAAAGCTTCATTACAAAAAGAAACAAAAATAACTCTCAATACCATTGCACTCCTTCACGGCCTCCAAGTCCTTCACGGCCGCCGAGTTCTTTCAGGCCTCCTGAAGAGCGGCATCCCTCTGCTTCTTGATTTCAATAGCCCGGGCACGAAGAGATTTTTCTTCATCCTGATGCGTTTGACGCTCAGCCTCCAGCTCAGCCCGGAGGAGATCAAGACCAGCTTTCAGGGTGCTCACTTCAGAAGACAACTTTTTCTCGTTTTCAGACAAGAAAAAGAAGCCGGTGTGATCATGAGAGAAGGACTGAGCAAAAAGATACAAAGAAAAACAAAGAATAAGGACCAAAGAAAAGCAAACATCCAAAGAAGGAACGATGAAAAAGCTTACCTGGAGCTTTTCTCCAAAAGAAGTCGCAATGGATGACAAGTCTCCCCAGGCAACAGTTAATTCCGAAAGCCGATGAGTGGCATCGAACTGCTGCACCACATCATCGGCAAAAGGAGGACCGCCGGAAGCAAGAGAAGGAGAAGGAGAGCCCGGCCGAGGTGAAGAAGGAACGACCAGAGCGAGCTCCCGGGAAGCCAAGGCCAATCCCTTAGAAGGACCCGATGCAATGGCCATGGTCACCTCTAGGGCGGCCAAGTCTGCAATGGCGCCATCACCAGAGAGCCTAGCCACTTCACCAACAGTACACTGCGAGTCCTAAGGCTCGGTACTTGGTGGCACGGCAGAGGGCTGAGAAGAAGTTGATGAAGAAGCGAGAGAAGACGAAGGACTGAAAATTGATAAAAGGAATCGCCGATGAGAACCAGGAAAAAGGAGAACAGAAGCAAAAGGATGAAGCCAAAATCTACTCACCCGACCACCTTCTTCCTCACGAAGCCAAAAGAAGACCTTGCAGGGGGGACCACGGTGGCAAAAACATCCCCGCCACTTGGCGATAGGAGCGGTATAGCCAATATAGGAGCCCCGGAAGAAGCCAGCGCTGGAGCCGTAGAAGAACTTGGCAACGGAGGTGCGAAAGAGCTCGGTACCAAGGAACTCAACACCGGAGCTTCAGAAGAAGCCGGCGCAGGAGCCTCAGAAGAACTCGTACCCGACGTCTGGTTACTTCAAAAAGATCAAGACTAAAAGTCAAGACAAAGAGGAGAAATTCAATGGAAGGGGAATATGAAAACAACTCACCACCGCATGATAAGGGGTACTTCATCATCCTCTTCCCCCTCGGTCTCGACCAAGGCCACCAAAGCACCCGCTGAAAAAAAGAATAAAAGCACTCGGTTCAAGACAAAGACAAGAAAACAAAGGGACAAAGAGTATAAATATGCTCACCTAAGAGCATGCTAGCTACAACTGGAGTACCTAGAGGAGTACTTAGCTTGTGAGACTTCTTGGGAGCAGGCAGGCCAGATGAAGACCCATCCGTTCGCCCCCTCTTCGAGACACTATGAGGACCGTAGGGGACTAGACGAGGAACATATTCTTCATATACATCAATAAATCTAGAAGAAACTCCAGGAAACACTGTGGAGATTGGGGACTTACTGGTTGCAGGAGCTACGGTGAGTTCCTTCCCAGTTTCCGCCACGACAGGGGGAACAGCAAGAGAATGGATTGGGTCAACAAAGTTGCGCCCAAATTCCTGCAAAAAAGAATAAGACAACAAGACAAGGAAAAGTTAAACAAAGAAAGATACAGCAAGAATACATAAAGTACCCAAACGAAGAGAAAACAACTTACAGCTGGAGGCGGGTTGTTGGTAGAGAACTTAGAGACGATAGGCGGGACAATGCTCGCTCCTTTTAGCATCTTCTGGAGACGCTCGAGTACCTCCTCATCGGTTAGCTCAAGAGCTGGGACCATGCATGAAGGATCCTCAACCCCCGAGTACTCGAAGCCAAGGTGCTCTCGCTCCCTCAAAGGCTGAACTCAGCGATGAAGGAAACTCGAGACAATACCGAAACCGGTTAAACCTTGCTGCTTTAGCATACTAATCCTATCAAGGAATGGCTGGATTGCCTGGACCTCAGCGGGCGACATAGGGTTCTTATCCCATCGGTCATTAACCACGGGACCAGATCTAGAGTGGACAGCAAGGGAAGGAATCAGATTGGTGGCATAAAATTAGTCGGCACGCCAATCTCTTACAGAATCAACCAGGTCATAGTCAAAGAACTTGCTCTTAAGACCCTGGCGAAATTGAATCCCACAACCACTAAGAACGCTAGTTTCTTCACGGCGGGGTTGGGGTTTCAGACGAAAGAAGTAACGAAACAAAGAAAGAGAAGGGGGAATTCCAAGGAAAGCTTCACAAAGATGAACAAAGACAGAAAGGTGAAGGACTGCATTAGGAGCAAGATGGTTCAAGCAAATCCCAAAATAGCTGAAAAACTGATGAAGAAAAGCAGAGGCAGGAAGGCAGAGTCCAGCATGAAATGAAAGAGACAAAAAGGACAATCTCACCAGGACATGGGGCAGGGACCCGCTGCTCACCTGGAACTCTCCATTCAGCAATGGCCTTGCTCTGGATCAAACCATCGTTGACAAGCTCACGGAGCTGCTCCTCGGTGGTCGTCGGAGTCAGCCAAGACTTTTGAGCAGCCCTCATGGCAACAAACTCCTGATTTTCAATCACGGGGAGTGAAGATTCCTTGTCCACGAAGGAAGATTGGGACTTGCTTGTGGTTTTCTTCTTACCCATGTACTAACGGAGATGAAAAGCAATTGGGGGAAAAGAAAGCCTAGATGGCGACGCTAAAGACAGCGGCGGCAATGGCGATGGTGGAAGACTGAAGACTAGGATTTGAAGGCAAGAGAAAGGTAGTAAAGAAAAAGAAGATGAAGGGTCTTTAAATAGATTTTACAGCGTTAAAAACGGCCCACCAGGCCCGTTAAAGCACCGTGTGAGAACGCAATGGTCCATTTACTGACACAGCTAAAATGACGGAGGGCACAAATCCACACAACGGTACAATTCAACAGGCAGATTTCAGACTTATCCATCCAGCACTACTGCGGAGCTATCAGATAACTACAAGAATAACCCGACAACAAAGAAGAAAAAAAGGGCAACTTCACAAGGAACATAAGAACTCAGTTCTTACGAGAAGAACTCGGGAATATCATGAGCAACCGGAACTACAACAAAAAAGTAAATAACAACTCAGAAGACAAAGATTTCTTTCCATTAGAAGCGACTTCAAAAATAGAAGATTACAAATCTTACAAGACCCAACGTACTCGGTACCACGAAAAGCAAAGTAGCAAAGAAGAATATGGACACGGCTGGGCTCTGGAACGACTATGTGTCCCAAATTGCTACTCAGAAGGACAACCCGCCATCGGCTACACTGTTTTCTTCAAAGGACGGACGCAGTGCATCCAAGGCAGAAATCAACAGCACAGCAGGACAACATGGAGCAGAGAAGGCCGGCAGGCATCTGTCTACCCAAGATCGATGTGATGCTGGATATGGTGTTGATCTGCACCGGACAGTCTCAAGACAGGCGATGAAGATCAACCTAGAACTGCCAGATGAAGGAACGAAGTCCACATCACAAGACTTCCTCCAACTACTACCACGTACATCCTGGTACATTACTGCCGCGGGATTAGCCTACCTCTAATCTCTATCACAAGACCTCCTCCAACTACAACAAGGCACACAAGAACTACAGGACCTGCCCGAGGGCTACTCTACTTCACAAACTACCATGTTAGTGATCATAAAGGTTTCAACAGAATGTTCAATGGATGAAAGCAAGCACTCCGGGATGGTATTTATAGACCAAAGGAGCGGTGCACATGGACTAGGAGTACCAACAAAATAAGACTAACAAAGGACATAGTGAAAAGACATGACTCAATAATGGAAGACTTAGGCAAGAGGGAACAGTACTCGAAGACAAACATATTCAAAAGAATATACCGACATAGTACAACCCGTGAACAAAAGGCATTCAAACTCAAACACCACCATACAACTACATCTAACAACAGCAGACTACCAGAGAATATGCCAAAACCCTGCTTCCGAGTTCTTCCAAAACAAAAAAACCTGGATATATGCTCGAGGGGCTGCAAAAGAAGAGGTATATGGTTCTATCAAACAACTCAGATTCAAGACCCTCCAACTTTTTGTTCCAAATAGCAAGAGGCTCGGGGGCTACACTCAGTGAGTGCACTTTTTTCGAAAAAGTGCACGTCACCAAGAAGACTTCTTCAAGACAAGACCCTCTAGCTCCTTGTTCCAAATAGCAAGAGGCTCGGGGGCTACACCCAGATGGATGTACTTTTTCTTCAAAAAGCACACACCACTCGAAGATCTCAAGAAGCGCTACATGGTTTCACTCAAGAAAGCACTTGGACGATGCTTGTTCCTACTCGACAAGACCTGAAGGAACAAGATGAGATTTCTAGAACTCAACCATGAAGTGCTCGGGGGCTTGTCGGTACGGGACCCATAGGATACCCCGCAAGGAAGGAAGAAGACCTAGTCCAATTAGGATTCTCCTCCTATAAATCTTAGTAGTAGAATTACTCTGTAATCCTACTAGGAACTCTCGTTGTAAACTGACTAGAATTCTAGCCTCCTAACTATATAAAGGAGGGCAGGGCACCTTGGATCGGGAGAGTTCAATAGAACAATTGTATGACATAACACTTCATAATCAATCCAACGCAAAAGCTAACTCCGACTGGACGTAGGGTTGTTACTCGATCTGCGATCGAGGGCCTAAACCAGGATAAATCGACTGTCTCTTATGTTAACCATCAAGTCTAGCATACGCCAAAGCCCGAACATACTGCCCCGGGTACCCCCATGGCAGGCTATCGGTGGTCAAACATCGACAGCCACCTCACAAGGCTTCCCAAAACCTCGGGATGCTACTAACCTACAAGGCGATGAGGTTAATTATGAAAAATGGAATGCAAAGGCTCACAACACCATCTTTAGAGGCCTTTGC
Source organism: Miscanthus floridulus (assembly GCF_019320115.1). Lineage (NCBI taxonomy): Eukaryota > Viridiplantae > Streptophyta > Magnoliopsida > Poales > Poaceae > Miscanthus > Miscanthus floridulus. Next base: position 40,097,297 of record NC_089597.1, read on the forward strand.
AAAGATGTGTTCAACCGTGTAAGGAACCACAAAGACGCCCATGCACTATGGTCGGACGTTTGTGTGCTCCATGAGGGAACCAAGAGTGAGCGTGAGGAACGCTATCATCTTGTGATTAAAAAGCTAAATTCATTTGAAATGCTTCCCAAAGAAAGTGCTAATGAGATGTATTCTCGTTTAAATGTTTTTGTAGAGGAAGTTAATGGGCTTGGACTTACTCAAATGTCACCATCCGATGTTGTGAGAAAGATCTTGAGTGTCCTCCCCATTGACAAATATGGGCACATTGTGACCATGCTACATCAAGGTGATCTTTCCGCCGCTACACCGACACAAATCTTAGGAAAGATCAATGCTCATGAGATGTACATGCACATCATGCCACAAGATGGCTCACCCTCTACAAAGAAGAAAGAGAAGGACTTAGCATTCAAAGCTAGTCAAGATAAGGGCAAAGCAAGACTTGAGTATGAGAGCTCAAGTGATGAAGAAGATGATGAAGAAAGGCTTGCTCTCATGGTGAAGAAGACCGTCAAGATGCTAAAGAAGCTAAACAAGAGTGGCATCAAGTTTGATGGCAAGAAGAAGTTCTTCACTAGCTCAAGAAGAAAGCCAATCTCCGAGATGGATTGCTACAATTGTGGCAAACTTGGGCATCTAGCTCATCAATGCACAAAGCCCAAGAAAGACAAGTTCAATAACAAGAACAAGGGCAAGAAAGATGACTCAAGTAATGAAGATGAAGATGAGAAGAAAAAGAACAAGCCATACAAGAAGAGAGATGGTAAAAAGAGGGACATCTACAAGAAGAAGAAGAGTGGAAAGGCCTACATTGTCGGTGATTGGCTCACGGACATTGATTCATCAAGTGGATCATCCGATGATGATAGTGACAATGAGAAGGTGGCCGCCATTGCTATTGATCTTACATCTTCACCGCCACCATCGCCATCATCCTCTACACACCTATGCCTTATGGCCAAGGGTGAACACAAGATAACTAAGAATGATGATAGTAGTGATGATGAGCAAGCTAGTGATGATGATAGCGATAGCGAGTGGTTGAGTGCAATGACTATGATGAATATGTCAAGCTCAAGAACACAAATGAGAAGCTCATGAAAGATCTTAAAGAAATGAAAAGCCACAACACCATTGTGCTAGAAACTCTTGATCATGACAAAAAGTTGATTCTTGAGAATGAGAAGCTCAAAGAAGAAAATAAGAAGCTCAAGGAAGAGAAGAAAGATGATGCTCTAAAGGAAGAAAATAAGAAGCTCAAGTTGGAGAAAGAGCATCTCAAGATTGGATTGAGCAAGTTTGCTAGAGGCAAGCATCTCCAAAGTGAGCTACTCATGAACACCGTCATGAAGATGGATAGAAGTAGCATTGGATATGTGGCAAGTATAGAGAAGAAGAAGGCTCAAGTTCAACAACAACAATGAAAGCCAAAGCCAAAGCCAAAGAGATGTTTTGAGTGTGGACAAGAAGGCCACTTTGCTCATGAGTGTCAAACTCCACCGCCACAACCCTTGCCCAAGCATGCTAGACCCTTTGCCTTCAATGCTCACTACATGCTTAGAAAGGACTCTAGTGGAAAGATGAAAGTCATGTTCTTAGGTCTCCCCTAATAAGAATAGGCCTAAGAAGATTTGGGTGGCTAAGTCACTTGTTGAGAAGGTGAAGGGCCCTCAACAAGTTTGGATTCCTAAAGCTTGAATCTCTTGTGTATAGGTGAACTATAAGACCGGTGGAAGTCATTGGGTTATTGATAGTGGTTGCACTCAATATATGACCGGTGATCCTCGTATGTTCACCTCACTAGATGAAGAGGTAGATGGACAAGAGAAAATAACATTTAGAGATAACTCAAAGGGCAAGGTTAAAGGATTGGGCAAAGTGGCAATATCAAATGAGCATTCCATCTCCAATGTGCTCTATGTTGCTTCATTGATCTTCAACTTGCTATCCATTGGACAATTGTGTGATCTTGGCTTCCAATGCTTGTTCACCGAGAAGGAAGTTGTTGTATCCAAGGTAGATGACAATCAAGTGATATTCAATGGATTTAGATACAACTTATATCTAGTGGACTTTACCTCTGAAGATGCAAATTTGAAAACTTGCCTATTCACCAAAACAACACTTGGGTGGCTATGGCATAGAAGACTTGCTCATGTTGGGATGAGCCCACTCGAGAAGCTTATGAAGAATGATTTGGTGAGAGGGTTGAAGGATGTGAAGTTTGAGAAGGACAAGCTTTGTAGTGCATGTCAAGCCGATAAGCAAGTTGCAAATACTCATCCAACCAAAGCTTTCATGTCAACCACAAGAGTGCTAGAACTCCTACACATGGATTTATTTGGACCAACAACATACAAGAGTTTGGGAGGGAATCTCTATTGTCTTGTGATTGTTGATAACTATTCAAGGTATACATGGGTACTCTTCCTTCATGACAAATCCGAAGTTGCATCTTGCTTCAAGAAGTTTGCCAAGAGAGCTCAAAATGAATTTGAAGTGAAGCTCAAGAAGATAAGAAGTGACAATGGCAAAGAATTTGACAACACAAACATTGAAGCCTATTGTGATGAAGTTGGGATGAAGCATGAAGTCTCCGCAACTTATACTGCTCAACAAAATGGTGTAGTTGAGATGAAGAACCGGACTTTGATCACTCTTGCAAGGACAATGCTAGATGAGTACAACACCCCCGAAGCTCTATGGGCGGAAGCAATCAACACCGCATGTTATGCATCCAACCGTCTATTCCTTCAAAAGTTCCTTGGCAAGACTCCTTATGAGTTGCTCAATGGGAAGAAGCCAGACATCTCCTTTATGGTGTTTGGTTGCAAATGCTACATCTATAAGAAGCGGCAACACCTAGGGAAGTTCCAAAGACGTTGTGATATTGGTTTTCTTGTTGGTTACTCATCAAAGTCCAAAGCATATAGAGTATTTAATCATGCCACCGGCTTGGTTGAAGAAACATATGATGTGGAATTTGATGAATCTAACGGCTCCCAAGGAGCACATGAGAATCTTGATGATGTAGGTGATGAACCATTGAGGGAGGCTATGAAGAATATTCTGGTGGGAGACATCAAGCCAAAAGATGATGAAGATGATGTACAAGTCATTGATCAACCTTCTTCATCAAGTGTGCCACAAGATGGTGAGAAAGATGGGAGAGTAGAAAATGAAGATACTCATATCTCCCATGAGCAAATAGTGGTACAAGCACAAGATGTTGATGCTCCACAACCTCCTCCTCAAGTGGTCAATAGAAGAAATACACCTCTCCTACAAGATCATCCACAAGATCTCATCATAGGGAGTCCATCAAAGGGTGTAATGACTCGATCTCAAAAACTTGCTTCATTTATTGCTTATCACTCTTTTGTCTCTTTCTATGAGCCTACCAAGGTAGAAGAAGCTCTCAAAGATCTAGATTGGATCAATGCCATGCATGAAGAGTTGAACAACTTCACTCGCAATGAAGTTTGGACTCTTGAAGAGCGACCACAAGGTGCAAGAGTCATTGGAACAAAGTGGGTGTTTCATAACAAGCAAGATGATCAAGGTGTTGTTGTGAGGAACAAGGCAAGACTAGTTGCAAAGGGGTTCTCCCAAGTTGAAGGTTTGGATTTTGGGGAGACCTTTGCACTGGTTGCAAGATTAGAAGCCATTCGTATCCTACTTGCATATGCATCACATCATGAAATGAAACTATATCAAATGGATGTGAAAAGTGCATTTTTAAATGGCTTTATTAATGAACTAGTCTATGTTGATCAACCTCCCGGGTTTGAAGACCCTAGATATCCTAATCATGTTTATAGGTTGTCCAAGGCGTTATATGGGCTTAAGCAAGCCCCAAGAGCTTGGTATGAGCGCCTTCGGGACTTCCTCATTGAGAAGGGCTTCACTATTGGGAAGGTCAACACCACACTATTCACCAAGAAGCTTGATGGGCACATCTTCATTTATCAAGTATATGTTGATGATATCATCTTTGGATCATCAAATGAAGACTCATGCAAAGAATTTGGTGAATTGATGTCAAAGGAGTTTGAGATGTCCATGATTAGTGAGCTTACATTCTTTCTTGGTTTTCAAGTCAAGCAAATGAAAGAAGGCATCTTCATCTCTCAAGAGAAATACACAAAAGATCTTTTCAAGAGATTCAAGATGGATGAATGTAAGCCAATCAAGACACAAATGCCTACCAATGGACATCTCGACCTAGATAAGGGAGGTAACCCGGTTGATCAAACTCTCTACCGTTCTATGATTGGTAGCTTGTTATATTTAACCGCATCTAGGCCTGACATCATGTTTAGTGTGTGTATGTATGCTAGATTTCAAGCTAATCCTAAGGAAACACATTTAATTGCCATAAAAAGAATCCTTAGGTATCTCAAGCACACACCAAGCATTGGCCTTTGGTATCCCAAAGGAGCTATATTTGAATTAGTTGGCTATTCCGATTCGGATTACGCCGGATGCAAAGTTGATAGAAAGAGCACATCTGGAGGGTGCCATTTGCTTGGTAGATCTCTTGTGTCTTGGTCCTCCAAGAAACAAAATAGTGTGGCTTTGTCCACCGCCGAAGCGGAATACATTGCCGCGGGTGCTTGTTGTGCACAAATTTTATACATGAAACAACTTTGCTAGACTATGGTGCAGTTCTAGAAAATGTACCTCTTTTGTGCAATAATGAAAGTACGGTAAAACTTGCAAATAATCCGGTTCAACACTCTCGTACCAAGCACATAGATATCCGCCATCACTTTCTAAGAGATCATGTTGCTAAAAATGATATATCACTAGAAGGTGTAAGAACCGAAGATCAATTAGCGGATATCTTCACTAAACCGCTAGATGAGGCTACATTTTGTAGATTGCGGAATAAGCTCAATGTACTTGACTTTAGCAACTTCACTAAAAAATTGAGCTTGTGTTGTCCCTTGCATTCATTATAATATACAACATGTTTAATTTTTGGCAATGCATATAGGGCTTGTCTAACATGGTTAAGATAACCGCCAAAAAGCGTGTGAAGAAGCTTAACCTTGGATCAAACTTGACAAGCATCTAGATTTACTTACAAAGTATTGCATGTGCATGGATGTTGTTTTATAGCCTAAGGCAAAATATTTTGAAAAATATGAAGGTTTGAGAGAGGTCACTCACATCAGTCCCAATTGGTGTTTATTTGGATCTTATTCAAGTTGGGACTTGATTGGGAACAGGCAGTGCGAAGGAACTTTGAAGATTTGCTGGAAAAGGACCACCGGACGCTGCACCAGACGCTGTTGTCCAGCGTCCGGTCAGTTCACAGGAGGTGAACTGCTGCTGAAGGAGTGACCGGACGCTGCGTTTGTGCGTTCGGTCAGGAAGGGATCCAGCGTCCGGTCGTTTGAAGAAGAAACAGGATGTACTGACCGGACCCTGCCTACGTCCAGTCATGGACCATCGGACGCGTCCGGTCGCGATTCCAGAGGAATTAGACCTCTCTGGAATCGACCGGACGCTGGGTGGTAGCATCCGGTCGCTATCACCGGAGCGTCCAGTCAGTGGATCTCATGCGACTTCAGGACTCCTTTTCCGTTTCCTTTCTTGTCGTGTTGGGGGGCCTATTTAATCATTCGACCGTACCTTGCTAGCCTATTCCGCCACCGGCCTAACCCGTGCCCTAGCCGTCGACGCCGCCACAGCTCGCCGTGCCAACGCATCCTGTGCCCTCGCCACCGTTCATCTCCAGCCGCCTATGCTTGCCCCTGCTCCACGCCCTTGCTAGCCATGCACGCCACCGAGCCTCCTCGCGTGCTCAAGCCACCGTGCGTCACCACATCGCCGTTCTCTGCTCCCGCGCGCCTCTCGTGATCTAGTGCCGCCGGAGCCAAGCCAGTGTGTCCGGCGCCTCTAGCCAGCGAGCAGCTCCACCGCGCCAATCTGCCGTGCCCTAGCCCTGCCTCCACGCCGGTAAGGCCCTTCTGTCGATTCATCAGATTACCTAGCGTCAGCGCAGCAACCCTAACTTTGTCATTATCGCTGATCCCCGGCCGATTCTTCTCAGAGCTTCGAGAACCCAAACCCTAGCCGGTTCAGTGTTTCCCCCGCGCGACATCTCCTCTTTTCCCGGTTTACTGATTGTCAGGTAGCATGCCCATCGTCTCAATTTTGTACCTACATTGCTTGCTTCCTAGGTCTTTCACATCTATTAGATATATTGTATTTATTTGTATATCCATCTATTCCATCGTGCAGCGAGTCGGTGCCATTGAGGTTCTTATGGCAGTTGTCAGACAACTCGGAGCCAAGCTCGCGAGTACGGATCGAGGCCAAGCCTCGGGAGTGTCAGTTTGACAGTTGATCTTCGTCAGCGGCAGTTCATCTTCTTGTCAGATCAGATGGCTCGCACAAAGAATGTTGGTGGTGGTCTAGGAGATGACGATCGGAGGCCCCCGCCTCACCAGCCTGCAGGATCGAAAGGCAAGGCAACAAAGTAGGTGACATCCAAAAAGCGCAAGTACCCCGACGTAGAGACAGCGAGAGTAGTAGCAGTCGCTGAGGCCGCAAAGCATGCCGAGAGAGGAGGTGCCCACAGTGGAGTTGTCATAGCAGATCATCTGGCACTAGACGCGCAGGGCAGACTGAGGAAGATTGAGCGACTTCATGGTAGTCCACCTGGGACTGTCATGATGACAGGACGTCGTCTGGCTATTGAGGAGCCTCAGCATCAGGGGGAGTCCCAGTAGGAGCCACAGCAGCAGCCCCCACCAGCAGAGCCTCAGCCAGCTCAGGAGACTCAGGAGGGCTAGCAGGCCGAGGAGACCGAGCCGACACCCTAGCTACGCCGCTCTGGTCATACCAGTCCTATAGTTCCACCGAGGCTAGCTACACAGCATAGGGGTTCACGCCCACTGCCCAGACCACAGGGTCTGCCTCCAGTGGTACACCTTGACTTGAGGGCCGCCACAGCCAGACAGGTTCGCCAGCTGAGGTTTGTTGAGTTTGACGTGTGGTTCCCTCCGAGGAGGGATGAGAGAGCAGCAGAGGGTTTCTATACACCGCTCTAGGAGGATTTCTATAATGCTTATCTAAACAGTGGGGCAGTGTTCAGATCTCAGAGAGTCTACAGTATACAGTCTATTATGGCAGCAGCCGAAGAGCATATCCGCCCCTACTTGTCGTATTTGCCAGGGCTGATAGATCTGATTGGCCGGACAGGAGTTTATGTACCATCTTGGGTTCGGCAGTTCTACGCATCGCTCTACGTTGACCCACATCATAACTTCATTCACTTTGCATTCAACCGCAGAGATTACAGGGTGATGAGTTTCAGGGCCTGGGAGATACTGAGGCTATAGGATCAGCCTGTCAGATTGCATGAGGTATGTTATGGATAGCAGGAGCCTCCCAAGCGTCCTCATGGAGGTTTAGTGCCCCCTACTGATCTTGTGCGACATTGCTTCAAGGAGCCCTTTGGTGAGGGGTCAAGGAGGAACCCTAGTGACCTGACTCCTATAGCTCGAGTACTAGAGGCTATCATCAGGAGGACACTACTTCCCAGGTTGGGATACAGAGAGGGTATGACTCGCTTATAGCTCTGGCTCCTCAACGCCCTGATGCAGCAGACCGTGTTCGACATTGTGACCTCCTTCTATCAGAGATGGAGGATACTATAGCTGAGGGCTTCAAGGGTCGTAGACAGCTTCCATATGCACATTGGATTACATTCCTGATGCTCTAGTCTATGCAGGTTCGGACCCCTGAGATGGTTGCAGAATACAGAGGTGCCACTACTGAGTTTCCAGCTTATAACATGGCATAGAGGATCCAGCATAGCACACCACAGGCACTCGCTCGTCCCAGTCATCGTCCAGATGTTCCAGAGTCAGTAGCTCAGCAGGACGAGATCATCAAAGGCATAGCCACTACTGAGGAGGAGCAGCTTGAGGCACAGTAGGAGATGACCGAGTCTAGTGACAGTTCGGATGATGACTATCAGCTGATTCCTCAGATGCCTCCACGTAGACATGATGCAGAGGCTGGTAGTTCTAGCTCAGCTTCACCTGCACCATAGACGGACCCCGCCTTGATTGCTATTCTTGAGCGGATGCAGTAGGATTAGGCACGACAGGCTCAGGAGACCGCTGCCAACTTCGCACAGTTTCAGGCTTGTCAGGATGAGTTCCAGCGGCAGCAGTAGCTCCTTCAGCAGCAGCAGCAGCAGATGCATCAGCAGCAGATACTTATGCAGCAGCAGCTCATGGGATTTATGCAGCATGTAGTAACAGCTCTTGGGGCCCCACAGCCACAGCCTTTGCCCCAGCTTGCTCTGCCTGCCACCGCCACGACGACTCCAGCAGTACAGCTCAATGGGCTTCAGAGTTAGGGATAGCCTCCAGCCCCTTTTGCTTCACCCACATTTCAGGTGTCCTAGTGGTTGTCCTCACCAGTGGTTGCCCCACAGTTCACACCATATCATATGGGTTTCTCACCGGATCAGTCTTCCTCGCTATTTGTGCCTAACACGTCAGTCTCTAGGAGTCTTGGAGCATCCTTCAGTGAGTTGACCGGCATGCCTACATCGCCTCTTATGCATACCGCCGGTCCTTCTACAGCAGCCCCTGTCGCCGTGACTACTCAGAGGCTCCCTTCGTCTATCGCCTCTTCAGATCCTACGATAGATATTCTAGCAGCTTCACAGGCAGCACCTGCCCCAGCTCAGACCCAGACCACTTCAGCGTCACTTCCTGCTACAGAGGGTCAGTCAGTACTGAGCTCAGGGTCAGATGATGATGGCACCCAGTTTCATCTTGCTCCACGTACTTCAGCGCTCGGCTCGTCCGCTGCAGCCCTGCCGACCGACCCTTAGGTTTTGGTGTTTGATGCCAAAGGGGGAGAGGGTTCGAGTATGTAGACTCAGGGGGAGCGACATTTAGGGGGAGCCAGTTATCTAGTATTAGCTTATTATATATATTTGGAGTTTTATCTGTGTGATACACTATTACTATTATGCATTCGTGTGTTACTTTCATGCATATTATTATATCTATGTGATAGTGATATCTACGTGGTTATGATATATGACATGTGTGCTCTCTACTTTATATTATTTATATGTCATATCACTTGTGTTATGCTCATTTGCCTTTGCTTCCGCGTTTATACTCCGATGCAAATGAGCTTTGTTACTCGTACTCATGCTAAAGTCATATCCTTTGAGTACATTGTGTTGGCTTGGGTCATATAAGCTTGACTAACACTTTTGTTCTTATCGACAAAAGCTTATATGAACCAAGCCCGTCAAAAACCTCACTCTTTCACATACTCGAGGTGGTATTGTCATCAATCACCAAAAAGGGGGAGATTGAAAGCATCTAGGCCCCTAGTTGGGTTTCGGTGATTAATGACAATACAAGATTACTATGACTAACGTGTGTTTTGCAGATGCAATTAAGTTAGGTCATGGTAATGGAGATCAATTGGGCAATCAAAGTTGTCATGCCCCTACGATGGAAATCGTTTCGGTTTTTAAAGGATGGACGACAAGGTTAAGGATGACTAGTTCTAAGTATCGTTTGGAGTTGGAGAGACACTTAGAGTAGTTTAGGACTTTGTTTTTTCCTTTGGCCGTACTATTAAGGGGGGTATGGACGGGTAGCTTGACCTAGGTGAGTCTAGTGAGTTAGGTGTGGTGCACACTTGTTAAAACTAGCTCTAGGTAGCTCCTACAAATGCCTAAGATCCTTTGGAGCAAACCTCATTCACATATGATCGAGAGTTGAAAGTGAATGAAGGGTCAAATGCTGACCGAACGCTGGCTCCGGTGTGACCGGACGCTGGCCGCAGAGTTCGATCAGTTCATTTGATCAATAGACTGCGTTCGGTGCGACCGGACGCTGGAGAGGTCAAGTGACCGGACGCTGAAAGGCAGCGTCCGGTCAACTCCAGTAAGGTTCCAGAGAAGGGAATCTATGACCGGACGCGTCCGGTCAGTACTGACCGGACCCTGGGGGTTCAGCGTCCGGTCGAGTACAGTAAGGTTCCAGTAAGGGTTTATTGCGACCGGACGCGTCCGGTCAGTGGTGACCGGACCCTGCCAGCGTTCGGTCAACACATTTTCACTGGAATGCGGGTTGAACTGACCGAAGCGTCCGGTCAACACGACCAGAGCGTCCGGTCACCCTGTAGAAGCTCATAACGGTTTGTTTTTCAGGCTGCCTTATAAATAGAAGCTCCACTCGTGTGTGGAGTCACTTTTGCTCATTCCAACAGCTGAGAAACACGTTTGTGAGTGCCAAGAAGAGCAAGGTCCTAGTGAGGTGATTGAGATTTGAGAATCCAAGAGAGTAGCCTCATTAGTGAATCAAAAGTAGCCAAGTGTGCATCCATCTTCTCATTAGGCTTCGCGTGGTCAAGTGAGAGTTCGTGCTTGTTACTCTTGGTGATCGCCATCACCTAGACGACTTGGTGGTGATTGGAAGCTTAGTGATCACCCGGCGGAGCTTGTGGGTGACCCAACTCAAGTTGTGAGCGGCTTTGGGTGATTCGCCGCGACGGAGTGTCGAAGAATCAACCCGTAGAGAGCACTTGATCCTTGCGCGGATCAAGGGAGAGCTACACCCTTGCGTGGGTGCTCCAACGAGGACTAGTGGGGAGTGGCGACTCTCCGATACCTCGGCAAAACATCGCCGCGTTCCTATCTCTCTATTTACTTTGAGCATTTACTTTGAGCAATTCAATATTTGTTCTTACATTCATAGAATTGCCATGCTAGAGTAAGTTTGGAACATAGGTTGCAAGTCCGTTGTGCGTTAGATTAATAGAAACACTTTTCTAGGCACAAGGGGTTAATTAGGCTAACCGTAGGATTTGATTATTGCAAGAAAATTTAGAATTAGCCCAATTCATCCTCTCTCTTGGACATTTTGATCCTTTCAGGGTGTTGGTGCCCTGCGACAAGGGATGAGAAGCGAACGGTGGTGGTGTAAAAGCTGTTTGACATTTGTGTTGTCCATCGGACGCACGACATGTAGTATTTCCGTTCAATAATAATCGACGTATTCATGAATCAACCAGAGAATTGCTGAGTAAATTTATTAGAGAACAAGCAAAGAAAAATCAAACAAAGGACAACAAGAGGACAGACAGCTAAGAGGAAGGGCACGCTATCATTTCATGATTTGACGGCATTATTTTTTTTTAATATTAGCCGATATATCCTTTAAGGCTTTAACTGTGAGACATCTATTGTGATTTCGATACTAATATCGAAATTAGCATAAGTCAGTGCACATGCATGCTATGTTTGGAGCATGCTAAGGACCAGAGCACTTTGTTAATCTCAAAGTCGGTAGAGTAATGCATATATGCAGACGATCTGAACACGACGTCATGCTATGTTTAGAGCATGCTAACGATCAGAGCGCTTTGTTAATCTCAAAATCGGTGGAGTAATACATATACACGGACGATCTGACTATCTGAGCACGACGAGTCACAACCACCATACCTAGAGTGTTTGCAAGCGAATGGAATGTCTGAATCATCTCGTAAACCTGACTACTAGCGCTGAATCAGTCGGGCTGGGAAAAACCAGGCCCTTTTTATGGTCTGAACATAGCCTCAGCCCCGACTTTAGATCGGACTTTTTGGCCCGTGCTCCCAACGAATACTCTAGACAGTATAGCCATAGCAAGGAGAGCTGGCGATTCAGGGAGAGTATTTCTTAGGGCCTGGCCGAATTCGGCGCCGCCGAATGCACTGTAGCATTTCGTTTGTATTTGATAATAATTGTTCAACCATTGACTAATTAGGCTCAAAACGTTCGTCTCGCAAAGTAGAATCAAACTGAACAATTAGTTTTTGATTTCGTCTACATTTAGTACTTCATACATGTACCACAAGTTTGATGTGACGGGGAATCTTCTTTTTACATAGTGCAAAATTCAGGAATTTGGGGAACTAAACATGGCCCTAGGTTTTCTAGTATTTTGGTTGACTCAGATTTTAAGTTAGGTCGAGAACTGTAGTTCGTGCTTGATCTAATAGTTGTTCTGGGTAATAAAAAAAATATGTCGGGGTGATATTCGGTTGTTTTGGCCTCTTCTATCAACTGAATTTTTCCTATGCACTTACACCGTCTTCTAGCTATATTTACATTGTCTTATTATTATATTTACAATGATTTCTTCAGTGTAATTTATTGAACAGAGTGATGTAATTTGGAAATAACACATTATAATTTTTTTAAAAAAATATATATTTTTTTCTTGTGAATTCCAGATATCAGAGAAATATATATCAAATTGTTCACAAATATCATCAAATTATTCAAAAACTTATAAATTTACAAATTTCTCTATTGAGAAGCGTGCATGACGAACTGCATGCGACGTGTCCTGTATCGGATCACGCAGCAGCTAACTGCATGCGACGTGTCCTGGATTGGATCTTCTGCGTGCACGCAGACAGCTAGCAGGCATGGCGGCCGCTACTCCACTTTTGCCACGTACTACGCGCGCACAGATGATGGATGCATACACCTAACAATGGCAGGCGCATCGGACGGCCTGGGGTTGATACAAGCTCCTAAATTAACCGGTTGATAGATAGCAATACTGGAAAAAAAAATCATGTCCTAGGTCCATCTAAACCACTCTGGTCAGAACAATTTTTCTCCCACGTTTCGAGTCAAGTTGGTTAGGCCGTTAAACCTATGATCAGGCCGACTTGCGTAGACTGGCGGAATAGGTGAACGGCGCCGGTGTAGCCGCCGGCATTCAGTAAGCCGGATGTCAGCAGCACATATGGAGTCGGAACAGCGGGAAGACAGCAAGAGCGCAACCACCTCGACAACTTGCGGAGATTATATATTGTTGAACACAAGAAAACACCAGAACAGACGCGACAACGCAACCACCTCCGTAGTATATTGCTACAATTTGGGTTCTTAACGTTCACTGCATCAGTCACGCGGCGGCGCCACGTGCTGTGCCCGGCCCCGGCGCGAAACGATTGACGAGATCCTGCAGGTTGGCGTGCGACGACCCGCCCACCAGCGCGGCCGCCGCCGCCTTGGCTGCCAGCGCGCGCGCCCGCCGCCTCCTCTCCTCGGCCTCCTCGCCGTCGCCCATCACGCTGCGCACGGCCGCCTCCACCACGTCCCGCCCCACCAGGATCTCCTTCTTCACGGCCTGGAACGTCAGCGGCTCCTTCACCCCGACGCTGACGCCGGTGCCCAGCACCTCCACGACCATCTTCTCGTTCAGGAACTGGTCGGAGAAGTGCGGCCACGTCACCATCGGCAGCCCCGCGGCGATGGCCTCCAGCGTGGAGTTCCACCCGCAGTGCGTCACGAACGCGCCCACCGCGTCGTGGGACAGGATCAGCAGCTGCGGCGCCCACCCTCTGATGAGCAGGCAGCGCTCCGCCCCGACGCGCGCCTCTAGCTCGCGCAGGAACTCGCGCACCGTCTCGTCGTACTCGTCGGCCGTGTCCTTCACCGCCCAGACGAACGGGTGCCCCGACGCTTCCAGCCCGAGGCCCAGCTCCACGACCTGCTTCGGATCCGCCTGCGCGATGCTCCCGAAGGAGACGTACACGACGGACCTGGGCTCCTTGCCGTCGAGCCACCGGAGGCACTCGTCGGGGTCGACGGCGGAGGCCCTCAACCCTCTCGACGCCAGCGTTGACGCCAGTGTCGTGCGGCTGTGGTGGTACGTTGAGACCGGCCCAACGGTCCAGACCTTCATCTCCCGGGCCGCCGCGTAGCCGGCGACGTACTCCGGCTCCATCTCCTCGAAGGTGTTCATGATGACGCCGTCGGCCTCGGCCCGCGCGCGCTCGACGTAGTCCGCGAACTCCTCCCACCACGGGATTGGGATCCCCCGGAAGAAGCCCGGGGCCTGCGCCCTCGTCACCACGAACCTTCTCTCCAGCCCCGGCACCACGACCGGCTCGTTGGAGTCCTTGACGCCGTCGTACGCGTGGAACCTCTCGAGGTTGTGCTGGCACAGGAGGCCGAAGGCGCACATGCTGAAGAAGCTCAGCCGCGGGACGCCGAGGTTGGCGGCGAGCTCCGTGGTCCATGGGTGGACGAAGTCCGACACGATGCACGTCGGGTACGGCGCGTGAGCGCGGAGGTAGCTCTCGATCGGCGCGCGGAGGAGCGCCATGGCGCGGTAGTAGTTCCACATGTATCTATGTGGAACTCTGTCCCCGTCGTCTGCCCCTTCCGGCAGGCCGGACTCGGCGTAGTCGAGCGGGAACTCGACGAGCCGGACCGGCAGCCCGGTCCGCTGGGTGGACTCCACGGTCCGTCGCACCAGCACAGCCGTGGACGGCGGCGCCACGATGGTGCAGAGCGCGCCGTGGGTGGCGAGCAGAAGGGCGGTGTCGACGGCCGGGATGAGGTGACCCTGCTCTCTCAGCGGGACGAACACGAAGTGCGCCGCCTTTGTGCGGCCGCCGTCATCCTCCGCGTCTCCCCGAGCAAGGATAGACGCTGGCACTTGGCTCGTCATCCTGCTCGTCGTCTTCCCGAGTGAGCTGTGGTTTTCTTGCGTCTGCCCTCTGGTGTGCTGTAGACTTTAGGTGGATGTGCGTGCCATCTTAAAGGAGATATGCTTAGGATTCGGAGCGGCAAAAGTTGTTTGATGAAAGCCAGTGAGTGATTTTCAAACTTTGTCTGTTGGATTGGATTGAAAATCATCACTGCCTGCACCGTCAGCGTGAGCATGTGAGTTACAATCCTGTATTTTTTATGGTCCCGTGATGTATACTCCCTCCATAATTTTTTTAAAAAAACTGTACATACATCTCGTTTTACAAAAAAAGTTACCATTTTTAAGATTGGCCTAATAATATATATATAAATATACAGTACTAATAATATGAGTACTAATAATGTGTGTAATAAATATTAGCAAATTAATGGTGGAATATATTTTTATAATAAATATATATTAAGAGATACCAATGTTTATAAATATTTTCTATAAACCCAGTCCAACTAAAAAAATTGACTCCTCAAAAAACGAGATGCACTTATTTTAGAATGGACAGAACCAGAAATTACCAACATAGGGCTCATGGTACACGTAGGATTGTGCTTAAGTCGTTCTAGTATATTTTTTCTCTCTAGTGTAATATATTACAACAATCAATAGTTTTCGCCGTCTTTGGGGAAAAAATTCAGAAAGCTACCGAGTGACGATGACATGTGCCAGTGGGGGCACACAGTCTCGTAGTTGGTAGATGACGAAATTCTAGTACTATTTAGTAATATTATATATAAGCTTTTGGTGGCCTAAATGACTGACATTAGAGTATTTAACTATCTGGATGACCAAGTGCGAGTGCCGGCGTAACTGCGTGGTTGCTCCCTGATACAATTCAACATGATTTTGCTAGTGAAAGTCAATATATCTGGTACGATCTTTGATAGTTAAGATTGTTAATGTTATAAGGGCCTGCTCAGATGTTACGTAGATATATAATCTCCTTTTGTTCTGAAGAAACTTCAAAGAGTCAAATGATTTAAATTTATAAAAAAAATATTAACATTTATGGTACCAAATAGGTACCTAGGGATGAAAACAAGCTTTAGAACCATAAACAGACTTAATTTTGCAAGGTTATTTATATATTCACGTGCAAGGCTATTTGCATCCCTGTAAGCACCATTATATTAATTATGAAATATAGACCTATTTAGAGACATAATTGTTGATATTACTTTCAATAAATTTAGTCAAACTTGAAAAGTTGACTTGATTTAAATTTAAAATAGCATCCCTCGTCGACCTTCGTAACCGCGCCGTGACCTCTGTGCCATCCCACCATGTCCGGATCCTTCCTCGATGTCGCACCCGTGGCCGGATCCTTCCTCGCTGGCCCCATCCGCGTCGGGGTGCCGTAGACGAGGGAGGGATTGGTGGAGAAGATGAGAGCGTCGTTGTAGGAGTCGACGGGCGGGAGGTAGCGGCGATGGAGGCAATGATGGGTGGGGAGGTGCGGTGGAGGAGGCGACGACAAGTAGAGGCCTGGAGGGGCGGTGGCGAGGGGCACCGACAGAGGAAGGCACAGGCTGGGGAGGCGACGCCGCGGCAGCCAAAGAAGGGGATCACAGATTTTGAGCAAAAAAAGTGAGTTGAAAGGGATAAGCCTACATGCTACTTGGCTAATGGATTGTGAGACCATAGTCTATAACGACAATCTTTGTGGGGACATAATTTAAATCTCAGAATGACGATTATTCTGGGACAGAGGAAGTATCCTAATGGCACAAAAAAGAAGACTACAAAGTGTAATCTAGTTGGGTTTATCAATCGCGTTCAAAAAGTTGGGTTTATCAATCGAGATCCCTGGTGGAAAATCGATTGTAGGAGGTACTGTAGTAATTATAGGTCCTAGGCTCCTAGCCGAGGGAGACAGCTGCGAATTGAAGTTAGTCAGTATTTGCGCTAGGTTGACGTTGGATTTCGTTCGAAACCCAATCTTTGTGGTCCTTTGACTGGGCAACTCGTTTCTTACTGTTCAGGACCATGCAGAGATGGAGTACCAACAGAACATTGCAGTCTCGCAATTCACACAAGTGTCATACTGTCATCCTGGCGACCGCAAATTATGACGTCAGTCCTGACTGAGGACATAGATGCCGACCGGCCGGCCTTGGCCGGCTGGGTTAACGACGCAAACAAAGCTCTATGCGATCTTTTATAGATGTCACGCGCAGCAAACTAGAACACACACGAAAGCAGCCGATAAGAACACTAAGTCATCACTGCCCCAACCCCCGTCGGCGGCACGACGACCGCCAGAAATCAGGATGGGTAGCCAAGGACAAGCGGCAACCAACGGCCGGGGAGACGCAGACGACACCGGCGGAAGACGAACCCAGGCGGCGCACTTCGTGTTCGTCCCGCTGATGGCTCAGGGCCACCTGATCCCGGCCGTCGACACCGCGCTGCTGCTCTCCACGCACGGCACGGTCTGCACCATCGTCGGGACCCCGGCCACGTCTGCGCGGGTACGCCCGAGCATCGAGTCCGCCCGGCAGTCGGGCCTGCCGGTCCGGCTCGTCGAGTTCCAGCTCGACTACGCCGAGGCCGGCCTGCCCGAAGGCGCCGACAACATGGACAACGTCCCGGTAGAGTACGCGCAGAACTACTTCGAGGCCGTCGCGCTCCTCGGCGCGCCGATCGAGAGCTACCTCCGCGCGCACGCGCCGTACCCGACGTGTGTCGTGGCGGACTTCTGCCACCCGTGGACCACGGTGCTCGCGGCCAACCTCGGGGTCCCGCGCCTCAGCTTCTTCAGCATGTGCGCCTTCTGCCTGCTGTGCCAGCACAATGTCGAGCGGTTCAACGCGTACGACGGTGTCGCCGATGACAACGAGCCGGTCGTCGTGCCGGGCCTGGAGAAAAGGATCGTGGTGACGAGGGCGCAGGCCCCGGGCTTCTTCCGGGGGGTCCCAATCCCGTGGTGGGAGGAGTTCGCGGACTACGTCGAGCGCGCGCGGGCCGAGGCCGACGGCGTCATCATGAACACCTTCGAGGAGATGGAGCCGGAATACGTCGCCGGCTACGCGGCGGCCCGGGGGATGAGAGTCTGGACCGTCGGGCCGGTGTCGCTCTACCACCACCAGCGCGCCGCAACACTGGCGGCGAGAGGGAACACTACCGACATCGACGCCGACGAGTGCCTCCGGTGGCTGGACGGCAAGGAGCCCGACTCCGTCGTGTACGTCAGCTTCGGGAGCATCGCGCAGGCGGACGCAAAGCAGGCCGTGGAGCTCGGCCTCGGGCTGGAAGCGTCGGGGCACCCGTTCATCTGGGTGATCAGGAACGCCGGCGAGTACGACGGAGCCGTGCGCGCCTTCCTGGACGAGCTCGAGGCGCGCGTCGCGGGGCGCGGCCTGCTCATCAGGGGGTGGGCGCCGCAGGTGCTGATCCTATCCCATGCCGCGGTGGGCGGGTTCGTGACGCACTGCGGGTGGAACTCCACGATGGAGGCCATCACCGCGGGGCTGCCGGTGGTGACATGGCCTCACTTCACGGACCAGTTCCTGAACCAGAAGATGGCCGTGGAGGTGCTGGGCATCGGCGTCAGCGTCGGCATCACGGAGCCGCTGTTGTACCAGGTGGTGGAGAAGGAGATCGTGGTCGGCCGGAACGTGGTGGAGGAGGCCGTGAGGAGCGTGATGGGCGGCGGGGAGGAGGCAAAGGGGAGGAGGCGGCGGGCCCGCGCGCTGGCTGTCAAGGCCAGAGCGGCCATGAAGGAGGGGGAAATAAATTGTGTGAGCGCTGGGCGCACATCACCGTCTGTGCGCCCCTCCACTCGATGCTGGACACGTGGCAGAGGATGGGATCAAACGCTCTTGGAATTTTTAGGATCAGAGCCAGACCGCTATCGGTGAGTAGGGATGAAAACGGTACGGATATTTTCTGACCGTATTTAAAATCGAATTTGTTTAGAGAGGTTGAGATCTGTCCGTATTCGAGTCCGAATATCCCATATCTGATACCGTATCTGTATCCGAATACTCAAATTGTATATTTATGATGTCGATATCCAATCGTATCCTATCTGACATAGTTGACACTATCCGTATTCGAATCCAAATCCGGACAGAAATATGAAAACAAATGTAATATCGGTGATATCTGTCCATATCCGATCCATTTTCGTCCCTGGTGCTGAGACATGCGTGGAGATTTTTTACAACCAAGCCAAGCTGCTGGGCGTTTGATTGTTTTCTGTGCCACGTGTCCAGCACCGAGTGGATGGGCGCACAGGCGCTGGGGTGCGCCCATCGCTCACACAATTAATTTCCGAAGGAGGGTGGGTCGTCGCACCGCAACCTGCTGGATTTGGTTGGGCGCTTCGAGGGTGTCATGGCCGAGACCACCAAAGGCGCGTGAAGCAACAGAGCGTGGTGAAGGTGTACTGGGGAGAAGGCGCTATCAGCTACGTTTAATTGTTTTCTATTTATTACTATAGTCTATAGGTGAGTGTCAACACGTTACTATAGAAGAACATTTATATATGTGTGGGTGGTACATTTTTTTATTTGTCTAGGTGACATTTGTTTTGGGTCCTCCTGTCAACCGAATTATTTTTATGGATTCCTGGTATCAGAGAAATATATGTTAAATTATTCACAAATATTATCAAATTGATCACAAATTATTCACAATTTTTAGAAAAATACAAAATATTCACAACTTGTGGTGGGACCCACCCCCACCTTATCCCTTCCCTTCCCTTCCCTTCCCTTCCCCAACCTGGGCAGCGGCGGCGGGTACCAAGGCTATGGCGACTACCACAACCAGGGTGGCAACGGCGGTGGGTACTAGCAGCAGGGAGGCTACCGCCGCCGCCCAGGCAATGACACTACTACTGGCCGCGGGGACGCAACTACTTTGGCAACATACGCTCCCCTGCCCCCAAGCCCATCGTCGTCGAGGACATGAACTTGTTCCCGCTGCTACCCGCGCGGCTTCCTCGGTAGCCATGGCCGACGAGGGAGATGGTCTGGCCGCAGATCCAGCGGCCACAAATTCGGTTGATGGAGGTGACGAAATCAACCGGTTGACATATAGCAATACTTTTTTTTATAAGTCGAGTGGGTGGTACATTCAACTGAAACTGTCATCATATATTGATACCTATCATGATTTTTAGAAATGTTTGTACATGGCTTGATAGCAAATAAGTTCAAAAGTTATAGGCAAGGACGATTATTGGAATATCACTTATAGATATGCAAAAAATTATAGACTTTCCTTTTCAAGCCTATTTGGTTGACATTGACCTAGCTAGTAAACTATGCGCACTACGGTTGAGCGCATGCGAGTCATTTTAGTGTGTAAATGAGAGCTAGCAACCCATACAAAGACACCACCACATGCATTGCGACTTCTGGGTTAACCTCTTCACGATTACAACTTAATTAACTCATAACACATTACCTTAACAATGGTCTGTTACAAGAGCATGTTGAACAAAATGCATCCCACAAACAACCATGTATTAAACACTTAAACGAAATGAGAGAAATGAGAAAAAAATTCTGGTAAAGTCTGAATATAATGAGCCATGTAAGAGAACCTACCACCAATCTTTTTTCCGTAAACATGCCATATCATGTGTTTCATTAAGGCCTTGTTTGGATGCGCATGTATTCATCTCAATCCACATGTGTTGAAGTGGATTGGAATGGAATTGAACTAAGTTCCATTCCTATCCACTCCAACACATGTGGATTGAAGTGGATACACATGCATCCAAACAAGGCCTAAGAGAAAAACCTACCACTAATCTGAGAGAAAACCCTTCAAGTGATGTTTTCTTCCTTTTTCCGGTCAAGTTATTTATGCGGATATCTAGAATTTAACAATCTTAGTTGCAAGTCAGTTCAGAACAAGCGACACCATTCATGATTCAATATCTTTGACCTTGCAATTGCCAAGTGTTGTATTTCTTAAATCAATAGTAATAGGCAGCCAGCCAGGCAAACAATCATCAGCACAAAAAAAGAAGTCAATGATAGTGTACCTAGCTGTTACTATTGGCTTTGGAGACACAAATCGCTTGGCGAATTTGTGTTGGCATCCCCTTTCGACAACCATTTTAGATCAGCCCTCTATAGCTAGTAAATTTATTGGCAATGACTTATATACGGTCTTCTGATTTAAGGGCCAATGAACGGCTGCCCGCGTGCAACTCCGCCCGCGCGCATGACTATCCACTCCCCACGCACACACCCACCTCTCTCTCTCTCTCATCTCTGGCAACTTCCTCCCCAACTCTGGCGAGCGGATCCGGCAGCGGCATGGACTCTTCTATCCCCCTCTCTCTCTTTCCCCGGCGACCTCCTCCCCAACTCCGACGAGCCCTAGAATAAAATGGGCATGTATTTATTTCCTGTACTGTTTCTTATCTTATTCATCTCAAAATGCACTTCTGAAAAATCAGCAAATCCAGAAAAGTTTAATTTCAATTCCTTGGTTCTGATGCAAATACATCTGTGTTTGTCTTACAATCTCGAGCCATAAGTAACATGTATTGCTGACCTTGCTACATGACTCTATTTAATTTTAGAAAAGGCAAGCCAAGTTGTTTAATGATTAGTATCTTGAGTCAAATGAATTAAAAAGACAAGCCAAGTTGTCTAATGTTTAGTATCTTGAGGCATTTATATTCAGATAGCCTTACTTTCAATTTAATCATTAATAGTTCAGTAAAAAAAGTTTCAGAAATAACGTATTGATTTTTCACCATGACTTCTTTCTGATTTTTCAAAAGATCTGAACTACTAAATAAATTTTGTAGTATACTGTATCTAAATGTCTATTGTCTATCATTGTTCCTGGTTCTTTTTTACTGGCGCTCTTTGGTATCTTCATTTTAGAACTATAAAGATAAATTTTGTCTTTTACTATTTGCTGGACCTGACAGATTCTTGTTTTACTGGGTACAATGCTTTTTACTGAAACAAAACTCTTGATTATTTAAAAAAAAACTCTACTGTAACTAATATGTTCTTTTTACTTCTGTATTCTGCCTGTTCGTTAAACTTAAGTCCTTTTGCTACTAGATACATTAGAATATTTTATTGGCCTTGCTAAAAGATGTTTGTTTCTGCAGTTCATACTTTGATAGTCATTTGTTTTTATGATACCGATTGGTGTAGCTGCACAAAGAATATATTTGTTCCAGCAATATATAGTCATCTTGTATTCTTGTTTATTCTGTTAGATGGGCTTGCCTGACCAAAGAATATAATATTTGATAATACAGCTATATATCTACTATATAAATTGTCCAATTCTTTCGCGTGGTGTCCCTGAATAATTACAAATCAATATTTTTATCAGTCGACGGTGTCCATGAAAAGTATTAGTTGCATTAGGCTTCTTTTCCTGTCGAAATACTTGCCCCTGTGTCGACCCAATCGAAGGCTTTGATGATCTCGCTGATTATTAGGAGCGCCATTGTATTGGGCATTATTGTGGTATACTGGTATAGTAGTAGACAATTAACAAAAAGCTACCACTTTAGAATTATTTTAGGCATAGATGCACAGGGAGATATGAGGCGCATCTGTGGTACAATAGTTGCAGAAGGGAAGAACAAACTTGCAAGGGTCGTCAAGGTTGTTATTTTAAATATGTATATTTTTTTATAAATTTAATCTTTCCACAATGTTGTTATCTATTTACTGACATTACTTTGCTTTTATCATTTTTTGGATTCGTTGTGATGATTTGCTGGATTGAAATCAATTCTTAAATCTACAGTCTATTTAGATACGCAATTTCACTTGATTTGGATCCAACTACTTAATTTAGTTTGTTTCTTTTTTCCCTATATAAACATCCTTTTTTATCTCTACTTGGGCACCTTGAGGAAGTAGTAGAAATTCTTATGAAATAAATGGCTGAGGGGGCAACAACAATTTACCACATATGTGTCAATGTTAGTTTCATGATTTAGTTTTTAAAAGAAGTGCAGGTTCATCATCAAGGCACAGTTGCTTTAAGTTTTTCGGTTATTTAGTTCATGGATGGTTATAGAATGTCCTTATTTTGTCTTCTTACTACAGGGTGTTACTCAGTGTGTGGGCTATATATATTTGTATCACATCTGTGTGAAATCGATGAATAATGAAAATAGTCTCATTTGCTGTTGAAATAAAATTAGTGGAACTTTTCAGTCTCCTATTTCATATTAAATTGGTGCATTGTACAACTCGTGGAAGATGTAATACTGCTAGGACGGCTATGGATCACGGCGTTGGTGGTGCCGGAAATGGATGTGGACGAGCTGCACCTCCTACTCCGGCACTGGAGGGAATCAGCCGAGGTATGGAGATGGGTTTGGTGGTCAATCACTGTTGCGTGAGTTGTTCTCTGTGAATTCTGGATTGTAACAAATTTTGGTCTGCTTCTGTTTATTTGCATATGAGGGGGGCAACCGTCCTGGCTGCCAAGCATGCGGAAGCAATGGCTCGGGAAGCCACTGTTGTATGGAATCGGCACCCTGTTGGTCACAGCCGGCACTGGCCGACACCCCCGGCCGGCCAACAATGTATAAGTCTTGGGTAGATGTTTTCATGTATATGATATAGCTTTCTGTTCTGCTCAGTTAACTCTTGTGGTCTATGAAAATGATAACTTCACGTAGTTTTGGATGTGGGTTGCGGCACTGGTGTTCTTTCGATATTTTGTGCTTTTGCTGGTGCCACTCGTGTAAGTTTTTAGTTATTAGTTGCACACTTTGTATTTCTGATGATCTTATCAATGTAGAAAAACTGATGATTTTTTAATCCCGCACTCTTTAGATGCTACTATATTCCTCGTATATGTGGAGGCGTAGATCATTCACCATTACAGTCCTGCACTGCATCTTTATCATCAAGTAAGTAGATAAGTTCCACGTTTTAGACTTTAGATTGTGAACTTTCACTTTCTGCTACAGTGACTTTCTTTAGATAATCATTTTGTGCTTGTCTTTAGTTATCTTATTTTATTGTTTGTTCAGTTCAAGCTTGCATAGAGTTCGAATTAATTTATTTAGCTGTAGCCTTCGTCAGATTAGTTAACAATATTGTGGTTAGTAGAAGTTTGTGCAGGTTGAGACCTTATAAACAGTCACTGAGTTTCTATATCTGCGGCTTGATTAGAAAAATATAGGTGCGAAGCGATATTCAACAAGCCATAAAAGATCTTGCCTACTTGTACACAGTTTATCAAAAGTTTTTTTGTGTGTTTATAGGCCTATGCAATCGTCTGCTTGTTGATGAAGCCAGACGTTGCCGAGTTAAAAAATTCGCTAAGGACACCGTGTCGCGTCTCATAGATTTAGAGAACTAAATAACATTGAAATTATTTACACGCTTGTGACATGCACTTTGAATAGATGATGGACATGAATTTAGTTTAATATAATAATCATTTTGTGCATTTTCATTGGTCAAACAGGTTCAAAATATGTGGATTGAGCAATGTTTTTCTGACATATTTGATTGCTTCATTTAGTTTGTAATATCGGAGACTTCTTGCCGATATAAAATATTATTTTAGCCGTATCACGGAAAGGTCTATATAGTAGAGTTTGTGAGTCTGCGGTGCCATGCTCTTAGTGATTGTTAATTTCATAAACTTTGCTTTTTAGATTAAATGTCAGTTTAATGACTTACAGTATTGTTATCTTATCGTGCGATCCGTATGTTTTAGTATAAAAGTTTAGTTATCTCGTAGCAACGCACGAGCACGCTACCTAGTATTATATATAAGCTTTTGGTGGCCTAAATGACTGACATTAGATTATTTAACTATCTGGATGACCAAGTGCGAGTGCCGGCGTAACTGCGTGGTTGCTCCCTGATACAATTCAACATGATTTTGCTAGTGAAAGTCAATATATCTGGTACGATCTTTGATAGTTAAGATTGTTAATGTTATAAGGGCCTGCTCAGATGTTACGTAGATATATAATCCCTTTGTTCTGAAGAAACTTCAAAGAGTCAAATAATTTAAATTTATAAAAAATATTAACATTTATGTTACCAAATAGGTACCTAGGGATGAAAACAAGCTTTAGAACCATAAATAGACTTAATTTTGCAAGGTTATTTATAGATTCACGTGCAAGGCTATTTGCATCCCTGTAAGCACCATTATATTAATTATGAAATACAGACCTATTTAGAGACATAATTGTTGATATTACTTTCAATAAATTTAGTCAAACTTGAAAAGTTGACTTGATTTAAATTTAAAATAGCATTCCTCGTCGACCTTCGTAACCGCGCCGCGACCTCTGTGCAGTCCCACCATGTTCGGATCCTTCCTCGATGTCGCACCCATGGCTGGATCCTTCCTCGCTGGCCCCATCCGCGGCGGGGTGCCGTAGACGAGGGAGGGATTGGTGGAGAAGATGAGAGCGTCATTGTAGGAGTCGACGGGCGGGAGGTAGCGACGACGAAGGCGATGATGGACGGGGAGGTGCGGTGGAGGAGGCGACGACAAGTAGAGTCCCGGAGGGGCGGTGGCGAGGGGCACCGACAGAGGAAGGCATAGGCTGGGGAGGCGACGCCACGACAGCCAAAGAAGGGGATCACATATTTTGAGCAAAAAAATGAGTTGAAAGTGATAAGGCTGCATGCTACTTGGCTAATGGATCGTGAGACCATAGTCTATAACGACAATCTTTATGGGGACATAATTTAAATCTTAGAATGACGATTATTCTGTGGCAGAGGAAGTATCCTAATGGCACAAAACAAAAGACTACAAAGTGTAATCTAGTTGGGTTTATCAATTGCGTTCAAAAAGTTGGGTTTATCAATCGAGATCCCTGGTGGAAAATCGATTGTAGGAGGTACTGTAGTAGTTATAGGTTCTAGGCTCCTAGCCGAGGGAGACAGCTGCGAATTGAAGTTAGTCAGTATTTGCGCTAGTTGACGTTGGATTTCGTTCGAAACCCAATATTTGTGGTCCTTTGACTCGGCAACTCGTTTCGTACTGTTCAGGACCATGCAGAGATGGAGTACCAACAGAACATTGCAGTGTCGCAATTCACACAAGTTTGTTGAAACAGCAAAAAGCCCCAGCAGCAACCGCAGCTCTAGCAGTTCGTCTGGATCATCCACCAGCGGCGGCAGTTCATCTGGATCTTCATGCAGCGATTCATCAGATTCCGACAGCAGCGACTCTGGCTCCGACGACGAGTGTGTGACAAGCAATCCGGCTCCTGAAGTTCTTCCCAAGACCGACGCCTCTCCCATGGCAATGCCACACAAGGTTCTCAGTCCTATCGCTGCAGAGGAGTTTGCTGAAACCGAGAACAGCCGAAGAAGCAACAGTTCATTACTTGAAGATGGCGAGATAGAAGAAGAGCACGGCACCTCCCCTGTGGCTGCAGAGAAGTTTGCTGAAACCGTCAACAGTACAGGATCTGCCAATGGCCAATGCGTCAGAAGCAGCCTGGCTCCTGCCGTCCATCCCGAGCCATCGAAGCCGCAACCAGCTGCACAAGGCACTGTTCGTCATTTCTATGCCAAGGGTTATGAGAAGAAGCGCGAGAGGGCTGTGGCTGCACAAGGCACCGTTGGTCATTTCTATGCCAAAGCTTTTGAGAAGAAGCGCGAGAGGCAGAGAGCCTACAAAAAGCTAGAAGAGATGGAGAGGAACGCGAAGGCGAAGCCCATCTTCGACTGGATACACCCGAGACACTTGAGGCAGCTAGGGATCACCACCCCGGTGGAGTACGCTGTCACCTCGGAGCGGCGCTTTCCTGCTCGTCGTGGCTGCCCGGTGCAGAGTCTACTTGGGCACTTCTTGAAAGCAGAGTAGCACACCACGGAGATCTAGCAGAGTCTACTTGGGCTCTTCTTGAAAACAGAGTAGCAGATCGACTAGATACTCAAGACCTATTGGAAATTTATTACAATAGATTGATGTATTAGTGTTTATGTAATCCGGCTGTACTTTCTGTCGCACAGTATGATGTACTCGTGATGTTGTAATCTGTATGCTGTTGAGTGTTGAACCCTACCAAAGCTTATCGAGCATTGATCAGTCTAGTTTTTTTTGAAAGCTTATCGAGCATTGATCAGTCTAGTTTTTTTTGAAAGACCATTGATCGGTTCACTGATGTATATGTAAAGAATATTGCCTTGAAACCAGTTAACATTGCGCCATTGTGTTATACTTCGTACTCTGTTATATGCTGAGAAAGTTGTATATGGCTAGCTACGTTTGCAGTTTAAGCATGAAAATATTCATACATTGGGGAGACAAACTGTCCGCAGCATTGCAATACAAAATTTTACCAACATCCCTGAGTAAAAACTTGTCTCAAAGTCAAACTTTTTTTTTATTTATGACACCAAATTAATATCATTAGATACAAAAAAAAACATAGTTCTATAATATGATTATTTGGTACCATAAATATTTATACTTTTTTCTTAAAATTTGGTCAAACATAGAAAAGTTTGAGTTAAAACAATTCTAAAAATTGAATTATTCAGAGACGAAGGAGTATATCTTTTACTAGACGAAAGTTGCACCATTGAAGCTAGCTTATTATCTTGCCACGTGTACAGCTCTTCAGAAGGCCACGTACTCAGCTCTTCACAAGGTTGCACAGATCAAGCCATGTTTGTAGAGAGTACAAGAGCTTTAAACATTTTCCCCTGCACCCTGCCATGTTTCTAGAGAGTACGAGAGCATTACATATTTTCCCGACTTCGCCTTGCGTGCGCTGCCGAGACCTCCTGTGCCCACCCACGGTGCTGCAACAGTCGCCGCGGCCGCCGACGCCGCTGCAACCGCCCGCGCGACGCCCACGCGGTCAGCAACCACGGCCGCCACAGCCGACCACGCAACGCAAGGAGCTGCCGATAGAGAAGGGGAACGAGGGTGGAGCTGCACTACCAACCATGCGCGAGGAAGAGCTGGCGATGGGAAGAGAAACAGGAAAGGAGACGGAACGAGTGGAGCACAGGGCGTCCGCGCGTCCTCTGTGAGGTAGTAGGAATAGGAATACAGAATGCGGCCGATTTTTTTATTATTATTATTCACAAGAAAGCGTCAGCTTGTGTGGATGTGAGGCCGCAATTTCTAATGAATGTTATTTAGTTATCTCTGCTGCATTGTATCTCCAAATATGTTTATTATGAAAATATATGACATGATCAATCTAATGGTGCTTATATGGTATCACAAATATTAATATTTTTAATATATTTAGTCAAAGTTTGGATTATTTGACTCTTCAAAATACGAGATGGAGACTTATTTTAAGACGGACGGAGTATATATTAATAATATTTCAAACATATAGAGAAAGTCTTAACAGGTTCAAAGTTCTGCTTGGACTAAACCTTTGATATAAACATTACTAATGTTAATCATGCTCTAAAACATACATATTTAAATCAAGTAGCAACAGAAAGGTAACATAAAATCCAAGACAGGTGCACTCCAAGCAAGGCGCGGCAAAGCCTCGCTCAGTTTTCTAGTGTTCATCAGATTCACCCAGATGCACCCTCCTATAATACGACTGCATTTGGAGCAAAGCCAATTTTGTAGATAAATGTGGTCTGAAGATATACGATCTACTCGTACACACTTGGTCCAAGTCGGGCATGAAACGACCCCGATTTCCGCGAAAGGAAATCCACAGCGTCGAAGTGTAATAAGACCGTTGTAGATCGTATTACCCAAATTCCAGTCGAATATCACATCCATACAACGATAATATCATAGTACAAATAGTGCAGAATTACATAAATTATTACATCGCCGCATTAGCGGAATCAAAAGTAGCATTCATTCAGAACAGCTTGAAGATAAGATCGCCAAACTTGAGCGTAGGAACAAATCCCTCAACAATCAAACTCCTCGGAGCTATACTCCTCAGCAGAACCTGTGTGCCAAAATTTATCAGTACGATTTGTACTGGCCACTCCTAACCCTATGAGCATTGCTTTGTGGAAATTGGATGCAAGTTGGATATAGTCAAAAGAAACCTATAAGGCTGGGGTTTCCTATGTATTTAGCTTATCAAGTATATATAAAAGTATAGTCAAGTTTTAACACCATTCCCACACACATTCCACCCCATTTCCATTCCAGAGCCAGGTTTCGATCCTGGGATCGATATACCACAATCTTCACACCATCACCATACCATCGCTCAGTCGACAGGCCAACTCCCTCTCGGCACTGTCTCAAGGCCCGTAGCCCCTGACTACGACCGACACTCTCTCACGGGGGAAGAAGAGAAGGACTCATCTCACTATCTAGTTTAAGCGAAATCCAGGAAAGGTCCATAGCCGACAAGTCAGCACATGTATCGATCGATCAACCATACACTCTGCAGAGGTTTTACATAACCACAAGATCTGCCTTCTTCGCTGACCGTCGTCAACTGGGCTGATTCCGGCCGCTTGCTAGCCTAGTATAATGGCACCCTACCATTCAGCCCTGGTACGCCCCAAGTCTAGTCTGGAGCGGCTGAAACTGTGAGTCATGAGCCGGGTCCACAAGGTCTCCATGAAGTCTCGAAAGGGTGTGGGGGAATCCTCCGCGCCCCGTACCTCCTTACACTGTCCGCTATCAACCTAGCAGTAGTGGCAATATCCTACCAAGTAGTACGGCCGTCCCGCACCATATAGGGCGAGTGGTACGTAAGGTTTCCCGGTGAATCTGAGTACTAGTAAGTCCTTAGGGTGACTATGGGGAGAGTGCTGCGTGTGTGACTTGGGTGTGTGGAGGGTGAGGGTTGTATTGACCAAGTTGGAGTATACGACGAGTCTGGGGCAAGTCTTGCCATGGGGTGCTACCTGGGCACCCCTAGAAATGGATACCTGTGGTGGGTAAATGATATATGAGGTGGTCCTAGGTGTGAACCTGTGATGGAAGGAGCCCGGGATGGAGGTGTTGTGGTGGCACGGTAAATGAAAACCCTGATGGAGACATTCTGGCTTGGTCAACCCTAAGGACTTACTAGTACTCAGATTCACCGGGAAGCCTTACGTACCACTCGCCCTAGATTACACCAGTTTCCACCACGCATGTAGTATAAGCGTAGTAGAAGTATAAGTAATGAAATATATAGCAGTAAGCGTGTGTCTAGCCTAATAGCAGGGTATGCAGGGGTAAGGTTGCGTCAAGGTAAAGGCCTTCAAGTAAGCATACTACCATGCAATTCCTATCATAATATGACTGTAGCAGTAAAGTAAGGCAATAGCAGTTCTATATTAGCCATGCGTAATAGGTGCTACGAGATTGGGTGGGATGTGGCACCTTCAGTGTAGTCGTCTCTGTTCTCCTCACGGTACTCACGATCCTCGCCTATCAGGTTCTCCTCTGAGTCTGCAACGTTCGTATTATAGTCGCGTTAGCAACGTCTATAGAATAGCACAAAGAAGCAATGAAAATTCAAAAGAGCCAAATACACTCAAACATGGGTTCATTGCGTAAAGCTCAATTTTAGATGAATTTTGGTCCTGGTTTCGTATTTTTCTGAGGTCGTATGAATTAGTTATGAATTTCTGAAGTTTAATTCATTTCTGAAAATGGAAAAGGCCGAATTAATCCTGGGCTGACACGTGTCACGCTGTGACTGGTCCACGTGGCATGACGTCAGCATGACGTCATTATCTCGGTTCCGAGCTGACAGGTGGGGTCCAGCTGACATCAGCATGACGTCATCAACGTCATCAGTTCCGACAGGTGGGTCTAGGGACTCTCGGGTCACTGACATGTGGGTCCGGTCAAGGTCAACGTCAGTCAACGGGCGAGTCAACGGTCAGCGGTCAACGATCAGGGTCACTGACGTGTGGGGCCTGGGCTGCTGACATCAGCAGCTGATGTCATCATGACGTCACCCCGACTGTGTTGGCTTCTGACGTGTGGGTCCCGTGTGACGTCAGCATGACGTCATCATCCGACATGTGGGCCCAGAGTGTCTGTGCCACTGACATGTGGGCTAGGTCAATGGTCAACGTTGACCGGTCAATGGTCAATATGGGCCGGGTCCAAACTGGGCCGGTTGGGCCTGGATACGGGCTGGGCTTTTGGCCCGCCACGTGGCATGCTGTGGTGCTACCACGTCACGTCCTTGGGCCTCTACTGGGCTCTGTCCACCGCGCGGCCTGCACTGTGTGGTCCACGGTGAACTCAGGTTCACGGTCCATGGACCATTTGCAGGCCTACGGTGGACCGAGTCCACCGTCTTTTCCCCTCGGCTCGGCTCACGTGCACCGAGTGCAGGGCTGCGCTGCTCAACTCACCCCCTCTCATCTATTTCACCCACGGCGGCTCACATGCCGGTGGCGAGCACCCGGTGAGCCTTAACAGCGGCGCTGGTGTGCAATTGATGCGGGTGAAAGCTCCGCCGAGCCTCGACGTCTTCGTTGGTGGGGTTAAAACGGCGTGCGGGGTCCCGTGGTGTGCCGGCCACGGCGGCGGTCTTCCGGGCATGACGGCGGCGTCGGTGTGGGGGCTACGGCCTCGGAGAGGCGTCTCGGTGGAGTGTGTAAGCTCCTACGGATCTATGGGGACGCGGCGAGGGCGTCCAGGGCTCAAGGCGGGGCTTCGGGTTCCCATGTGGCCGGTAGGGGCTCCCCGGCGGCCACGGCGGCATGGTGACGACGGCGAGGCACGCGGGTGCACCACGGGGCTCCAGTGGGGCGATCACTGCGTGGTCGCGGGTGTGCGCATGGGTGCATGTGTACCCAGAGGCCGGAGACGGCCCTGGCCTACGCGCTCCCGGTGTGGAGCGCCATGGCCGACACGGTGAGGTCCGGCGGCGAGCAGGGAGAGACCAGGAGGGGGCTCACCGTTGGTGTCATGGAACATAGGGTGGTGATGCAGTGGCTGTTCGAGGCCATGTAGCTCCGGAAGCCGTGCAGCGCTGTCATAGGCGATCGTGGCGTCGGCTCTGCTTCGACGGCTTCGGAGGTGCTCCGATGGCGCCTCCTTCTTCCTCCTCCCTCTCCCTTCCTTCTTCCTCGCCCTTCTCTGGCTCGAGTGTGCACGGGATGGCCACAAAGTGGTGGTGGGGCATTGAGAGCTCCGGGCACTAGGGCCGGGGCTTTATAGCCGATCGGGGAATGGCGGAGCCCGGTGATCGGCGAATGGGGATCAAGGGCGATCGGATGCGCGTGCTTGCATCCAACGGCCGCGAGTGGTTGCGTGGGCGCAGCGCCAAGGAGACAGGGCCATGTCCCGAGCGTGACCCCCTAGCCCGCTCCTGCCAGCGCTGTTGGGGCTTGGTCGGAGGTGTGAGCGGCGTGGGGGAGGAAGACGACACTATGGACGGGGGTGGCTGATGTGCGGGGCCCGTGTGGCAGCAGCTGTAGGCGAGGTGAGAGCGGCGTGCGGGCGTGAGCGGCGTGCGGGCTGGCTACGGGGGCCACGAGCGCTAGCAGGCCAGCGAGCCTGGGAGGGCGAGCTGGGCCAGCCGTTGGGAGCGCGCGGGGTCTGAGGGCGAGCTGGGCCAACTCCGTTGCTCAGGCTAGCTGGGCCGCGAAGCCGAGCAGGCCTGGCTGCTGTGAGGTTTCTTCTTCTTTTCTTTTTCCTTTTTCTGTTTTCTTTTTCTTCTTCCTTGATTTGAATTCAAATTTGGTTTGAAATTTGGATTCCAAATTGGTGTACCTTTTAGATATGATGCCCATATCATTTATATATATATATTAGGAATTTATTTAGCTATTTTGTTTAACAAAAATAGGTGTAGTTTTGTTATACACAAATGGAAATAGTTTTCTTTTTAAACATTTATCCTTTGTTTTGAATAATAATTACTTTATGGTGTGTTTCTTTAAAGGAGTTTTAGGCATTACATAAAGCAAATGAAAATCCAAATCACCATGTGAGTTAACAATATATGCTATGTTTTATTTGTTAGTATTTAAATAAACATGATTAACAATGGCATGCCATGCTTGTGTGATGACTTAGGTTGGGGTTAGACCTAATGCATCTCTTAGGTTGGGTTTCTATACATGACACTCATCAACACATGGGAGTTTTATGAAAAATTTTGTAGTTGGTATTTTTAGTGTATGGATTTTTGGGTTGTTACAGTCCTACCCCCTTAACAGAATCTCGTCCCTGAGATTAAAACGTAACGTACTCTTCGAAGAGGTAAGGATACCGTAACCGGAGGTTAGACTCTTTCTCCCA
This sequence comes from Miscanthus floridulus, assembly GCF_019320115.1. Taxonomy (NCBI): domain Eukaryota; kingdom Viridiplantae; phylum Streptophyta; class Magnoliopsida; order Poales; family Poaceae; genus Miscanthus; species Miscanthus floridulus. The sequence goes on from NC_089597.1 coordinate 40,130,026, forward strand.
TGTTGCCTCTCTCTCCGTGTGATTGCTCCATTAGATCTTGCACATAGGAATAGTCTTGCTTCGGGTCTCTTTGGTATCTCTGCCCAGAATTCTGATAGGATGTTCTTTATACTCATGTGTATCTTGAATGTCAAGTGTATCAGTTGGAACTACTTCATCGGGCACTCTCAAACACTTGCGTAGCTGTGAGACATGGAATACGAGATGTACACCCATCAATTCCTCGGGTAGCTCAAGTTTATAGGCGAGCTTCCCAATCCTCTTACAAATCTTGTATGGGCCAATAAATCTAGGGGCAAGCTTTCCTTTCACATAGAATCTGACAGTTCCACGTAGCGGGGATACCTTGAGATAGACGAAATCTCCCACATTGAACTCAAGTTCTCTTCTCCTTTTGTCAGCATAACTCTTGTATTGACTTTGGACAATTCTCAAATTCTCCTTCACTTGAGCAACTCCTTCTGCATCTTGAATCTTAGCGGAGTCAAAGAACGACCTTTCTCCCAGTTGGGACCACATCAAAGGTGTCTTACAAGGTCTGCCATATAGAGCTTCAAATGGTGACATCTTGATACTGGCTTAGTAGCTGTTGTTATAAGAGAACTCTGCATAGGGTAGGCATTTCTCCCAATCTGAGCCATAACTCAGTACACTAGCGCGAAGCATGTCTTCTAAGATCCGATTTACTCGTTCAGTCTGTCCATCTGTCTGTGGGTGATAAGCGGTACTGAAATCAAGTTTGGTCCCGATGGACTTGTGCAAAGCTTCCCAGAATCGGGACACAAACTGAGGACCACGATCAGATACAATACTAGAGGGAGCTCTATGCAATCTGAGGACATGCTCAACATATAGATCTGCTAATTTTTCTGCATTGGTCTTGGTATTTACTGGTACAAAGTGAGCAATCTTGGTCAAACAGTCAACAATCACCCAGATGGAATCATTGCCTTTCTGTGATCAGGGCAATCCAACTATAAAATCCATGGATATGCTCTCCCATTTCCACTCAGGAATGTCAAGAGGCTTCAGCAATCCTGTAGGCCTTTGATGTTTAGCCTTGACTCTATTACAGGTGTCACATCGTGCCACATGTCTTGCAATGTCTGTCTTCATGTTTTTCCACCAAAAGTGTTTCTTCAAGTCTTGATACATTTTTGAACCTCCAGGGTGAATACAATACTTAGAATCATGGGCTTCTGACAGAATTTCTTCTCGTAGTACTGGATCAGAAGGTACACAGATTCTGT